>NC_092128.1:81037925-81340955 GCF_043159975.1 Macaca nemestrina | reverse complement strand
TTCACTATTTATTTATTTTTGCTCTGATAATATCTTTTTACATATTTTGCGATACTTATAATTTCTGTAGAGTAACTTGGTAGCTGCAGAATTGTTGTGTCAAAAGTACCTTTACAATTTTGAGAGACATTGCCAGATTTCCTTCCACAAGTACTTTATCAATTTACTCACTTTCCTCACATCTTGGCTAGAACAGGTATATGTTCACTTTTTAATTAGCCAATAGAATAGGTGAAAAACAGCATTTTATTGTAGTTTCATCTGCTTTTTAAAATTAGATGATTGGACATGTTTTTTATGATTTTTTTCCTACCTCTAATCTGTGGATTGCCTTTTCTACATTTTTGTCCCACTGATTTTATTTTTTTTTAGTTCTATTATTACTTCATTGCTTATTATTCATTTTCATGGATTGTTTTAGTTAAGAATAATAGTTTATCGTATGTATTAAAAATTTCCCTAAAAATTTTTCCCTAAAAATTGTCATCTGACTTTATATTTTTCACCATGCTCAAATGTTGAATTTATCTAAATTTATTAATTCACTTTTTCATGACTTCTGAATTACATTTCCTATTAACAAATACCTGCTATACTCTGAGATTACAAATATGTTTTTCATTTAATCTTTTAAAATTTCTATTACTTTTTGATGCATTTTGGACATTATATTGGTGAATGAAATAAATAAGAAATCTAGATTTATGTTTTTTGAAAGAGCTAACCAGTTGTCTCAGTATCATTTATTGAATAATATTTTTCCCTCCTCACTGAGAAACGATTTTTAATATTAATGATGTTTTCATATTATTTTATTTATTTATTTATTTATTTATTTATTCATTTATTTATTGAGACAGAGTCTCACTCCATCACCCAGGCTGGAGTGCAGTGGCACGATCTCGGCCCACTGCATCTTCTGTCTCCTGGGTTCAAGCAATTCTCCTGCCTCAGACTTCCGACTAGCTGGGATTACAGGCACCCGCCATCATGCCTGGCTAATTTTTGTATTTTTAATACAGAAGGAGTTTCGCCATGTTGGCCAGGCTGGTTTTGAACTCCTGACCTCAGGTGATCCACCTGCTTCAGCCTCCCAAAGTGCTGGGATTACAGGCATGAGCCACCATACCCAGCCTCATATTATTTTAGACATATATTCATATAATTCTTTTTGTCTATTAAATATTCCCCTAGTACTAAAGTAAATTAATTAATTGTAGCTTGAAAATATATTTTAATATCTTGTCGGACTAGTCACCACTCATTAAAATTCTTATTCAATATTTTTCTGGATATTCTCACATTGTTTTTCTAAATGAACTTTAGTAGTATTTTGTAAAGTTAAAAAATAATTCTATATAATATTTTAAATCTTTTGAATTTTGAGTATTACTAAGAGTAGAATTCTTTTATATTTTAGTACACTTTAAATATTTTCTTTACATAAGTTCTTCATATTTAAAAAATGTTTTTTGCTATTGTAAATGAGATAATGTTTTTCATTATATCTTCTAGCTGCTCATTGACTATACATAGGAAAATAAATATTGAGTAATAATTTTATAACTAGCTGCATTATTGAATTTTATTGGTTTTACATTATTTATTATAGTTTATATTTTTTACTATAATTTTGAGTCTTTCTATGTATACAAAATTTCATCTGCAAGTAATGGTAATTTTGCCTTTTCCTTTCATATATATATCTTATTTGTTTTCATTGAATGAATTATTTAATAAATATTAAAATTATTTAATATTTATTAAGTAATAATTGTAAAAGTGGACATTCTTCTCTTGTAACTGTTGAAGTTTTCCAAGAGCTCTTATTTGGCATCTACTGAGATACATCTATTTTATTCTCTTTTAGCTTGTTAATATGGTGTGGTATGTGAATAGATTTTCTGATACCAAATCACCTTTAAGGCAAATGGATTTTAATGAAGCCAATTTAAAGGGCACTTAACCAGTATCATATCTTAACAAATGAAAGGAAATGTTTTATTTTAAGAACACTATCCAAGGTGAAGCAGAAATGACATTCTCAATAGTTTTAAGATTTAAGCATCCCTAAGAGCTCTGTGTATGAGGATCATTATCTCCTCTTTGTTGTCTTAAAAAACATTATTACCAAATGCTGGCCAATTAGCTACTTTCCTTTTTTTTTTATTCAAAGTATTTTATGCTCTTATTTAAAGAATAATATTATACATTTTCTTATTTGAGTCAGTTTGCAAACAATAATTATTTTTAATTTTTGTCATGGCTTTGGAATTCTGTAATTTAGATAAAACCTTTGTGTAATCAAGATTTGCACATCATAAAACATAATCAAAAGAGTCATTCTGTAGCTTGTTTATTGTGGAAAAGGGAGTCTACTTTGTCATTATCTTCTTTCTTTCAAGTGTGATATCAAAAGAATTTTATACAAATAAGAAGGCAAATTTGGGTCAAATTTCACATAAAAAGAATGAAAATAATGCCAAATAATGTGTTATTAAAGGGAAAAAACCCTTTCAAATGTCTGAATATCATAGTATCAGACAAACCTACTTTCCAAAATAGGCTCTGAGCTGTAAACTGTAATGTATATTCATTATGATGGAGATATTTATTAGAATAACAAATTTCAGGATTTTTAAATTGAAGAGAAATATCTTTATCAATTATCATTTTTACCCTTCTTTTGGTAAACAAAGTTAAGGAAAATAGCATGGTATTTCAAAGTATAATTTCACAAAACACATCAAAGCAATGCCTATTTTATAAAACATGAGGAAAAATGACAGTCTTTCCTTTCATCTAATTTTAGTTTGTCATATTCTTTCTTCAGGTTTTCTTTTTTCTTTTTTTAAAGATATTAAAATAATTTATTTCTGTCACAAAAGGTCTTTCTGAGACACATCCTCCACTAATGGTGACATGGGACTGTCTGTTCCTGTGTTTCTGGATGCATGAGAATGGTAGAGCAAGAGAGAGAACAAAGCCTCTTAGTATCTTCCTTTCTACTACAAACACCTTAGGGATGCGAGTCTGGCGAGAGAGGAGGGAAAACCGCGGCTGGCCTTGCATGTGCCTGAGTGTGCGTGCCCTTTGCTGCCCAAGTCCTTTGTTGTCCATGTGCCTTGCTGTGTGCCTTCTGTCCCCGCAGAGCTGTGCAAGGAGACATCGTGACTTCCTTCTGTGTTGCTCACTAGGAGTCAGCCAGTAGGTCCCCAGACTAGTCCTCCCAGAGTTGAAGTGTGAGAGAGTAGGAGGAGGAGCCCGAGGCGCAGTCTAAGGCCTCGTAGCGGGGAAGGGCCTTGAGGTCCCTGTCCTTCTCGTAATAGGTGGAGACGCAGTCATGGCGTTGCTGTCGTGGGGGTACCAGACAGGGGAGGAAGGAGGGCCATAGAAGGGAGGAGGACCTAGTGAACATGGAGTTTTGAAGGGGGGAACTATTTGTGGTATTTGAGTCCCCGGAGGCATATGAAACAGCCCACAGAAGACACATTCCGAAGTCTTCAGAGGGAACCTGGGAGAGGGCAGAGGACTGCGCGGCGTAGATAGGGTGGGGCGAGGAGGGGCGCCACAACCCACAAGGCAGGCACCGGCCTCACTGCGCATGTTCACGGGCGTCTTCCCGTCGTCCCTTTGCCCACGTGGTGAACGCTGCGGAGCTGTGAGGGTGTGAGGGTCGCGTTCCTCCAGTCTGGACTTTTTCTGTCCTCCTGAGACGCAGCCGGTAGGTCCGCAGGCCAGTCTTCCCAGGGGTTGAAGTGTGAGTGAGTGTGGGGAGGAGCCAGCGGCCGTCCGGAGCATGGGGCAGCGTGGTCCGTGGCCTCAGAGGGCGATGGGTCTCAAGGTGATTGCTCTTCTCCTCGTGAGGTGTCACTGCCATGGGCCTTGTGGTGGTGGGGTCAGAACGAGGGAAGAAGATGGGCCGCATACTTGAGAGGGCTCAGGTAGAGATGGGGTAAGTGCTGGGGGTTCTGGGGCGGGTATCCGAGTCCCTGGAACTCTCGACAGAGGATAGATTCCAGACTCCTCCGTGGCGACCCAGGAAGGACTGGGGAAGTCATTAAGGAAGGGAACTGGGAACGCTGCAGGTTGGTGACCGCGGCCCTGAGGTCTGTAAAGCGCCCCGCAGAGGTGTCCAGTGAGGAGGGCCCAGCGCTTTGTGGCAACTTCGCAACTCCACCGTAGAGGTTTGAATGAGCAGGGCTCTGCGTTCCAACGACACTTGATTTTAGGGGGGAAATGAGCCTAGCAAATGGGTATGTGACAAAAGCCTCGATCACTGCAATTTTAATTCTCTGGCTGTATTTTCCTAAATGTCTCCGCGGACGAGAATTCAGTCGTGAAACCAAACCTCATCAGAAATATTCTGTATCTTTTGCCAGGAGCCTTAAGACATATCTAGTCAAAAAATGTCACCGTTACATGAAAAAAGTATTTAAATAGACAGTATAAGTGATCTAAGATATAGGTCCCAGAAAAGTTCAGTTCATAAGTCCTGAATTTCATTATTGATTCAAACTTCTGGACAGATTATCTGAGGATTTCTTTGATTTTCTATTGTACAGCTCTGAATTACAGCCTTGACTCCCAGAAATTTGTCTCCTAGCCTCCTCCATATTGTGAGCTTTAGGGAGATCTGTATTTTATAAATATTTGGATCTCCCACAATTCCTGACTCAGAATAGTAATAAATAATGAATGTTTATAGTATAGTTATATGATCATATTATACATCATAAAATACCCTTTCCCCCTAGGAATGAAAGGTTAGGTTTCAGTGGCAGTGAAGGTAATAGGCAACTTCCCATATAAAGTAAATAGAAATTAATTTATAAAGTGTAACAACCAGATTGTTGAGTTATCTCAATTTTTAAGTAAACATTTAGCCTTGCTTAATTCCCAGATCTAACCCTTGCTGCAACTTTGGACTTTGGGATCCTAAGGGACTATGGTATTTAAGTAGTTAATGGAGACCTTTGTGGCATACAGTTACTTTGGGTCTTCATGGCCCCAGCTGATAACCAAGGTTTGGTTGAACTACACATATGTGGGAAAAATACATAGAGCTTAAAGATTTGGCCTCAATAATCATATTTCATAAGGTAAAACTAAACTACATGTTTTATAAATGATCATGAGAATACAAAGGAAAATAAAAAGTGTTTCTGACACCCATGAGAAAGTTTTCATTTCCGAATTCTCCTTCTTCAAGACAAGCAATGCCTATGGAAGTTTCTGTCATGTATCCTCTCAAACCTGTGTTCTTTGGAACATTAAATTAATATTTTATATTTCATTTCAATTTTTGTTTATATGCAGCTTAGGTTTGTTGCTAATGTTTATTTAACTTTGTATTTGGCTCAGACTGTGTATATATAGTTCTTTAAAGATAGTTCGAAAGTTGTTTAATATTTTAGATGGTAACAATGGCAATCTATCAACACTAACTACAATTTAATAAATGGTGACAGGAAGAATATTTCAATTGTGACTTTTTATAGCCTTCCAAGTACCAGCATTGTTGGTTATGTACAGTAAATTGTTTTGATCCATGTAGGATATTTGAAATGGCCATTACACACACACACACACACATACACATATACACATATAATGCAAAAAGACTATCTTTTAAAATTTTGTTTTGGTTTAATCTCAAAGCAAAGGGCAGAATAATCAAGGACTGACATTTGCTAAATAAAACATCTAGCTCTTTTTAGTTTATAAAGACTATTAGGGAGGCAGGAATCCAAACTTATTTGATGAAAAGTCTTCAGTTTGAGTTGATGGGGGCTGCAATGGGCCTAAGTAGGTTGCTTTTTAAGGGCATTTTTATCTTTATAAAAGTTATATGTGAAAATAATTTTAAACTCAAATTAAGGTGTTTTGAATGACAACAGCCTCTTCCTGGACTGACACCCTCCCTCCTTTTCTACTCTTTCTAAGTAACTAGTTCCAACTTTTAAAATATTTTAATGTTTCCTGTCATTTTGTTAAATAATGGATAACTTTGGAAAATGAAGTTTCCTCTCTTTCACAGGATCACCACTGACCTTAGCACATACATGCACTTTTCCAGTGTAGTTATATGTTGGTTTTGTTCAGATCAATTATTAGGGTTTACATTAAATAACCGAGTCATTGCTATTTATAGCTGACCCATATAGCAAACTCTCATTTTTCTTTTGGATATGATCTTTGGTTTTCCTGGAGTTAATAATTGTTTTGACTTTCATATGCTTATTTTTTGTATTTATCACCAATGCAACCATAAAATCTTCTCCAGATGTGTAAATATTCTCTCATATGTTGAAAATCATGAGAAATTCTATTGCTTTCATCTTATTGAAGATTTCTCACTTGGAGTTTTTTGCAATGCTTAAATATGTGTCCAGTGTTATTTAAGCATATTGTATATCATCATCCATTTTATCCATTACTCTGGGCCCTTAGCCCTTTTCAATTTGGAAACTCATATCTATCAGTTATGAAAATTTTCTTGAATGATTTAGTCCGTATTTGGTGATATCTCTGAAACTCCTACTATCATAATCTAATATGGATTGTTTCTTTAATTATGTTTTCTATTACAGTTTCCATTTCTGTATTTTTGTGTTTTTTTTTCTTCTAAGAGATTCTTTATGTAGAATTTTGGATTTCTGCTGTTGCATTTTTAATCTCCAAGAGCCATTTTTTTTTTTTTTTGTTTTCTGAACGTTCTTTTACTCTGTCGCCTAGGCTGGAGTGCATTGGCATGATCTTGGATCACTGCAACCTCCGCCTCACAGGTTCAAGCGATTCTTGTATCTCAGTCTCCAGAGTAGCTGGGATTACAGGCCTGCGCCACCACGCCCAGCTAATTTTTGTATTTGTATTAGTAACAGGGTTTCACCATGTTGGCCAGACTGGTCTCAAATTCCTGACCTAAGGTGATCCACCTGCCTCGGCCTCCCAAAGTGGTAGGATTATAGGCATGAGCCACTGTGCCCGGCTTGAATGTTCTTTTCTTATAGTAACATAGTCCTTACTTTTGGGGTGCAGAATACATTTAATATTATTGATAACATAAAGTTTATCATTAACTTCGGTCCAAACAATTATAGAATTTCATAATATGAGCTTTATCTGAAAATAATTGACTAATATAGTCAAAGAACCTAGCTAATCTTTGTCCTGAAATATTTCTAATAGCGCTTGAATTGTATAATACTATTCTCAGTGTTTAGATGTGAATAGGAACACACGGGACTTTTCAGTCAAATTTTGCCTAAATTTCAAATTGAACTGATAAGTACCAAACCTTAATTTACTGAACATAGATTTCTAAACATTTATTAGCAATTTCTAATCAAGTTAGTGGATTAGTATCCTCCTGTGTTGCTTTGTCTACATTTTCTTGTGTGGCAGTACTTCTTTTGCTGATTTTTGTGAATTCTTCAAAGTTTCATTCCATGGGATACAAGTGTGGTATATTTCCCTCCCTTCTCCAGACTTCAGGAAATAACTAAAATGCAAGGTAGGCTTCATCATCACAAAGTTAGATTAGTACATTTATTGAACAGAACTGAACCTACGACATAACGCATGCCCATTATGACATGTGAGACATGGCATGTAGACGATGCATAGACAGCCGACCCACGGAACCACTGACTCTGCCTATAGCTAGAATTCATTTAGGATGCCTAGTATCAGAATATGCACAGAAGTACTGAATATATCAACCCATTTTCTGTGTGGCTTCTGTGAAAGCTTGTACAACTTCTTTGACAAGGAGTTCTCTTTTGAGCAGTGTCAGAAAAGTCTGGTAGGCATCACTGATACAAACACTGGGACCTCTCAGATGCAAAAGTTTCTGGTTGAAAGAGCTCAAATGGGGCTTCCATTGGATAAGATTATTCACTGCCCCTACCCAGTCTTCTTGTCCTCTTCTCCCACATGGAGCTCTTTCTCTAACTCATTATCTCTCTCACCCTATTTCTTTTCCCTTCTTCTTTTATTTCCTGTCTTCCATGAAATATTATAAACTCCACGTTCTTCACTTTATATTTGTCCTTATCTCTGAAATTTATAAATAATGCAATATATTTTACCTAATAATGAACTAGGTGCTTTGCAGTGTGTTATCTAATTTAATCCTTGCAACAACTTTGCAAGTTAAATTATTCTCTTTTTAAGCCACCATCTGTATGTGTTTGAATGACTGTGTGTATGTTTAAGACAGAGTGATTTTCATAGACTAGCGTTTATTAATAATTTGCAATGACACTTCCTAATTGGATTGAAAAAGTGTAACATCTACTGGAATATCATATGCATTTAGTGCCCAATTATTTAGATTCTATTTTAATTTGTGTTTCTCAGTATAATGGGAGTTTCATTCTTATGCAGTTCTGAGAAGTTTATGTTAAATTGAATGTCCCAGAATGAAATAAAATCACAAAGATGACAGAATACAGTGATTTATCATTCTTTTTCTGCATATACCTCTATGAAGTAAAAAGACATTGCATCTTCTGTTTTTAGGTAGTGCTACTTATATCTTTTTTAGTAAAGAGTTGTCACCGTGAAAATCAAAAGCAGACACATCATTTAAAATCCCACAATTAAGTATATGCTTCTCAGCAGCACAGTGGCATCTTTGATAGTGTGGGTAATGTATGTTTTCTTCTCAGCTTTTGGAAGCTGCGGTAATGGAAGCCAAACTCAAACATCAAAGAAAAGAGGTTTTCCTTTGTAGGAAAACATCATTACATTTTCACACCATTAGGGTGATAGAAGTATAGCACCTCCTCTGCATGAAGTAGATGCTTTTGATTGTTTTTCTTTTTTTAAGTAAACATCGACAAAGAAGCATGTAATGTTGATCATTACTTGTATATGTATTAGTACCACAATGCCCCAATAATGCCTATTGACTACCACCTTATTAACATTTTTAGGAAAAGGTTGGGATATTAAAGAACTCACTAATTGAAACTCACTTTAATTAATTATTAGCAGTCACTTAGGCGTATCAGCATCTAATTTTCTGTCTTTTAAATGACATTCCTTTGAAAACTTGAATCTTTCCTCATGATAGCCTCATAAAAATCAGCCTTAGCAATTATTAAAGTGAGGACATGAGGCAATTTAATCTCCAACTGAAATCAGGACTAGATGCCAAGAAGTGACAGAAATGCCCATTATTCTACTTTTCTCCATATTGTTAATGAACCATTTTACTTAACAAAGGGTATATATACTTTAGAAACTGAGCTTACTGAAGGAAAAGTTTTACTTGAATAAAGCTGACATTGCCAAGATGCTTATTATTTTCTTGTTCAAGGAGGGTGAATACAGGTGAACAAAATATACTTGAATATAGGTATTATTTTCATTGTTCACATAACTTTAAACAATGTACAGTACACAAGATGACACTGCTAAAATGATAGCAATGTAACGGTAATGACAAAAGCATCTCAAATCCATAAGGAGAAAGCAAAAAGCTTCATTTACTGCATGCAGTATTTCATACATCCAAAAAGATGGCCAGATGTAGAACATAAGCTATTCTACAGGGAACAGAAACAGCAAGAGAAAAAACATGTTTCAGTGGTTAAACCATTTTCTGATTGGTTGAAATTTACCCATCTCTTTGTTAAAGCTGCTGAGAAGTTAGCAAGGCCAAAATGGTATCCTGAGCAACTGCCATTTATTTGATTTTCGCCTACCAATATTCCTCAGATTAAATAATGGCATCCAAAAATCTTAGCAGCTACCACTTAGTTCATAGTTGCCTATTAATATTCTTCAGATAACATAATGTTAACTATAAAAACTTGGGGCATATTATAAAAATAATGACATTGATTTAGTATCTTCCATTTAAGCTAAACAAGTTTTTGCTTTACTGTGGCACTGGTTTTTAAAAAATACAAAAAATTAGCCTTGATATTTATGTAAAGCAGGAAGCCATGTTCTTTTGAAAACATTCTCTTCCAGTGATGATATAAGATAATTTATTACTTTAGTGTCATTCTCCAGGTTATTTGATAGCTTGTGGTAGCAATGTTGGGGACAACGGCAGCAAAGCTTGAAAGACAGAAAATGGTAGCATTTAGTCCCGCAATAGCTATACCTCTGTCTCATTTTCAGGTGTACTTCTATCTGATTTTATTATTTATGCTACTGTTTTCTCTTTTTTTCCTGTTTATTATTCGTTTTACTGGTTGGTACAGATTGCTGCTTATTTCCTTTCCCTTCTTGTATAGTCTTCAAATAATTAATAATTCCAGTGGTATTTGGCAAAGAAAAATGAAAGTGGATTAATGAAGCATACTAGTATCCAGAAATATATCCCAGCAAATATGAGAATTTAATATGTGATAGAGATTCAATTCAACAGGAAAATAATAGTTTATTTAACAAAGAATGTTGGCACAATTGTCTGTTCATTTGGAAGAAAATAAGTCTAGAAGCATGCCTTACACCATATATGCAGACTTCAGATAGATTAAAATGTAAATTTAAACATTGAAAATCTTGGAAGTGAATATAGGTTACTTCATGTAAAGGCTAGGGATGGAGAGCTCTTATCTGATATAGGACTCAGAATCTATAAAAGAAAAGAGACACATATTCAGGTATTTATGAATTAATATCTATTGTATAAATAAATTTTCATCACAAAAGTAAATAGAAAATATAGATTTGGGAAAAAATTAAATGCAAATGACAGAAAAAGGACTAATCTTTAAAATAAACAGACCCCTTAAATAATAAGCAGAGCCCTGAATAATAAACAAAAACAACTCTATTTAAAATGTACAAAAAGATTTAACTCTGTAATTGATAGAACAAATCCAAATGGCTGATGACATTTGTCAAGAATCTGAAGTTCACTACTTAGAAAATGCAACTTAAAGTAACAGTGAGATATTACTTTATACCCTTCAGATTGTGCCATTTAAAAAGAGCAATTACATGTACTCTGAAGGGGTTGAGTATACAGGGGGTTCTTATATATTGCTGGTGAAATGTGACTCAGAATGCAGTCTGGAACTGTCTACTAAATATAGAGATACACATACCCTTTAATCAGCAAACTTATTACTGGGAATTGAGCCCATAGAAATAAAAGCATGAGTGCATAAGATTGATGTAAAAGAAGTTTATTGCTGGAATATTTGTGGTGGGAACAAACTGGAGACAAAGTGAATGCCCGTGAATAGAATAATGCACAAATAGATTGTTACATCCTTACAATGGAATATTGCTTTTCATTAAAAAGTGTAGATTGAATCTTGGGCAGTTAACTTGGAAAGATTTTCAAATGAGAAGAGCAGGAATACATTAATAAGTGGGCATAATAGTTTCAATTTTAGGGAATAAACACTGACCAAAAATGTACCAAATCTCTATGTAGGTGTTAAAATTCCTACATTCTGGCTATGTAATTCACTAGCTATATGACTTTGGGGAAGATTTTATTTTTTTTTTTCTATGCCTCAGTTTTCTCTTCTATAAAATAGGGGTGATGCTAGAACCTATCTTATTGGATTGTTGTATTAAAAGAGTTAATATACACAAAGCACTTTAAAACTATGCTGGTTGTACAATGCTATCAACTTAACGGTTACACGAGCTTGGATAATGTGAATGGGCAATAAGGGAGAAGAGAAAATAAAGAAAAAATCACCATGGAAAGAAAGAAATTATCAAGAGTCCTCTTTTCAAATGGTTTGTTTCTCTGGGTGCTCATGTTGGTTACCTAACCGTGTCTTTCACCAGCCTGCTCTATTCAACTGTCTGAAAGATCCTTTTGTTCTGAGCACCACTTTCAAATCCTTGTCCCCTAGTTTGCCAGAGATTGACGCATATGGGACAGTCCTGCGTAAGGATTGGAGTTGATTTCTCAGAGCAAGGATTAACTGACACTTTAACTCAAATTCATTGGATACTTACTTGATGTTTATGCCTACTTTGGTTGCACAGTTTGTTTCTTTCTGTAAACATCATTAATTCTGCTCTTGTTCTTTTCTTTGGTCATTAGTAGGGGATTGGTGGGGAGGGGAAAGAGAATAGCTGGTACTTCAGTCTGATGTTTCTATGTCTTTGTTCACAGAGCCTATGCTAAAGTCTGACCCATTATTTTTAGGACATAATTATCCTTGGACTTCTTGCATTTCTGTACTTTTTGTGAGCAGCAGCACTTACAGATGTCTTTCAAATTATTTTCAAGGATTTGTATAAGAAGCAGCTTAAGAAGATAGTGTCTCCCTCTATAGCCAAGAGCACGTTTGCTTTCCATCCAGTAAAATAAAAATAATGTCGCCTTCTGGGGCAAAGGGCAACTTTGCTTTTAGCTTGTTATAAAAGATTGGGGGTTTACTAAGTTTAGTATCCCTCAGATGTGACATAGACTCACTGTATATATAGCATGTATCTGGGCCCCTACACGTTGCCTCAAGAGACATGGAGACAGGAGAGCTGATATGAACATGAAACTCATGCTGCCTGCTGTATTGTAAATAACAAAATTCATTGCCTCTGACCCAGGAGTCTCATGTCTTCTGCCAACATCTATAAAACTGTGGCAAGCTAACTTGTCACCTTAGAAGTAAGGCAAATTCTCAGACCTTTCACTCTTTGATACCATTTACTTTAAGACGTTTTTGCACTTTTGAGGTGAGATATTATGGGTAAAGTGCTCATATAGCCACGTTATAAGCAACAACCTTATAGACTGTAATGAGATGGAGAAAAGTATATTTTCCCAGTTTTTTCAGGAAGAGTGTGGTTTGTACTTTGAAAGAAAACCTTGAATTTTGAAAACATTTGAATTCCTGCTATGTTGCAGGGGAAACTGATATCCCTGAGAGTGTGCTTAGTTTTCAGTAACTAAAATATTACCTGAATGCAAAATCCAAATGTCCATACCTAACTACACAGAAGACTTGGAAATGCGATCTTTGCATAGGTGAGATGTGCCCATACATTTCTATCATTATGTAAAAATAGGAGAATGTGTGTTGGGGAAGAACTTGCAATCAAACTGGTAACTTCTGCTGTAAATTTGCCTCTGGTTTAGATTCATTAAGGAAAGCCTCTCAAAGTAAGTGGTCTCAGATGTAGTGTGGCTATTATAGTTGAAAGTCATTTTAAACTCAGGATGAGCATTAGGAAGAAAAGAAATGTATTATTTTATAGTATGGCTTACTTGACGAGATTGGGAGGTATGGCTAAATTTTGGCAAGAGATAACATTGAGTGAAGGGCAAAGAGAAATCTTGTGGAAGGACTTGAAGGTCATTGTATGTTTATTAGTGGATGCTGAAAACACTGGATCTAGTAAGTGACTTAGCAGTGAAAGACTTTAAGTAAGCACTTCCCAATATTTTTTATATCATACAAAATAATAATATTAACATGGTATTCTAGGGTGAATAGAGGAGGCAGCATGTGGCCAGTGGCAACAGGCCAGAGCATTTCAGCCCACTGTGTCCCAGCTGTCCACCCTGAAAGCATCAATCCTGCCATGTAACATTGTCCTTTATCACCTTGCCTGGGAAGCTGTACACTCTAAAGCATGTGTAGAGATATATTCTTAGTCAAAGATATGAAGACAGAAGACAGTAGAAATAGCAGATTGGACATAAAATGACTAGGGCCATTGCTTTCCTGAATGGAAATGCATACACTCAGGTCAGGTTACCTTAGAGAATTCACCCACTCCTGGCCCTGACCTGACAAGCTTAGAAACATCATTTGTCAGCCGACCAAGAACAAATCTGCCTCAGGGGGCAAACTTGCACAGAACAAACTAAGAGGTTGGTAAACAAAAACCAGAACGCCAATCTATTAATTTACATTGAGTACGGAAGGTGTTGAAAGGATCCAAAAATCGTGTTTGCTGATCAATACATTTTCTCTGTGGGAAATCTCACAAGGACAAATTATGATTAGAAGTTTGCTCAGTGAGCCTGGGATAAGACCAGGAGAATGAGTTGTATGATCTTTGGGCCTGAGTGAAGGGGTTGAGATGCTCTGTGTTTTGGGATCACTGGACCCCAGAGTATTGGAGACATACTTCAATGTCAGATGTTGAATCCTCTTTCAGAGGGGCCATCTTGACGGTCTTCATTTGTTTTTCTCTTTCTTTCTTTTTTGTAGAGATTAATATGAAACTCTACTTGGACACAGTTATTCTTAGTTGCAAATGTAGTGCAGATCTACTCTCCTGAAGGCTTGTACTCTGGTCACATTGATTGTCCATCCATGAGTCATTTCTATAAATGGATGATCCCATTCCTTGCATTTTGAATTTTTTGTAATTTGATGGCCGTGGGAAGGAAGTGGGGGAGGATACATTATTAGCAGTAGAAACTATCTTTGAGACCTAGAAAAATAATTGTTAATATATTCCTGGATGCAAAAGAAGTTACATTCAATATATAAAGACAAAACTTACAAATAAAATCAGCATTTTTTTTTTTTTTTTTTTTTTTTAGAAAACAGATTGTAGGCCGGATACAGTGGCTCATGCCTATAATCCCAACACTTTGGGAGCCTGAGGTGGGCAGATCGCTTGAGTTTAGGAGTTCGAGACCAGTCTGGGCAACATGACAAAACCCTGTTTCTACAAAAAATACAAAAATTAATCAGGCATGGTGGTGCATGCCTGTATTCCCAGCTACCTGGGAAGCTGAGGCAGGAGGATCATTTGAGCCCATGATGCAGAGGTTGCAGTGAGCTGAGATCACACCCTTGCACTCCAGCCTGGGGACAGAGTGAGACCTTGACTCAAAAACAAAAAACAAAAAACCCCATACATTTTATAATAGCAATTATGAAAGCTGTGGCATTTTTTTAGGAGAGGGCAAAATGTAAGCATTATATTTTAATCTGAAATCCCTGACATAGGTAAAAATTGGGGAGGAAAAATCTTCAGTTAAAAAAATAGTAAAAAATGAATACCCTTACATCTATGCACTAGATGTTTCTTGTTTTGCAGAGTGATGTGGCTGCTTACTATTCACTAGCAGTATTCTTAATACAGTGAGAAATTTGGCTTTAAAGAGGTAAAACGTCTGAGGTAGAGAGACCAGGGAAGATGTCTGATGGCTAGAATAGGCAACATGGAATGTTCTTAAAATAGTAATAAGCAATTAATTGAGGAAAGAATGATGCACACTTTGTGAGACCTTAAAGTTATGAGACAGAGTGTGTACTTAACTGCTTACAGAAGAATCTTTACTTGATTTTCAGGTAACAAATTTAGCAAGTATTTATAGAGTGCTTACATTGGTCAGATGCTTTTCACATTTTAATCACATTTCACCCATATGCTCTCTTTTTGAAGCTGGCTTATTATACACGTAAGGCAACTTATGTTTATAGATGTCAAATAAATTCTTCCAGTATCCAGCAATTATTTTCTGGGTCAGGCATGGTTCTGTGTGCTAGAGATACATCAATGAATAAGATAGACAAGGTCCTGATTTTCGGGAGCTTGGATTCTAGTAGACTGTACGGACAGAGCAGTGTCTCAAACACAGGACTGTCAGAAACAATAACCCATGAGTTAAAACAATAAACCACTTTGACTCCATAGAATAATAAGCTACTTTTAAAAGACAAGGTTGAATATTTTAATTCCATCAGTTTTTTCCAGTGAAATGAAAGAACCTACATTTTCCTTTAGGAGGCAGTCAAAATGAATTGACATGAAGGAGATCTGACATATAGCACAAGGCTCTCCAAGGTTTATGGAAATCAATTCCACAAGCAGCAAAAAGTGATCCATTGCTCTGCCATGTCTTTTGGTTTCTTTTATTATGAAGTTCACTGGAGGTAGTCTTTCTTTCATGTGTAATTCATATTGAGTGTAATCCTTGTAACATTTTTTCTTTATCTCTAGTGACCCTTTTTGAAAAGGGATGCACTGCAAAAAGCGGTTAGAAACTACTCATGAGTAAGGATCTGCATGCACAAATAATTCGTTTCAGCTGTATTTAGCTTAAATCCCCAAATACATCTCTCAGGTATATTAGTTCTCTTGTAATATTTTCAAGAAGTATACCACCTTAACAGAAAAATTCACCTTGAGTAGAGAAGTGTCTTTTCATCTGAGAGTAAATGATCTTGAACTAAACTTTATATTGAAATATAGGTATAGTGTGTTTATTTCTATTAAGGATTATATCTTCATGTCCCTGAAGTTCTAGATAAGGGATGCATTTTTATTTGAAGTGGATTTTTGGTTACAATTTACTATAAAATGGAAGCAATCACATCCATGATTATGTTATTTGTGAATGTTTTTATACTTCTAGATACTAAGGCATAATGGCATTTTAAAAAATATTGAACTTCAGTGTCATCTTTGTGCTGTTTAGTACATAAACAAGTTTTTGTTTACTGTATTTACCTAGAACCCAGCAATTTAGATTTTCTACACAGCACCATAGAAGCTGGTTGAAAAGTGAAAATTTCAGCTGAAACTGTATTTAGACATTACTTTTCACATGAATATTAAGTACTGATATGTAAGACGAATTATATGTATTCATCTTTTGCTGTGAAAGAATTTGACTTCCTCCAGAGAAACCCAGAATTTCCTAATGGATCTGTCTCCATAAGATAAATTTACATATGTAGTTCTGAGGTCCTCAACTCTGGACCGTTCTCCAAGTGTGTGTATCATGTCCCTCCAAATTAATCTCATCTTTATTTCTTTATTTCTTGATGTCCAAGATCAATAACGATTCAAAGACATCAAAACATGGTCTATACAAAGTCAATATGAAGCAAAAAGGGATTGTTTTAACCTTCTCATTTAAATTTTATTTGAGGTTTTTGGTATATCTGTGAATGTGCATTTTTGTGGGGAGAGGATTAGTAACTCTCTTCATGTTCTCAAAAGAATTTGTAACTTCAATATGTCAGATGTCAAAATCCAGGCAAATCAATCTCTAATGGCTTTTTCTTATGCTTTCCTCAACAGTGTGTAAACTTGTGTTAAAATGAGTATCAGCTGCAGCCTGTAGTGGCAATGAGGAGCTAGAGATGATGGAAACGAGAGAATGGGAGACAGAATTTGTTGTTAAGCAGTCAGTCTCAATGTGGCCGGATATTGGAACAGATCTTAGATGTTGAGAATGTATGTGGATTCTTGAGCTCTTTCAGGGATAACTACAACTGGGTTGTAGAAGCTCATCCTCTTTAGTTGAGAAAGCTGTTCACAAACAAGAACTTCCCTGTTTTCATGGTCTGGGACACTTTGAGAAGTTGTTGATACTGAAAGTGAGAAAATGATGAGTGCTCATTCAGTTCACAGGTTGATCATAATATACCATAAAAAGTAGATCCAGCCCATGTGTTTGAAAGACCATGGGCTTTGGAAGGTAAGAACCTTGGTTCAAATAACATGACATGCAGACTCAATGTCTTTTAGCTTTAATTCCGTTAAAATAATAACCACTTTGAAGATTTAGAGTAAGAATTAAATAACATTATGCATAGAAAGGAACTAGTACATTTTTCAGTACCTAAAATTGTGATTTTATGTTTCTTTTTAATCCTTGCATGTTAAATTTTTAATACTTAAGGTATAAGGTCATTTTAAAAACAAAAGACTGCTGTTTAGCTCTTAAAACTTAATTAATGTGGATAAATGAGAATTTTGGAAAAAAACAATATTCATGGGAAGTCTGCAATGACCACAGTGCCCTGCACAGTGTAGTATTAAAATTAATCAATTTCCATCTGTCTTTATTTGGCCATACCACTAGATCAGGCACCATGTATTATATCCAAAGAGTGTCTCCTGCTGCTGCTGCACTGTCTGCTGGTTTTATTGCTTGCCTTAGAGATAATACTTCCTTTGGAAATGAGAATGAATTAGTTGGAAAATGATCTACTTATAGCTGATTCTCAAGGACAAGCTTATCTGATAATCAAATGTGTTTGAGTTGCTTGAAGCTATCGAGAGAAAAAAAATTAATATACCCATCACCTTATAAAGGTAAACATTTATCTTATTAAGGAATTTGCCAAATAATAATTATTAACAACTTCAAAAAGATACATAGTGTTTAATGTCTCTTTTAGCACCTAAAGCATCGTGCTAACTTACATGAGAATTTATTCATTCACTCACTCATTTAACATTTATTGAGTGCCTACTGGGTGCAAGTCATTACTCTCTCTTCTTAGTATTTTGGGGCAATATTTGGAAGACTCTAAATTGGAATATTGATAACTAAAGCTTTGTGTGTGTGTGTGTGTGTGTGTGTGTGTTTTCAACTCAACCAACTGATTTACATTCAATCAATTCAATGTATTGAACTGAACAGGCAAATTGCTAGATGTTGTAGACATAGCTGGCAAATGAGATGGCAGCTCTTTCTTCATGGAGTACTTAGTAAGAAAAAGAAAATCAAAATACAATACTGTGTATTAATTGTAAAATATGTGTGCAAATAGACAAAAGAAACTTGAAAAATGGAAGCTTTATGCTAAAATGGCAGAAATTAAGAGTATTATCTTAATTTCAAAATTTGACAATGATGGTGTCATGGGCTAAATTGCATTACCTCAAATTCATATATTGAAATTATAACCTCTTGAACCTCAGAATGTGACCTTATTAGAGATAGGATGTTTAAAGTTTAATTAAGTTAAAATAAGGTGAGTAGGGTGGGCCCTAATCCAATATGATTGGTATCTTTATAAAAAGAGGAAATGCGGACACACAGAAGGAAGACCGTGTGAAGACACAGGGGGAAGACCGCCATCTTAAAAACTAAGGAAAGAGGCCTCAGAAGAAACCAACTCTGCCAAAAACTCTTATCTTGGACTTATGGCCCCTAGAACTGTGGAAAATAAATTTTTGTTGTTTAAGCTACCCAGTCTATAGTAGTTTGTTATGGCAGCCCTAGCAAACTAATCCAGATGGTATAACAAATGGTATGAAAAAAAAATCTTGACAAAAATCCTCACATTATCAGGTGTCAGCAGCTCTGGTTTCATCACTAATTCTCACACTTGCTCTGTGTCCTGCAAGTCACCTAGCTTTGATTAAAATCAATTTATTCCTTTATAAATCCCTAAGGGTATCCTTTCCATTTTTGTTATCTGATGGTTGTAAGGATTAAATGAAATTCTGATTTGAAAAGTCATTGATGACCATTAAGAACCATGTAAAGATGAGAGATATCCACTTGGTAAAAGATAGTCTCTTTGAATTTCACACAAATGTGCACACAGTATGTCCAAGTCAGTAATTTTATGGATTAACAGTTTTCAGGAAAGCCGAGGGTCATTAGTAGGCTAATAAACATTTTTGTATCTTAGAATAAAAAGGCACTCCAATTATTCAGTTTTGATTTTTTAAAATTTATTCAATTTTGATTTTTCTGTTCATGAAATTTTTATGTCTGGACGGTGATAATAATATAACTTCAGGAAGGGAACTGTATTAGTCCGTTTTCATACTGCTATAAAGAACTGCTTGAGACCGGGCTGACTTTATAAAGGAAGGGGTTTTTCTTGATTTGCAGTTCAACATGGCTAGGGAGGCCTCAGGAAACTTACAATCATGGTGGAAGGTGAAGGGGAAGCAAGGCATCTTTTTCACAAAGTGGCAGGAATAAGAAGTGCTGAGCAAAGGGGAAAGAGGCCATTATAAAACTGTCAGATCTCATGAGGTCTCATTCACTATCATTCACTATCATGAGAACAGCATGGGGAAACCTCTCCTGTGATTCAATTACCTGCACCCAGTTTCCCCCTTGATACATGGGGATTATGGGGATTACAACTCAAGATGAGATTTGGGTGAGGTCACAAAGCCTAACCATATCGGAAACTATATTATTCAAGAGAAGTTCTCTTGTTCACATCAACCATCTCTATATGCTAGCCTGTTGGAATTTTAAAATTCCAGGCAGAATGGAGCTTTTTTTTTTTTTTAAAAAAAAAATCTATTACATCATCACAAAGTAAAGACAACTTTAATTTCGATTTTACTTCCTCTACAAATATGAAATACAAAGGACATGTACAATAAGTTTTATGAAAAGCAAGAAGAGCGAGAACTGTAGAACTTGCTGGAAGTGTTAAGTCAGTTGATTGAAATGATAAAGGAAAAAGAAGCACAGGGCAAACTAAAATGATGCCTCAGTTGTAGTTCAGGGAGAAATGACCTAGGGCAAAATGAACATGATTTGAATGCTCACTCCAAATCAGAGTTAGTAACCGGATCACTTTCTTTGTACATATTTTTCTCTTAATCTTATATTTTCTCTTTTATTCCTCCTCTGGTACCCCTGCACTTTTATTTGAGAACTCTGCAGTTGACCTTCATGACTTCATTTTTCAATTCACATGCAACTATCACAAATTGAAAGACTAGCATCTGAACTCTAGTTCACAGAGAAGGAATTTTTTACTTTGATAATTCAAATAGAACTGACTGTTAGCCAATGAAAGAGAGATTTCATCCCTACAAGCAAGTCAGGTGGACCCAGAAAGTGACTTTTCAAAAAAACTGGGTAAGCAAACATACCTTGCTGCTATTAGTGTATTTTCACAAACTAAACACTAGTATCTCTATAGATTAAGTGACCTGCTAGTGACTTGCAATTTACTTAATAAAATATGTTAGATAAAATCAGGAAATCAAGAAATCATTCAAGACAGAAAAATGCAAGTCTAATGCAAAGTAAATGTATTATATCAGGTATCAACAAGAATATATCTTAAAAGGATAAAGTTGACTGGCAAAAGCAAGTTATAAAACGATATATATGATGTGATTGTATTTATTTATTTTTTAGAGACAGGGTATCTCTCTGTTGCCCAGGCTAGAATGCAGTGGTTCGGTCATAGTTCACTGCAGCTTTGAACCCCTTGGCTCAAGTAATTCTCCCACCTCAGCCTCATGAGTAGCTAGGACTACAGGTGCATACGACCATAGTGGACTATTTAAAACAAATTTTTTTGAGGTCTTGTTTTGGTGCTCTGGCTTGTTTCAAACTTCTGGCCTCAAGCAGTCTGCCCACCTTGGCCTCTCAAAGTGCTGGGATTATAAGCATGAGCCACCAAGGCATACTGAAAATATTTAAAAATACATAAAAATATTTTAAAATATTACATATACATTTGTGATAAAAGTATAATAGTATGTATGAAAATGATAACACAATTATTAGGGTAGTGATTACTTCAAGGGAGAAAAAGTTGAGGGTAAGTGGGACTTTACAACTTTTTTACATGAATATTAATATTTTATGGAGAATTAAAAATGTTCTAAAGTTATTAAGCTCAGAGGTAGTAATGACCTCTACCAATAAACTTTATAGTCAAAGACAATTTGTGCATTTTAATAAATTCCTAATTATGGCATAAAAATCATCAAGACTTGTAAAATCAAATATAAAACATCTATAAAGGTTAAAATATGATGGGATGGTTTGTGACCAATACAGCACAATGTCTGCTTGTTGGTGATAGAGTGCAAATTCTCCTGTAATGAAGCTATACTCTTTTCCTCAAACTTATATTACAAACTGTTGGTGCTCTTTAACCAATTTGGCTGCCATCATTTCCACTCTTGTCTCTAAAGTCAGGAAGTAGAGTAAGTCACCAAGTAGAGAAAGAATTTAACGTCTCAAAGAGCAACTTGTCTTGTTGCAATAAGACGATATGTTATGCTCATTCTAGGTGTCTTAAGAAAAGATATTTCAATCAAGCACCAGATATTTCGACTTTGCAAAGGCAGAGCTTCTGTTCTGATTCCATTTTTAGAAAGAAATACAATTCAAATGGAAATTGCTTCTGGAGAAGAAAACAACATTGATTTTTAACCCATTTCAGGAAAGTAAACATTACAGAAGAGACTTTTAACATTTCAACTACATTCTACATGTGATAATTTAAGCTAAGTCAATACTTACAGTTACATGCAGATGCAACCTTGGTCTAAAATACTTATCCATCATTAGGATTCATTTGTTTTTTAAAAGAGCTATCTGAAGCAAGTATGGCAGCATATTGTCATCTGTGATATCTAGACAGTATTTTCATAGATGTCTTTTTCATTATTTTAT
Source organism: Macaca nemestrina (assembly GCF_043159975.1). Classification (NCBI taxonomy): domain Eukaryota; kingdom Metazoa; phylum Chordata; class Mammalia; order Primates; family Cercopithecidae; genus Macaca; species Macaca nemestrina. Next base: position 81,318,859 of record NC_092128.1, on the reverse strand, counting down.
GAATGTTTGGAATATTTTGAAATTAAAACTAGAATCTCTCTGTAACTTGTGTATTTTATGGTGCAGTTTTCAATATACACCCTTTAATATATAGGTTTGTTTTCAAAAAGGCCAAAGTAACACCCAAATACAGAGAATGTCATCTGTACATTTAGGTAGAGTATTTGTAAATGATATGCATTGCTATTAAGTGAAGTGACAAAGTATAGCAGAAACGGTATGAACATGGTCAGATATAGTAAGTTCCTCTTCAGAGGTTTAATGTCTGACTTCCTTGTTCTTTGTTCTTGAGATCAACTTCCTTGTCCCTTCTCCTAAGCCACTTGCTCTGTAAACAACTTCTCCCACCAGTCCCAATCTGTAATTCACATCTTTTCCTTATTGGGAAAGAGTCCTCTTTTACTCCTCTTTTACCCGTTCTGTAAACTGCCCCGCCCACTGAAACTACCCTTTCCACCTTTACTGCACCCTGACATGCCCAAACATGCATTGTACTGGGTAACAGACAGCCTCTCTCTTCCCACCTAATTAGTCATATTCAGTTTTTAAACAGTTGCCAGTAGGGTTAGTTTAGATTTTGCGGTCTGACTCCAGCAAATGGGGACAGGACACAGAAACAAGGACTAACTGCATTAGGGATAAAAACCTTTTCCCTCCTTTGTTCAGTGTGCTCTCTCATTGGCCAGAAGTGTGAATGGCACCCTTCTGCAGAAGTAAATTTGCCTTGCTGAGAAATCCCTTGTTTGAGTGCTAGTTTTCCTTGTGACTCTGAGCTCTTGTTTCTAACAACATGAGCCTTAGAATGTGATGAACCTAGGATTGAGTTCCAACTCCAACATTTAATAGCTTGAGAAAGTGGTTTAACTTCTTTAAGCTTCAGTAAAGTGGGAACAAAGTGACCCTACCCCATTGGGTTGTTGAGAGAACTAAATATAATAATATAGCTTAAATGCTCAAAAAAGTGACTGATAGAGTGACTATTTAATAACTGGTAACTATCAGTCTATCATTGTCATGGAATTTTTGCTTATATTTATACATTTTTGGAAGGACATTCAATTTTTATAGTTAATATTTTGTTTTTGATAAAATAGCAACATGGGAAGTTAATAGATGGTCAGGTCTTAATAAGCCCTTCACCAAAGGTGGTTACTGGCCTATGTATTCCTTCACCAAAGGTGGTTACTGGCCTATGTATTTATGTGACCCTTCTTGCTTCATACCTACTTCTATATTGTCAAAAAAATTGCTCTCTTCCTGATTTTTGAGGGAAGATGTAGCATTCTCCAGAGTGTGTAGGAGCATGGCAATATAAAAATAATTCCTCAGTTGTTACCAGCTATTCTGCACTGTTTCCATTACAGAGTATCTCCATGGGTGATTAAAAGTTTATGAATGCAAATCTCAGTAACAGTAGTCATCAAGCTTGAGGGAATGTTTAACATCTTTGTTTTAAAAGAATTCCAGAGAGGTCAGTTGATTTGATCAGTGTCACAAAATGAGTTACAGGTGAAGCTAGCTCTAGAATTACAGCTTTTTAACACTTTATTTTTTCTTTTTTTGTATTAGGCTTTAAAAACAAGTATGTGTAAAAATAAGATTGTATATAAAAAATGTGAATTATGGGCCGTTACAACGTCCTTTGTGAGAAATGTGAATTTCAAGGAAATAAAAGAATGGCTAGGTGCTAGCACTGATTCTAGGCTTTTGTGTGATTTTGTAGGTAAAGAAATGGGACATTGGGAGGCCAAGGTGGGCAGGTCACCTGAGGTCAGGAGTTCAAGACCAACCTGACCAACATGGAGAACCCATGTCTCTACTAAAAAATAATAAAAGTAGCCAGGTATGGTGGTACATGCCTATAACCTCAGCTACTTTGGAGGCTGAGGCAGGAGAATCACTTGAATCCAGGAGGTGGAAGTTGCGGTGAACTGAGATCGTGCCATTGCACTTCACCCTGGGTGTCAAGAGCGAAACTCTTATCTCAAAAAAAAAAAAAAAAAAAAAAAAAGGGACAAATTAGTATGAGTGAGAATCTAAAAAAATAATAGTGATTTTGTGGAGTGATGTTTTTTGCATGAGTTGATTTTAATTCTTAGTTAGAGTTCCTTATAAAGACAGTCCCCAAAACCTCAAGAGCTGTTGGTGGCCATTTTTCCACTGTGTGTAGAAAACTAATCTACTTCAAGAGAAAAGAAAGAAGCCACAGTAGAGGGAGAGCTGAGAGAAGCAGACTGAATCCTAATGATACTTAAGCCTCTCTGGTTCCAGCAATTTCTGGAGTCCAACCTCAACCCTGTCCTTTTCATGACTTAGTTTTTCTGTGAAATACTCTAGTGCCCTTTAAAAAATTTCCTTTCTGGCTTAAGGTAGTTTGCTTTGGCTTCAGTAGCTTGTGCCCCAAATAATTCTCATAAATACAGCTTATATAATGTTATATTTTTAACAAAATACTTTGTCTTTTTAATTTACTCAGCTATTACAGATGGAGGAGACATGTGAGTTCACTAAGAGCTTACTCATCGTGTTCTCCTAGGCAAATAAAACTGTAGGCAATAGGGAAGGATCTTATTGTCAAGAAAGGCATCTGTTGGTGGGATGGCAGTGAGGACTTGATCAGGTTGGCTTGATCCACAAGTGTGCAGCCAATCACTGTATTTTGGTTCCCAAACTTTCAGAAGTTATTTGCTGGACTGAACTAATCTCTGTGTTAGAATAAGCAAAAGAGTTGGAATTCTACTCCAGACACTCTGTTGACCTGAAAATGAGGTGTGATGTGACAAATTTAGTATAAACTATTTCACACAGGATTGACTCAGAGGAGCAGATGGCTTTGAGAAAGAACTGTTTGTCATCCAACCAGTATATTCACTGTTTAGCAGAATTGGCAATGGGCTGTTAAACAAAGAGATACATTCTGTTAACAAAGCATTCTTTGTGGCCTCTTTCTGTCTTTCAGACATTCAAAGTTGATGCCTGTATGTCTGATGTTTCTAATAACTACCTGGCCTTTGTTTGTTGTTTGGAGTATAACTGAAAATATTTTTTTCATAGAAAAACTTGCTGAATATTTTTCTTTGGGAGCAAGAGAGGTCTTTGTATTCCACTTCAAGCAGTGGAGAATAGTAATGTAAATATCGGCTGAACAGATTTGCTTGATTTAAGTACTAATACTTTCATTTGCACAATACCAACTGTGTTACAGTATTTGTAGTCTCATTAAAAATGGACCACATTGGTGGTGATGTATGGTAATACACATATACCAAGGTGGAACATGTATGACCTAAGAAGATTTTTTAAAAAATTAATCTTTGTGAGACTTTGCCTTAAAATTCATCTTCTTTAGACTTTGATTCTGCTTCTGACAGATAAGAAACAAAGTCATATTCCCTTAAAAGGCAATTTCCTGGATACCTATTGGCCTATTGGTAAAATGTATTTGCATCTTTGGAATAAAGGTACTGAATAGTGACACGGTGTTATTTATTAACTATTGGCTAGTATGAATTCATTAATTTGCTTATGTATGTAGGTCTGAGCAGATTAGTGTAGAGGAAAATATATCAGTGCCTGCTCTTCTTTGCTCAGATTTTTTTTTATTGCCAGTATAATTAATTTGCAGTGAGGGGTATAATCTGTAATTTAGATGCTGTATCTGGGAAGGCAATGCTTTGTATCTATGGTACCAAATGTATCTGCTAAACATATGATCACTGCCACTAAGACTTTTAGAATAAAATGGCAAACTGAAAATAGCAATGGGGATTATATGTTTATAATGTCTTTCTTTACTCTTCTATATTTCTGCAATTGAAATGTTTGCCCATCACAACAGTCATCAACAGATACACCAAATTAATCTAATGGTAATAGAGTTCAGAACATGCTAATGTACTCCTAGGGGTGTGGAGAGAATAAAGTAAATAGGACAGCCTTTTCTCTTTATACTCATTTGAATTTTCCTTCTAATGGCTCTAACCTTGAAATTCTTTTCATGGAGACATTTTGATGAGACTTTGTAGAATGGCAGAGATGTACTTAGCCTGTGGGTCAGACTGACCTGCTATCATCATGCAAATCACTTAGCCTCCGTGCCTCAGTTTCCAAGCCTGTGAAATGGAGATTAAAATACATACCTTGCAGTGGTTTTGTAAAGATAGAATGATCGTAATATTTGTGAAGCACTTAAAACAATGACAGCATATAGAAGTGCTACATGAAAGGCAGTTCTGATGATTATGATGGAAATAATAAGGCGATGATGGAAGATAATCTTATTATTTTCCCAAGAAAGTGAAGAGGGCAGCTTAAAATACTTCCACATTTACTTATTTGCAAAAAGAAATCTAACCACTTGGTCTTAATTTTTACTTATCCATCTGATGTGAGGTTGCTGTCTTACCATCATAAGACTTTTTGTGAGGTTCTGAAATTCAGTGTATTAAAAACTTCGTGATCATATGAATTTGATATGAATTTGTCTGAATTACAAATAAGAGGATTTGTAGGATTTGAGAGATACGACTAAAAGTAAGGCATCTATTCTTTTTTGTTTTCTCCAGGTCTTGCCTCCCTGTGCAGAAGCAAGGGGATCAGAAACCCCCTTTTTACTACCTACCCCTGGTTTAGCTAAATGAATGCTCTCATCTGGGGCCACAGTCAGGAGCAAGAGATATAAGCAAAGGATTCGTTTGTACTTAGTTGCACCATCAGAGATGTCAAGTGGTAGAAATGTCCCGAAGGGACAGTGTGAAGTATCCATAGCACTGGACAAGATGACCAGCAGGGGAGACAGTAACTGAATCTCCTTGCTCCCTGCCCGTGGCTTTTACCTACAGTCTAGTTGTCTGTGGTGCCTGGCCAATTTCGGGACCTGGTTCACTAATCTCTCTATTGATTCTGAGAGCTACTTGATATCCTTCAAGAAAATCCTTTAAAAACTAACACAGAGTCATGTTCTTTTATTTACATGTAATATATTTTAAAATATACTCAGTATAATTTATGCATTTAAATAAGTGGTATCTTTTAAGATGGCCTATTTAGAAAGTACTTCTTTGAATTACCTTTTTGAGTTCTGTAATGATATATGCTCTATTACCTTGTGACCAGAATTGGTTCTTAACTATTTTGGATACTTAAAAAAAATGAATCCAAATGTATTTGAAAAAAAAAAAAAAAAACTAAGTAAGAATGTTGAATAGAATATGCTATTGGCTCTAATAGGAATTCCAAACAAGAATTTTCAAACTCTTTTGGTACTGGCTACATTGTCAAAATAAGCATAGAGCTTCTTCAAGTTCCTACTTTTGAAGGTGACATTGTTTGTATGCTTTAATTCTGACACCCACACACACACTATATTCTTCTCCCAAACAAGATAGGGTATATAACTTTTCTTGCTTGAATTCTAAAAAAAGTTTGTTATTTCAAAAGTGACTAGAGAATCAAACCTAATGTATTTCCTTAAAGAATAACTCAAGTAATTGGGAAAAATTAATGATCATGTTCATATCCAGTTTATATCCAATTACTTTTGCTACTACAGGGTTTTATTTTTATTTATTTTTTTAAATTATACTTTAAGTTCTGAGATACATGTGCAGAGCATGCGGGTTTGTTACATAGGTATACACGTGCCATGGTGGTTTGCTGCACCTATCAACCCATCATCTACATTAGGTATTTTTCCTAATGCTACCCCTCCCCCAGACCCCCCATCCACCGGCAGGCCCCAGTGTGTGATGTTTCTCTCCGTGTCCATGTGTCCTCATTGTTCAACTCCCACTTGAGTGAGAACATGCAGCGTTTGGTTTTCTGTTCCTGTGTTGCTTTGCTGAGAATGATGGTTTCCAGCTTCGTCCATGTCCCTCAAAAGGACATGAATTCATCCTTTTTGATGGCTGCATAGTATTCCATAGTGTATATGTGCCACATTTTCTTTATGCAGTCTATTGCTGATGGGCATTTGGGCTGGTTCCAAGTCTTTGCTAAGTGAATAGCGCTGGAGTAAACATACTTGTGCATGTGTCTTTATAGCAGCATGATTTATAATCCTTTGGGTATATACTCAGTAATGGGATTGCTGGGTCAAATGGTATTTCTGGTTCTAGATCCTTGAGCAATCGCCACACTGTCTTCCACAATGTTTGAACTAGTTTATAGTCCCACCAACAGTGTGAAAGTGTTCCTATTTCTCCACATCCTCTTCAGCACCTGTTGTTTCCTGACTTTATAATGATCACCATTCTAACTGGCAAGAGATGGTATCTCATTGTGGTTTTAATTTGCATTTCTCTGATGGCCAGTGATGATGAGCATTTTTTCATGTGTCTGTTGGCTGCATAAATGTCTTCTTTTGAGAAGTGTCTGTTCATATCCTTCACCCACTTTTTGATGGGGTTGTTTGATCTTTTTCTTGTAAATTTGTTCACATTCTTTGCAGATTCTGGATATTAGTCCTTTGTCAGATGGGTAGATTGCAAAAATTTTTTCCCATTCTGTAGGTTTATTGTTCACTCTGAGGGTGGTTTCTTTTGCTGTGCAGAAGCTCTTTAGTTTAATTAGATCCCATTTGTCAATTTTGGCTTTTGTTGCCATTGCTTTTGGTGTTTTAGTCATGAAGTCGTTGCCCATGCCTATGTCCTGAATGGTATTGCCTAGGTTTTCTTCTAGGGTTTTTATGGTTTTAGGTGTAACATTTAAGTCTTTAATCCATCTTGAATTAGTTTTTGTATAAGGTGTAAGGAAGGGAACGAGTTTCAGCTTTCTACATATGGCTAGCCAGTTTTCCCAGCACAATTCATTAAATAGGACATTTTTTCTCCATTACTTGTTTTTGTCAGGTTTGTCAAAGATCAGATGGTTCTAGATGTGTGGTATTATTTATGAGGGCTCTGTTCTGTTTCATTGGTCTATATCTCTGTTTTGGTACCAGTACCATGCTGTTTTGGTTACTGTAGACTTGTAGTATAGTTTGAAGTCAGGTAGCATGTTGCCTCCAGCTTTGTTCTTTTAGCTTAGGATTGTCTTGGCAATGCAGGCTCTTTTTTGGTTCCATATGAACTTTAAAGTAGTTTTTTCCAATTCTGTGAAGAAACTCATTGGTAGCTTGATGGGGATGGCATTGAATCTATAAATTACCTTGGGCAGTATGGCCATTTTCACGATATTGATTCTTCCTATCCATGAGCATGGAGTGTTCTTCCATTTGTGTCCTCTTTCATTTTGTTGAGCAGTGGTTTGTAGTTCTCCTTGAAGAGGTCCTTCATGTCCCTTGTAAGTTGGATTTTTAGGTATTTTATTCTCTTTGAAGCAATTGTGAATGGGAGTTCACTCATGATTTGGCTCTCTGTTTGTCGGTTATTGTTGTATAGGAATGCTTGTGATTTATGCACATTGATTTTGTATCCTGAGACTTTGCTGAAGTTGCTTATCAGCTTAAGGAGATTTTGGGCTGAGACGATGGGGTTTTCTAAATATACAATCATGTCATCTGCAAACAGGGACAATTTGACTTCCTCTTTTCCTGATTGAATACCCTTTATTTCTTTCTCCTGCCTGATTGCCCTGGCCAGAATTTCCAACACTATGTTGAATAGGAGTGGTGAGAGAGGGCATTCCTGTCTTGTGCCCCTTTTCAAAGGGAATGCTTCATTCCCTTTGCTCATTCCATATGATATTGGCTGTGGGTTTGTCATAAGTAGCTCTTAGTATTTTGAGATACAGCCCATCAATACCAAGTTTATTGAGGGTTTTTAGCATGAAGCGCTGTTTAATTTTGTCGAAGGCCTTTTCTGCATCTATTGAGATAATCATGTGATTTTTGTCATTGGTTCTGTTTATATGATGGATTACATTTATTGATTTGTGTGTGTTGAACCAGCCTTGCATCCCAGGGATGAAGCCAATTTGATCATGGTGGATAAGCTTTTTGATGTTCTGCTGGATTCAGTTTGCCAGTATTTTATAGAGGATTTTTGCATCGATGTTCATCAGGGATAGTGGTCTAAACTTCTCTTTTTTTGTTGTGTCTCTGCCAGGCTTTGGTATCAGGATAATGCTGGCCTCCTAAAATGAGTTAGGGAGGATTCTCTCTTATTCTATTGATTGAAATAGATTCAGAAGGAATGGTACAAGCTCCTCTTTGTACCTCTGGTAGAATTTGGCTGCGAATCCGTCTGGTCCTGGACTTCTTTTGGTTGATAGACTATTAGTTATTGCCACAATTTCAGGGCCTGTTATTGGTCTATTTAGGGATTCAACTTCTTCCTGGTTTAGTCTTGGGAGAGTGTATGTGTCCAGGAATTTATCCATTTCTTCTAGATTTTCAAGTTTATTTGCATAGAGGTGTTTATAGTATTCTCTGATGGTAGTTTGTATTTCTGTAGGATCAGTAGTGATATCCCCTTTATCATTTTTTATTGCATCTATTTGATTCCTCTCTCTTCTTTATTAGTCTTGCTGGTGATCTATCAATTTTGTTGATCTTTTCAAAACACCAGCTCCTGGATTCATTGATTTTTTGAAGGGTTTTTTGTGTCTCTCTCTCCTTGAGTTCTGCTCTGATCTTAGTTATTTCTTGCCTTCTGCTAGCTTTTGAATGTGTTTGCTCTTGCTTCTCTAGTTCTTTTAATTGTGATGTTAGGGTGTCGATTTAGATCTTTCCTGCTTTCTCTTGTGGGCATTTAGTGCTACAAATTTCCCCCTACAGACTATTTTAAATGCGTCCCAGAGATTCTAGTATGTTGTGTCTTTGTTCTCATTGGTTTCAAAGAACATCTTTATTTCTGCCTTCATTTCGTTATTTACCCAGTAATTCAGGAGCAGGTTGCTCAGTTTCCATGTAGTTGTGAGGTTTTGAGTGAGTTTCTTAATCCTGAGTTCTAATTTGATTGCACTGTAGTCTTAGAGATAGTTTGTTTTAATTTCTGTTATTTCACATTTGCTGAGGAATGCTTTACTTCCAACTATGTGGTCAATTTTGGAATAAGTGTGATGTGGTGCTGAGAAGAATGTATATTCTGTTGATTTGTGGTGGAGAGTTCTGTAGATGTCTATTAGGTCCACTTGGGGCAGAGCTGAATTCAAATCCTGAATATCCTTGTTAACTTTCCGTCTTGTTGATCTGTCTGATATTGACAGTGGGGTGTTAAAATCTGCCATTAATATTGTGTAGGAGTCCAAGTCTCTTTGTAGGTCTCTAAGGACTTGCTTTATGAATCTGGGTGCTGCTGTATTGGGTGCATATATATTTAGGATAGTTAGCTCTTCTTGTTGAAGTGATCCCTTTACCATTATGTAATGGCCTTCTTTGTCTCTTTTGATCTTTGTTGATTTAAAGTCTGTTTTATCAGAGACTAGGATTGCAACCCGTGCTTTTTTTTTTTTTTTTTTTTTTTTCCGTTTTCTTGGTAGATTTTTCTCCATCCCTTTATTTTTAGCCTATGTGTGTCTCTACATGTGGGATGGGTCTCCTGAATACAACACAGTGATGGGTCTTGACTCTTTATCCAATTTTCTAGGGTGTGTCTTTTAATTTGGGCATTTAGTCCATTTGCATTTAAGGTTAATATTGTTATGTGTGAATTTGATCCTGTCATTATGACATTAGCTGGTTATTTTGCTCATTAGTTGATGCAGTTTCTTCCTAGCATCGATGGTCTTTAAAATTTGGCATGTTTTTGCAGTGGCTGGTACTGGTTGTTCCTTTCCATGTTTAGTGTTTCCTTCAGGCACTCTTGTAAGGCAGGCCTGGTGGTGACAGAATCTCTCAGCATTTGCTTGTCTGTAAAAGATTTTATTTCTCCTTCACTTATGAAGCTTAGTTTGGCTGGATATGAAATTCTGGGTTGAAAATTCTTTTCTTTAAGAATGTTGAATATTGGCCTCCACTCTCTTCTGGCTTGTAGAGTTTCTGCTGAGAGATCTGCTGTTAGTCTGATGGGCTTCCCTTTGTGGGTAACCCGACCTTTCTCTCTGGCTGCCTTTAACATTTTTCCTTCATTTCAACCTTGGTGAATCTGACAATTATGTGTCTTGTGGTTGCTCTTCTTGAGTAGTAACTTTGTGGCATTCTCTGTATTTTCTGAATTGGAATGTTTTCCTTCCTTGCTAGGTTGGGGAAGTTTTCCTGGATAATATCCTGAAGAGTGTTTTCCAACTTGGTTCCATTCTCCCCATCACATTCAGGTACACCAATCAGATGTAGATTTGGTCTTTTCATGTAGTCCCATATTTCTTGGAGGCTTTGTTCATTTCTGGTTACTCTGTTTTCTCTAAACTTCTCACTTAATTTCATTCGTTTGATCTTTAATCACTAAACCCTTTTTTCCACTTGATCGAATTGGCTACTGAAGCTTGTGCATGCGTCATGTAATTCTCGTTCCATGGTTTTCAGCTCCATCAGGTCATTTAATGTCTTCTCTATGCTGCTTATTCTAGTTAGCCATTCGTCTAATCTTTTTTCAAGGTTGTTATCTTCTTTGTGATGGGTTCAAACATCCTCCTTTAGCTCAGAGAAATTTGTTATTACCGATCTTCTGAAGCCTACTTCTGTCAACTCGTCAAAGTCCTTCTCTATCCTGCTCTGTTCCATTGTTGGTGAGGAGCTACGTTCTTTTGGAGTAGAGGCACTCTGATTTTTAGAACTTTCAGCTTTTCTGCTCTGGTTTCTCCCTATCTTTGTTGTTTTATCTACCTTTGGTCTTTGATGATGGTGATCTACAGATGGGGTTTTGCTGTGGATGTCCTTTTTGTTGATGTTGATGCTATTCCTTTCTGTTTGTTAGTTTTCCTTCTTTTTTTTTTTTTTTTTTTTTTTTTGAGATGGAGCTTGCTGTGTCCCCCAGGCTGGAGTGCAGTGGCGCGATCTCGGCTCACTGCAAGCTCCGTCTCCTGGGTTCACGCCATTCTCTTGCCTCAGCCTCCCGAGTAGCTGGGACTACAGGCGCCTACCACTGCGCCCGGCTAATTTTTTGTATTTTTAGTAGAGACAGGGTTTCACCGTGGTCTCGATCTCCTGACCTTGTGATCCGCCCGCCTTGGCCTCCCAAAGTGCTGGGATTACAGGCGTGAGCCACTGCGCCCGGCTGTTAGTTTTCCTTCTAACAGTCAGGACCCTCAGCTGCAGGTCTGTTGGAGTTTGCTGGAGGTCCACTCCAGTCCCTGTTTGCCTGGGTATCACCAGCGGAGGGTGCAGAACAGCAAATATTGCGGAATAGCAAATGCTGCCTCATCCTTCCTCTGGAAGCTTTGTCTCAGAGGGGCACCTGACTGAATGAGGTGTCAGTCAGCCCCTACTGGGCGTTGTCTCCCAGTTAGGCTATTTGGGGGTCAGGGACCCAGTTGAGGAGGCAGTTTGTGTGTTCTCAGAGCTCAGACTCCGTGCTGGGAGAACCACTACTCCCTTTCAAAGCTGTCAGACAGGGACATTTAAGTCTGCAGAAGTTTCTGCTGCCTTTTGTTCACCTATGCCCTGTCCCCAGAGGTGGAGTCTACAGAGGCAGGCAGGCCTAATTGAGCTACAGTGGGCTCCACCCAGTTCGAGCTTCCTGGCTGCTTTGTTTACCAACTCAAGCCTCAGTAATGTCAGATGCCCCTCCCCCAGCCTCGCTGTTGCCTTGCAGTTTGATCTCGGACTGCTATGCTAGCAGTGAGCAAGGCTCTGTGGGCATGGGACCCTCTGAGCCAGGCACAGGGTATAATTTCCTGTTTGCTAAGACTGTTGGAAAAGTGTGATATTAAGGTGGGAGTGTCCCGATTTTCCATGTACTGTCTGTCATGGCTTCCCTTAGCTAGGAAAGGGAATTCCCTGACCCCTTGCACTTCCCAGGTGAGGCAATGCCCGCCCTGCTTCAGCTCACACTCAGTGGGCTGCACCCACTGTCCAACAAATCCCAGTGAGATGAACCTGGTAAAACTCAGTTGGAAATGCAGAAATCACCCATCTTCTGTGTCGCTCACACCGGGAGCTGCAGACTGGAGCTGTTCCTATTCGGCCATCTTGGAAGCCGAGCCGACTCTTCAGTTTAATTAGATCCCATTTGTCAATATTGGCTTTTGTTGCCATTGCTTTTGGTGTTTTAGTCATGAAGTCTTTGCCCATGCCTGTGTTCCTGAATGGTATTGCCTAGGTTTTCTTCTAGGGTTTTTATAGTTTTAGGTCTTACATTTAAGTCTTTAATCCATCTTGAATTAATTTTTGTATAAGGTGTAAGGAAGGGGTCCAGTTTCAGTTTTCTGCTTATGGCTAGCCAGTTTTCCCAACACCATTTATTAAATAGGGAATCCTTTCCCTATTGCTTGTTTTTGTCAGGTTTGTCAAAGATCAGATGGTTGTAGATGTGTGGTATTATTTCTGAGGCCTCTGTTCTGTTCCATTGGTCTATATATCTGTTTTGGTAGCAGTACCATGCTGTTTTGGTTACTGTAGCCTTGTAGTATAGTTTGAAGTCAGGTAGCATGATGCCTCCCGCTTTGTTCTTCTTGCCCAGATTGTCTTGGCTATACATGCTCTTTTTTGGTTCCTTATGAAATTTAAAGTAGTTTTTTATAATTCTATGAAGAAAATCAAGGGTTGATTAATGGGAGTAGCATTAAATCTATAAATTACTTTGGCCAGTATGGCCATTTTCACAATACTGATTCTTCCTATCCGTGAGCAGGGAATGTGTTTCCATTGGTTTATGTCCTCTCTTATTTCCTTAGGCAGTGGTTTGTAGTTCTCCCTGAAGAGGTCTTTCACATCCCCTGTAAGTTGTATTGTTAGGTATTTTATTCTCTTAGTAGCAGTTGTGAATGGGAGTTCATTCATGATTTGGTTCTCCATGTATTGTTGGTGTATAGCAATGCTTGTGATTTTTGCACATTGATTTTGTATTCTGAGACTTTGCTGAAGTTGCTTATCAGCTTAAGGAGATTTGGGGCTGAGACGATGGAGTTTTCTGAATATACAATCATGTCTTCTGCAAACAGGAACAATATGACTTCCCCTCATCCTGTTTGAATACCCTTTATTTCCTTCTCTTGCCTGATTGCCCTGGCCAGAACTTCCAATACTATGTTGAATAGGAGTGGTGAGAGAGGGCATCCTTGTCTTGTGCCCATTTTCAAAAGGAGTGCTTCCAATTTTGCCCATTTAGTATGATATTGGCTGTGGGTTTGTCATAAATAGCTCTTATTATTTTGAGATATGTTCCATCGATAACCTAGTTTATTGAGAGTTTTTAGCATGAAGCGGTGTTGAATTTTATCAAAGGCCTTTTCTGCATCTATTGAGATAGTCATGTGGTTTTTGTCATTGGTTCTGTTTATGTGATGGATTATGTTTATTGGTTTGCGTATGTTGAACCAGCCTTGCATCCTAGGGATGAAACTGACTTGATTGTGGTGGATAAGCTTTTTGATGTGCTGCTGATTTCAGTTTGCCAGTATTTTATAGAGGATTTTTGCATCGATGTTAATCAGGGATGTTGGCCTGAAATGTGTTGTTATTGTGTCTCTGCCAGGTTTTGGTGTCAGGATGATGCTGGCCTCCTAAAGTGAGTTAGGGAAGATTCCCTCTTTTTCTATTGTTTGGAATAGTTTCAGGAGAAATGGTACCAGCTCCTCTTTGTACCTCTGGTAGAATTCGGCTGTGAATCCGTCTGGTCCTGGGCTTTGATTAGTAGGCTATTAATTATTGCCTCAGTTTCAGAAGTTGTTATTGGTCTATTCTGGTATTCAACTTCTTTCTGGTTTAGTCTTGGGAGGGTGTATGTGTCAAGGAATTTATCCATTTCTTCCAGATTTTCTAATTTATTTGTGTAGACGTATTTATATTATTATCTCATGCTAATTTTTATTTATGTGGGATCAGTGGTTATATCCCCTTTATCATTTTTAATTGTGTCTATTTGATTCTTCTCTATTTTCTTCTTTATTAGTCTGGCTAGTGGTCTATTTTGTTAATCTTTTCAAAATACCAGCTCTTGGATTCATTGATTTTTTTTGATGTTTTTTTTGTGTCTCTATCTCCTTCAGTTCTGCTCTGATCTTAGTTATTTTTTGTCTTCTGCTAACTTTTGAATCTTAGTTATTTTTTTGTCTTCTGCTTACTTTTGAATTTGTTTGCTCTTGCTTCTCTAGTTCTTTTAATTGTGATGTTAGGATATCGATTTAGATCTTCTTTCTCCTGTGGGCATTTAGTGCTATAAGTGCTGTAAGTTTCCCTCTAAACGCTGCTTTAGCTGTGTCCCAGAGATTATGGTACATTGTATCTTTGTTCTCATTGGTTTGAAAAAAACTTATTTATTTCTGCCTTAATTACATTAATTACCCAGTAGTCATTCAGGAGCAGATTGTTCAGTTTCCATGTGGTTGTGCAGTTTTGAGTGAGTTTCTTAATCCTGAGTTCTATTTTGATTGCACTGTGGTCTGAGAGACTGTTTGTTATGATGTCAGTTCTTTTGCATTTGCCGAGGAGTGTTTTACTTCCAGTTTTGTGGTCAATTTCAGAATAAGTGCGATGAGGTGCTGAGAAGAATGTATGTTCTGTTGATTTGGGGTGGAGAATTCTGTAGATGTCTGTTAGGTTTGCTTGGTCCAGAGCTGAGTTCAAGTCCTGAATATCCTTGTTAATTTTCTGTCTTGTTGATCTGTCTAATATTGACAGTGGGGTGCTAAAGTCTCCCACTATTATTGTGTGACAGTCTAAGTCTCCTTGTAGGTCTCTAAGAACTTGCTTTATGAATCTCCTCTGTTGGGTACATATATACTTAGGATAGTTAGCTCTTCTTGTTGCGTTGATCCCTTTGCCATTATGTAATGGCTTTCTTTGTCTCTTTTGATCTTTGTTGGTTTAAAGTCTGTTTTATCAGAGACTAGGAATGCAACCTCTGTTTTTTTTTTCTTGGTAAATATTCCTCCATCCCTTTATTTTGAGCCTATGTGTGTCTTTGCATGTGGGATGGGTTACCTGAATACAGCACAGCGATGGGTCTTGACTGTTTATCCAGTTTTCCGGTCTGTGTTTTTTAATTTTGGCATTTAGCCCATTTACGTTAAAGGTTAATATTGTTATATGTGAATTTGATCCTATCATTATGATGCTAGCTGGTTATTTTGCCCATTAGTTGATGCAGTTTCTTCATGGTGTCAATAGTCTTTGCAATTTGGTATGTTTTTGCAGTGCCTGGTACGGGTTGTTCCTTTCCATGTTTAGTGCTTCCTTCTGGCACTCTTGTAAGGCAGGTCTGGTGGTGACAGAATCTCTCAGCATTTGCTTGTCTGTAAAAGATTTTATTTCTCCTTCACTTATGAAGCTTAGTTTGACTGGATATGAAGTTGTTGGCTGAAAATTCTTTTCTTTAAGAATGTTGATTATTGGCCTCCACTGTCTTCTGATTTGTAGAGTTTCTGCTGAGAGATCTGCTCTTAGTCTGATGGCCTTCCCTTTGTGGGTAACTCAGCCTTTCTCTCTGGCTGCCCTCTGCGTTTTTTCCTTCATTTCAACCTCGGTGATTCTGACAATTATGTGTCTTGGGTTGTTCTTCTCAAGGAGTATCTTTGTGATGTTCTGTGTATTTCCTGAATTTGAATGTTGGCCTGTCTTGCTAGGTTGGGGAAGTTCTCCTGGATAATATCCTGAAGAGTGTTTTCCAACTTGGTTCCATTCTCCCCATCACTTTCAGGTACACCAATCAGACGTAGATTTGGTCTTTTCACATAGTCCTATATTTCTTGGAGGCTTTGTTCATTCCTATTTATTCTTTTTTCTCTAATCTTGTCTTCACGCTTTATTTCATTAAATTGATCTTCAGTCTCTGATCTCCTTTCTTCCTCTTCATTGATTCGGCTATTGATACTTGTGTATGCTTTGCAAAGTTCCATGCTATGTTTTTCAGCTCCATCAGGTGATTTATGTTCTTCTCTTAGCTGGTTATTCTAGTTAGCAATTTCTCTTCCCTTTTTTCGAGGTTCTTGGCTTCCTTGCATTGGGTTAGAACATGCTCCTTTAGCTGGCAGGCATTTGTTATTACCCACCTTCTGAAGCCTACTTCTGTCAATTTGTCAAACTCATTCTCCATCCAGTTTTGTTCTCTTGCTGGCGAGGAGTTGTGATCCTTTGGCAGAGAAGGGACTTTTTTGTTTTTGGAATTTTCAGCCTTTTTGCACTGTTTTTTTCCTCATCTTTGTGGATTTATCTACCTTTGTTCTTTGATGTTGATGACCTTTGGATAGGGTTTTTGTTTGGACGTCCTTTTTGTTTATGTTGATGCTATTTCTTTCGGTTTGTTAGTTTTCCTTCTGACAGGCCCCTCTGCTGCAGGTCTGCTGGAGTTTGCTGGAGGTCCACTCCAGACCATGTTTGCCTGGGTATCACCAGCGGAGGCTACAGAACAGCAAAGATTGCTTCCTATTCTTTCCTCTGGAAGCTTCATCCCAGAGGGGCATCCACCAGATGCCAGCCAGAGGTGTCCTGTATGAGGTGTCTGTCGACCCCTGCTGGGAGGTGTCTCCCAGTCAGAAGGCACAGGGGGTCAGGGACCCACTTGAGGAGGCAGTCTGTCCCTTAGCAGAGTTTCAGCGCTGTACTGGGAGACCTGCTGCTCTCTTCAGAGCTGGCAGGCAGGAACATTTAAGTCTATTGCAGCTGCACCCACAGCTGCCCCTTCCCCAGGTACTCTGTCCCAGGGAGGTGGGAGTTTATCTATAAGCCCCTGACTGGAGCTGGTGTTTTTCTTTCAGAGATGCCCTGCCCAGAGGGGAGGAATCTAGAGAGGCAATCTGGCTCCAGCGACTTTGTCAAGCTCCGATAGGCTCTCCCCTGTTCCAACTTCCTGGAGGTTTTTTTCACACTGTGAGGGGAAAACCGCCTACTCAAGCCTCAGTAATGGCAGATACCCCTACCCCTACCAAGCTTGAGCATCCCAGGTCAACTTCAGACTGCTGTGCTGGCAGCAAGAATTTCAAGCCAGTGCATCTTAGCTTGCTGGGCTCCTTGGGGGTGGGATCCACTGAGCTAGACTGCTTGACTTCCCGGCTTCGGCCTTCCTTTCAGGGAAGTGAACGGTTCTGTTTCGTTCACGTTCTGGGTGCCACTGGGGTATGAGAAAAAACTCCTGCAGCTAGCTAGGTGTCTGCCCAAATGGCTGCCCAGTTTTGTGCTTGAAACCCAGGGCCTTGGTTGTGTAGGCACCCGAGGGAATCTCCTAGTCTGCAGGTTGCAAAGACCGTGGGAAAAATATAGTATCTGGGCCAGAGTGCACCTTTCCTCACTGCACAGTCTCTCACAGCTTGCCTTGGCTAGGGGAGGGAGTTTCCCGACCCCTTGTACTTCCTGTGTAAGGCAGTGCCCCACCCTGCTTTGGCTCGCCCTCCATGGCCTGGACCCATTGTCTAACCAGTCCCAATGAGATGAGATGGGTACCTCAGTTGGAGATGCAGAAGTCACTCACCTTCTGCATTGATTTCGCTGGGAGCTGAAGACTGGAGCTGTTCCTATTCGGCCATCAGGCTGGCCACCTCCAGGGTTTTATTTTTAATAGAAATTTGAGGTTATTTTTTAACTTTGCAGTGCCTGGACCATACTGAACACTGAATACTGTAGTACTCTTTTCAAAACCATTAGGTAGCCACTTTAACTTATAAATCTTAATAAAATCTGTAGCTATGAGGACCAAACCGTTTCTTTTGAAGTGTATAAATTGTCATTACCATGTGAAAACATTTCCTTATTTATGATAAATTCATAGTGATATATACATTCCGTCTCACCCAGTTGTCCTTATCATAGATATTTTTGAGATTGTTGGGACTGTCTTGATATGGAATATATAAACCTCTGACATTTTCAGAGATGGAAGCTGTGCTCATTTCATCATATGCTGACTATGTTCCAGATCTAATCTCAATAGATTGAATTATTTAGTCCAGTTCTTTACCTCTTTCTAGATCCATAGCCTTTGCCATGGAAACTTTACTGTTGTCCTTCCCTAACCTCACCGTGGATAGTGTGCACCTTCTTTTCCCTTGCATTGACAGATAAGCCTTGACATGTGCCAACTTGCTCTCTTGAGCTTGTACCACCCCCAGGAGCCTGCTAGCCCAAGATGAGGATGAGAAACACGTGAAGCAGAGCTCTTCTAGCTGACCTGACACTCAAGAATGTTAAAAACAAAAACAATGTTTATTGTTTTATACCATTGAGATTTTGAGGTTAGTTGTTTTAAAGTATCTTGTAGCAATAGCTAATGATTTCTGTGGGTTTGAGCAGCTTGTAGGAAAAGGTTAAATTAAAAACTAATGAATACTGAAAAAGCAGTCTCTAAAGAATCAGTCTTGAAATTTATGAATTTTATGTCTAAGTAAAAGTTCATCTTATACATTTGATATACCAGAGGTTATATAATGAACATATGGATAGATCATTGATTCCTATTGTCCTATGTATTCTACTGATAAAATAAAAATGTAGAAATAATTAGAATATGGGTGATAGAGTTGCATGTGATAAAATAACCTAAGAAATTATTTACTTGAATATTCACATTTTTCCTAAAATTATGCCAAATAGCCAAAAATTAAATTGGCCATGAGATAGCTAGAGTTGCCCCTTCAAGATTACTTACATGAGAAAACAGAAAGAGGATTATGTAAGTCTCCCAATTTATGCTTTTAGATAAAAGAAAAATTCTAATTTGCAAGCTTTTTTTTTTTATTTTTATTTTTTGAGACGGAGTTTCGCTCTGTTGTCCAGGCTGGAGTGCAGTGGCCGGATCTCAGCTCACTGCAAGCTCCACCTCCAGGGTTTAGGCCATTCTCCTGCCTCAGCCTCCCGGGTAGCTGGGACTATAGGCGCCCGCCACCTCGCCTGGCTAGTTTTTTGTATTTTTTTTAGTAGAGACGGGGTTTCACCGTGTTAGCCAGGATGGTCTCGATCTCCTGACCTCGTGATCCACCCGTCTCGGCCTCCCAAAGTGCTGAGATTACAGGCTTGAGCCACCGCGCCCAGCCTTGCAAGCTTTATTATTTTTGATTGTTTGTTGCTATTAAATGAAGGACAAGTTATTTTAATCTTCCTTAATATTTTCTATTTTTAGAGAAAGAAGTCTATGAGATTTTAAAATAAGTATCAGCTCTAAATAACAGAGACATATAAAAAAAAGTTTGATTCATTGATATTTTCCTCTTGTGTCATTAGTATAAACAGTTTTAAATATATTTACCATTTTAAACCCATAACTCTATTCTTAAATCTCTTGTCACTTTTACTTTATAAATAAGCTAATCTTCTTTGATAAGTATAACTTTACTGAAAATGGAACTACGTATGATTGCTAGGATGCAGGCTCAGCGAGGGCAAAGATTTTGGTTTTGTTTGCTAATATGTTGTTCTTACATCTCGAACACCAACAGGCACATAGCAGTCACTCAATTAAGTATTTGTTGAATATAATGGGTCTCTCTTGGACTCACCTAAAGACAGTTTATTGTCTGAACTCACTTTTTGGAGGGCATTATACAATGGCGTTCTGCACAATCCAGTGTTTATGAGGACTAGCACCAGATTTTACTGATTAAATGACTAAGAGTAGCTGAAAAAAGCCTGTTTCCTGCCAGTTTTCTGTGTGCACACATGAGAACATATCAGCTACTGCTGTCTTTTTTTTTCTGAACTTCGAAGTCTCCAGAACTCAACAGATAGTTCTCTTTTGCTGAGTAGAGATACCAACTATTCTGTATGTTAGTGACATACTTTCTATCATGTAATCTGCTTATTTTCTTTTCTGTTGCTTCTCCACAATCACAGATAATTTGCCTAGGAGGAGTTTAACTTTTTCGCCAAAGTCTGATTTCATTTCAGAAGAAGAGTGAGTCGCTTCGTGAGAGTAATATGATGGTTGGCCACTTCTCACTACAGTACATTTAAAGTTTTTTGTTTTGTTTTGTTTTGTTTTGTTTTTTAACGGAGTCTTGCTCTTGTCCCCCAGGCTGGAGTGCAATAGCGCGATTTCGGTTCACTGCATCCTCCGCCTCCTGGGTTCAAGTGATTCTCCTGCCGCAGCCTCCCAAGTAGCTGGGATTACAGGTGCCTGCCACCATGCCCAGCTAATTTTTGTATTTTTAGTGGAGACGGGGGTGTCACCATGTTGGCCAGGCTGGTCTTGATCTCCTGATCTCAGGTGATCCACCCGCCTTGGCCTCCCAAAGTGCTGGTATTACAGGCGTAAGCCACCACTCCCAGCCAGGTTCTTTTTACCTTCATCTGGCCTCCCTTCCACGTTGTTTGTGCATTTTACACGTACCTAAAAAAATATTGCACAGGATTCATAGCCTGAAGTGTTATTTATACTATAAAGTATAAATAAATGACTATTTTAGCTCTTGTTAATAATAGTAACAATAATAGTAGTAAATACTGATTATGTATTATGTACCAGATTCTATCCTAATCACTTTAAATAAATAGCATCATATAATCCTCATAACACCTCAGGAAAATGAGTCTCAATGAGGTCAGGTAACCTTTCTGAAGTCCCACTTAGGTTGTCAAGCTGGCACTGGACATGTCTGGGGATTGGCATGTAAACTCAGGCATTTCTACAGCATGCTATCCAGTAATAATTAATTGGTCACCCTATCCTTTAGCCTAGTACTGTCCAATAGAACTTTCTGTGATGATGGAAATGTTCTGTATAAGGTGCTGTCTTATACAGTAGCCACTAGCTGCATGGGGGTTTGGTGCACTTTGAACTATTACTAGAAAAACTGAAGGGCTATTTTAATTTAAATTTTAATAGTCATAAGTGGCTAGTGGCTACTGTTTTAGATAAGCAAAGCTCTAAGCACTATTATACTGTCTTCTATATAAAAATTTGAGTGTATAGTTGTTTTAGAGGTTGTGTTTAAGTTGGGGATACAAAGATAAAATTGATACCTTCCCCTCTCAAATGAGATATGTATTTTTTCTTTACTTTTTCCTCCTTTAGGTGACTGTCTTTATCTTAAGCACATAATATAGCCTTTTGGTTTGAAGGGCTTATTGAATTAGAATCTTAATGAAAGAGAGTGGTCACAGGTGATTTGGGGGCACACAGGGCTCTGTGAACCTCATGGACACCATGACTAGGTCAGTGCTGAGAATGATCACATTCAACAAGCTTTGTTGGTTCAGTTGTTAAATATTGGAAGCCCCTGCTCAAACTAGGAATACTGGCAGCCTTGAACAAATTAACAGAGAAAAAACTGAGTCCAGTAAGTATGCTTATATATATGCTAGGCATATATGAATATTAGTTATTTATTCATCTATTTACTCATTCAATAAATATTAGGCATGTACAATGTACAAGGCTGAGGATATACCAGTGACCAAAGTTATTATCCTTATGGAGCTTACATAGTATTGTGGGGCAGGGGGTAGAGATGGTTGTGCAGAGAATGAACAGATAAACCAGTAAATATGAAGTATGTTTGATAATAATTGCTGTAGAAGAAAATATGGTATAATAAGAGGGTTAAGGAGTACTGGGGATGGAAATTTTAGCAGATTGGTTCCATTTCACATATGGTGGCCAGAGAAGGCCTCATTTTAAGGAAAGAGCTGAAGAAGGTGAGAAAGTGCCATGCAAATATAGGGGTTTATGGCTGGATGTTCTAGGGAAAAAAAGGGCAAAGGCAAAAGTCTTGAGTTGGGAGTCTGATTGATATGTTGGAACTACAGAAGATTCCAGTGCAGTTGGTGACTGTGAGTGGGATAGGTGAGGTTGATGTGGCAGGAAGGGCAAGAGAAGCTTAGTGAGAGAAATCAAAGAGGTGTAAAGGGGCTACATTTTTTTGGGTCTTGTAAGGATTTTGGCTTTTACCCTGAGTAAATTTGAATAGAGAACTGACATGATCTGAGTTTGGATTGATAATCAGTGAAAAATCTATTCAAAATGAACAAATATAGCTATCTACATTCCTTTGAGAGCACATCAACTGCTTATATTTCTGGTGGATGTCTCATGCACTTGAGACTTTAATTTTGATCCTAAGGAAATAGAAACAGCCACCACAGTGGCTGGTGCTTAGAGAACTGAAGGGGCATAAAGCCTGTTCTGCTGCTAAGGAAGAATGAGAACAAAATTCAAGGCCTCAGAGGAAAATATTCTAAGAAGAGCTCTCTAAATGACACAGAAACTCCCCTTCTATGTGTCATTGGTTTGGATCCACAGTTCTTTCTCTTGAGTAGTTTGTTTGGATTTAGTAAATATTTATTTAGTATTTAATACTTTCTCAGGGTTTTATAAATATTAACTAAAGAATTCTCTTAACAACCTTTGAGATAGGTTCTACTCTTCTAGTTTTTCAGAAGCAGGCTGAAGCAACATTTTTCTGGGAGCTCAACAAGGTTTGTAGGGGTAACTAGAGATAAATTCCTCCCTGAATGGGAGGCTGAACAAGACGGTCTTTAAGGTTCTACAATATCAGCTGTTCTGTGATTACAAATGTGGCAGAATTACATGAGATATTTTCTAGGTAAAATAAAAGCCAAAAGATTGGATAAAACGTTGCATTTAGTGTTAAAATGTGCCTGAAATTCTGATAGGAATTATTACTTTGAGCCATAATTGAAGCTCTAGTCTACCTAAAGACCCATTGTTATTACTGTTAATGATTAGCTTTTGACCAGTGAATTATGTGAAAATTCAACTGTTTTGCCAGCTCTCTCATTACTTGGTCCTGCTTGCACACCTGTCATAATCCATGCTCCAAAACACAGTATAATTATAGGATTCAAGTGCTGCTCTCTGTCCAAACTCTTTAAGGTGCTAAGCTTAGAGCTTTGAAAATGCCACCACCTACTCTGAAGCAAAGAAAATATTTCCTAATTGGGGCCTGACTTTTTCAGACAGAATCACTTGAAAAGGAAACCCACAAAAAATAATAAAGGTTATGACTATGGGTCATAATAAAAATCTCTCAAGAAAATAAAATATCTGAATGTGTATAGTACTGAATTTTCTGTCCCAAACGAGACCTCAGTGATTAGTGTTCTGAGAACATAAGGAAATCTGGCCTGATGAAGAAAACTGAAATGTATTACTTTCCTAAATGCCACTCAAAAGTGTGTAAGGAAGGCTGTAGTAAGTCTCAAAGGACCAGAATATGAGAAAAGAAATTCAATAATTTAAGTCAGCTTTATTGATAGAATTAAATTTATGACAAAATGACCTTTTCCTGTTTCTGGTCTGTGATTGTCTACACTAAAATGGTAACACTTTCACATTGTCTGGTTTTGGCTCTAACCCTTCTTTTCAATGCCTTTCCTTAATTAACAACCATGATTGTTTTGTTATTGAAAGTGGGTGATGTATTGAGGGGATCTGTGATAGAGACTGCTAATTGTCCCCCAATATCCAATTCATCTCTTCTTCCTTTTAGCAATTAACTTCCATGAGTTTTAGTGATCATGTGGTTGCCCTGCTGGTGTGTACTCTTCTGCCTTCTTTGCATCTCAGGGTGACCATGGGACTGTGTTCTATAGAGTCCTAGTGAAATGATGTGTGTTACTTCCAGGTCATACCCTTAAGAGGAAACTTCTTGCTTTCTACTACCTTTCTATTCTGTTTGTAGAGGGAAAGATAGGTGTGGGAGCAGTGAATTAGCTTCAACTTCAAACATGTGGATGAAGAAAACATGGTAGGTGTATCAGCCAGCATTCAGGTAAGGAAATGGAAACCAGTCTAGGTAGCCAAAGCAGAAAGGATGTAATACAGTGAATTAGGTGCTTACAAAATAATCACAAGGACTGGAAGAATGGAAACCAGAGAACTGCCACAGGTTAATTGGCATTAAGATCAATCATTGTCCCTGTGAGGTGGAGGTCAGGCAGCTGCTGCTGCTCTTGTCCCCTCTGCTGTCCCCTTGGCTGCCTCATGCCACAAGAGACTAGTGTTTAGAATATGACTTCTGTTAGAAATTGCTTGAAAGCCACCACTGTATCCACTGTTATAAGAAGGTACTATTTACCTCTCTTCTACCTTCCAAATCTCTCTTGAATGCCTCTCATTGACACATCAACATTACATCCTAAACCCTAGCTGGTAGGGAATCTAGAAAGTATATTCATCTGCTTTCTGACCACTATGATAAGGAGGTGAAAACACACTCTCGTTGTCAATAAACAAAATCCAGAACACTAAGATTAAATGGCAACAAGATAGAGGGAGTCTGGGTACCAGACCCTGTGGAGTACCCAACCAGTCCAGGACCATACACCAGGAGGTTAGATGAGAAAGAAGATTGTCGCCTTTTAAAATCTGCTGTTATTTTTGAGTCTTCTGTCACTCATAGCTGAATCTAATATTAATTCAAGTGTTCTTAGAAATGGGATGCTGCGAAGATGGCCGAATAGGAGCAGCTCCAGTCTCCAACTCCCAGCGCGAGTGACACAGAAGACCGGTGATTTCTGCATTTTCAACTGAGGTACTGGGTTCATCTCACTGGGGAGTGCCGGACGATTGGTGCTGGTCAGCTGCTGCAGCCCAACCAGCGAGAGCTGAAGCAGGGTGAGGCATCGCCTCACCTGGGAAGCGCAAGGGGGAAGGGAGTCCCTTTTCCTAGCCAGGGGAACTGAGACACACAACACCTGGAAAATCGGGTAACTCCCACCCCAATACTGCGCTTTAAGCAAACAGGCACACCAGGAGATCATATCCCACACCTGGCCGGGAGGGTCCCACACCCACGGAGCCTCCCTCATTGCTAGCACAGCAGTCTGTGATCTACAGGCAAGGCAGCAGCGAGGCTGGGGGAGGGGCGCCCGCCATTGCTGAGGCTTAAGTAGGTAAACAAAGCTGCTGGGAAGCTCGAACTGGGTGGAGCTCACAGCAGCTCAAGGAAACCTGCCTGTCTCTGTAGACTCCACCTCTGGGGACAGGGCACAGTAAACTAAACAAACACAGCAGACACCTCTGCAGACGCAAACGACTCTGTCTGACAGCTTTGAAGAGAGCAGTGGATCTCCCAACACGGAGGTTGAGATCTGAGAAGGGACAGACTCCCTGCTCAAGTGGGTCCCTGACCCCTGAGTAGCCTAACTGGGAGACATCCCCCACTAGGGGCAGTCTGACACCCCACACCTCACAGGGAGGAGTACACCCCTGAGAGGAAGCTTCCAAAGCAAGAATCAGACAGGTACACTCGCTGTTCAGAAATATTCTATCTTCTGCAGCCTCTGCTGCTGATACCCAGGCAAACAGGGTCTGGAGTGGACCTCAAGCAATCTCCAACAGACCTACAGCTGAGGGTCCTGACTGTTAGAAGGAAAACTATCAAACAAGAAGGACAC
The DNA here is from genome assembly GCF_043159975.1 of Macaca nemestrina. Classification (NCBI taxonomy): domain Eukaryota; kingdom Metazoa; phylum Chordata; class Mammalia; order Primates; family Cercopithecidae; genus Macaca; species Macaca nemestrina. Next base: position 81,293,538 of record NC_092128.1, on the reverse strand, counting down.
CTACACCAAAACCCCATCAGTACATCACCATCATCAAAGACCAGAGGCAGATAAAACCACAAAGATGGGGAAAAAGCAGGGCAGAAAGGCTGGAAATTCAGAAAATAAGAGCGCATCTCCCCCGGCAAAGGAGCGCAGCTCATCGCCAGCAACGGATCAAAGCTGGACGGAGAATGACTTTGACGAGATGAGAGAAGAAAGCTTCAGTCCATCAAATTTCTCAGAGCTAAAGGAGGAATTACGTACCCAGTGTAAAGAAACTAAAAATCTTGAAAAAAAAGTGGAAGAATTGATGGCTAGAGTAATTAATGCAGAGAAGGTCCTAAACGAAATGAAAGAGATGAAAACCATGACACAAGAAATATGTGACAAATGCACAAGCTTCAGTAACCGACTCGATCAACTGGAAGAAAGAGTATCAGCGATTGAGGATCAAATGAATGAAATGAAGCGAGAAGAGAAACCAAAAGAAAAAAGAAGAAAAAGAAATGAACAAAGCCTGCAAGAAGTATGGGATTATGTAAAAAGACCAAATCTACGTCTGATTGGGGTGCCTGAAAGTGAGGGGGAAAATGGAACCAAGTTGGAAAACACTCTTCAGCATATCATCCAGGAGAACTTCCCCAACCTAGTAGGGCAGGCCAACATTCAAATCCAGGAAATACAGAGAACGCCACAAAGATACTCCTCGAGAAGAGCAACTCCAAGACACATAATTGCCAGATTCAGCAAAGTTGAAATGAAGGAAAAAATCTTAAGGGCCGCCAGAGAGAAAGGTCGGGTTACCCACAAAGGGAAGCCCATCAGACTAACAGCAGATCTCTCAGCAGAAACTCTACAAGCCAGAAGAGAGTGGGGGCCAATATTCAACATTCTTAAAGAAAAGAATTTTAAACCCAGAATTTCATATCCAGCCAAACTAAGTTTCATAAGTGAAGGAGAAATAAAATCCTTTACAGATAAGCAAATGCTTAGAGATTTTGTCACCACTAGGCCTGCCTTACAAGGCCTAAACATGGAAGGAAGCACTAAACATGGAAAGGAACAACCGGTACCAGCCATTGCAAAAACATGCCAAAATGTAAAGACCATTGAGGCTAGGAAGAAACTGCATCAACTAATGAGCAAAATAACCAGTTAATATCATAATGGCAGGATCAAGTTCACACATAACAATCTTAACCTTAAATGTAAATGGACTAAATGCTCCAATTAAAAGACACAGACTGGCAAACTGGATAAAGAGTCAAGACCCATCAGTCTGCTGTATTCAGGAGACCCATCTCACACGCAGAGACATACATAGGCTCAAAATAAAGGGATGGAGGAAGATTTACCAAGCAAATGGAGAACAAAAAAAAGCAGGGGTTGCAATACTAGTCTCTGATAAAACAGACTTTAAACCATCAAAGATCAAAAGAGACAAAGAAGGCCATTACATAATGGTAAAGGGATCAATTCAACAGGAAGAGCTAACTATCCTAAATATATATGCACCCAATACAGGAGCACCCAGATTCATAAAGCAAGTCCTTAGAGACTTACAAAGAGACTTAGACTCCCATACAATAATAATGGGAGACTTCAACACTCCACTGTCAACATTAGACAGATCAACGAGACAGAAAGTTAACAAGGATATCCAGGAATTGAACTCATCTCTGCAGCAAGCAGACCTAATAGACATCTATAGAACTCTCCACCCCAAATCAACAGAATATATATTCTTCTCAGCACCACATCATACTTACTCCAAAATCGACCAAGTAATTGGAAGTAAAGCACTCCTCAGCAAATGTACAAGAACAGAAATTATAACAAACTGTCTCTCAGACCACAGTGCAATCAAACTAGAACTCAGGACTAAGAAACTCAATCAAAACCGCTCAACTACATGGAAACTGAACAACCTGCTCCTGAATGACTACTGGGTACATAACGAAATGAAGGCAGAAATAAAGATGTTCTTTGAAACCAATGAGAACAAAGATACAACATACCAGAATCTCTGGGACACATTTAAAGCAGTGTGTAGAGGGAAATTTATAGCACTAAATGCCCACAAGAGAAAGCAGGAAAGATCTAAAATTGACACTCTAACATCGCAATTAAAAGAACTAGAGAAGCAAGAGCAAACACATTCGAAAGCTAGCAGAAGGCAAGAAATAACTAAGATCAGAGCAGAAGTGAAGGAGATAGAGACACAAAAAACCCTCCAAAAAATCAATGAATCCAGGAGTTGGTTTTTTGAAAAGATCAACAAAATTGACAGACCACTAGCAAGACTAATAAAGAAGAAAAGAGAGAAGAATCAAATCGACGCAATTAAAAATGATAAAGGGGATATCACCACCAACCCCACAGAAATACAAACTACCATCAGAGAATACTATAAACACCTCTACGCAAATAAACTGGAAAATCTAGAAGAAATGGATAATTTCCTGGACACTTACACTCTTCCAAGACTAAACCAGGAAGAAGTTGAATCCCTGAATAGACCAATAGCAGGCTCTGAAATTGAGGCAATAATTAATAGCCTACCAACCAAAAAAAGTCCAGGACCAGATGGATTCACAGCTGAATTCTACCAGAGGTACAAGGAGGAGTTGGTACCATTCCTTCTGAAACTATTCCAATCAATAGAAAAAGAGGGAATCCTCCCTAACTCATTTTATGAGGCCAACATCATCCTGATACCAAAGCCTGGCAGAGACACAACAAAAAAAGAGAATTTTAGACCAATATCCCTGATGAACATCGATGCAAAAATCCTCAATAAAATACTGGCAAACCGGATTCAGCAACACATCAAAAAGCTTATCCACCATGATCAAGTGGGCTTCATCCCTGGGATGCAAGGCTGGTTCAACATTCGCAAATCAATCAACATAATCCAGCATATAAACAGAACCAAAGACAAGAACCACATGATTATCTCAACAGATGCAGAAAAGGCTTTTGACAAAATTCAACAGCCCTTCATGCTAAAAACGCTCAATAAATTCGGTATTGATGGAACGTACCTCAAAATAATAAGAGCTATTTATGACAAACCCACAGCCAATATCACACTGAATGGGCAAAAACTGGAAAAATTCCCTTTGAAAACTGGCACAAGACAGGGATGCCCTCTCTCACCACTCCTATTCAACATAGTGTTGGAAGTTCTGGCTAGGGCAATCAGGCAAGAGAAAGAAATCAAGGGTATTCAGTTAGGAAAAGAAGAAGTCAAACTGTCCCTGTTTGCAGATGACATGATCGTATATTTAGAAAACCCCATTGTCTCAGCCCAAAATCTCCTTAAGCTGATAAGCAACTTCAGCAAAGTCTCAGGATACAAAATTAATGTGCAAAAATCACAAGCATTCTTATACACCAGTAACAGACAAACAGAGAGCCAAATCAGGAATGAACTTCCATTCACAATTGCTTCAAAGAGAATCAAATACCTAGGAATCCAACTTACAAGGGATGTAAAGGACCTCTTCAAGGAGAACTACAAACCACTGCTCAGTGAAATAAAAGAGGACACAAACAAATGGAAGAACATACCATGCTCATGGATAGGAAGAATCAATATCGTGAAAATGGCCATACTGCCCAAGGTAATTCATAGATTCAATGCCATCCCCATCAAGCTACCAATGAGTTTCTTCACAGAATTGGGAACAACTGCTTTAAAGTTCATATGGAACCAAAAAAGAACCCGCATCTCCAAGACAATCCTAAGTCAAAAGAACAAAGCTGGAGGCATCACGCTACCTGACTTCAAACTATACTACAAGGCTACAGTAACCAAAACAGCATGGTACTGGTACCAAAACAGAGATATAGACCAATGGAACAGAACAGAGTCCTCAGAAATAATACCACACATCTACAGCCATTTGATCTTTGACAAACCTGAGAGAAACAAGAAATGGGGAAAGGATTCCCTATTTAATAAATGGTGCTGGGAAAATTGGCTAGCCATAAGTAGAAAGCTGAAACTGGATCCTTTCCTTACTCCTTATACGAAAATTAATTCAAGATGGATTAGAGACTTAAATGTTAGACCTAATACCATAAAAATCCTAGAGGAAAACCTAGGTAGTACCATTCAGGACATAGGCATGGGCAAAGACTTCATGTCTAAAACACCAAAAGCAACGGCAGCAAAAGCCAAAATTGACAAATGGGATCTCATTAAACTAAAGAGCTTCTGCACAGCAAAAGAAACTACCATCAGAGTGAACAGGCAACCTACAGAATGGGAGAAAATTTTTGCAATCTACTCATCTGACAAAGGGCTAATATCCAGAACCTACAAAGAACTCAAACAAATTTACAAGAAAAAAACAAACAACCCCATCAAAAAGTGGGCAAAGGATATGAACAGACATTTCTCAAAAGAAGACATTCATACAGCCAACAGACACATGAAAAAATGTTCATCATCACTGGCCATCAGAGAAATGCAAATCAAAACCACAATGAGATACCATCTCACACCAGTTAGAATGGCGATCATTAAAAAGTCAGGAAACAACAGGTGCTGGAGAGGATGTGGAGAAATAGGAACACTTTTACACTGTTGGTGGGATTGTAAACTAGTTCAACCATTATGGAAAACAGTATGGCAATTCCTCAAGGATCTAGAACTAGATGTACCATATGACCCAGCCATCCCATTACTGGGTATATACCCAAAGGATTATAAATTATGCTGCTATAAAGACACATGCACACGTATGTTTATTGCAGCACTATTCACAATAGCAAAGACTTGGAATCAACCCAAATGTCCATCAGTGACAGATTGGATTAAGAAAATGTGGCACATATACACCATGGAATACTATGCAGCCATAAAAAAGGATGAGTTTGAGTCCTTTGTAGGGACTTGGATGCAGCTGGAATCCATCATTCTTAGCAGACTATCACAAGAACAGAAAACCAAACACCGCATGTTCTCACTCATAGGTGGGAACTGAACAATGAGATCACTCGGACTCAGGAAGGGGAACATCACACACCGAGGCCTATCATGGGGAGGGGGTAGGGGGGAGGGATTGCATTGGGAGTTATACCTGATGTAAATGACGAGTTGATGGGTGCAGCACAGCAACATGGCACAGGTATACATATGTAACAAACCTGCACGTTATGCACATGTACCCTACAACTTAAAGTATAATAATAAAAAAAAAAAAAAAAGAAAAAAAAAAAAAAAAAAGGGATGCTGCAATGAACTTTTGGTGTTGGATTAGTGTAAGTGACCAGGTAACGGAACTCATTCCAGATTAGAAGTCTGGTGACCCCTATTTTGTCATTGCAAACATTTGAGAACACCATCCCCAAAGGTCTCTTAGAAGGTGGTCCATATGCCTGGTGAGGATAAGCTTTAAAAAGAGAAAATGGTAGGAGTAATTCAAAATGTTGGGTTTTGTTTTTGTTGTTGTTACTGCTTTCAACAAGGCTGTAGAAGTGAGATATTACTTGGGGTAGAGTTGTCCAGGCTGGAAGCAGAGATAAAGGTAATGTTACTATGCTGAGCTCAACCATCTCTTCCTCCAGCTGGAATACAAACTGACAACGAGTTTGATATTTAAAAACTTACAGGGTAGAAATAGCTGACTGATTCTATAACCCCAAAGAAGGCAGCAACTTTAGCAGAAGGTAAAGCAATTTCCAAGCCAACTGTGATGGCAAAACTAGTGGCAAAGATCAGATCAAAAGTACTGCCTTTTCTCTCAAGCCTACAATGATGAAGTAAATTGTACTTCCCTTTCCATAAATCCATATATTGAAGCCCTAACCTCCAATGTATTATATTTGGAGATTGGACCTGTAAGGAGTTAATCAAAGTTAAATAAGGTCATAAGGGTAGGACCCTAATCCTATAGAACTGGTGTATTTAAAAGAAGAGGCAGAAATACCAGAGATCTCACTTTCTCCATGTGTATACACAGAAATGAGGATACAGCAAGATGGTGGCTATCTGTAAGCTAGAAGAGAGACCCCATGAGAAACCACCCCTGCTGACACCTGATCCTGAACTTCCAGCCTCCAGAACTGTGAGAAAATAAATTTCTGTTGTTTTAAGCCACCAAATATGCAGTATTTTGTTATGACAGCCTGAGAAGACTAATACGCTGACTTTTTCAAATATCCCCAAGGTAATAGCCTCATGGTCTGGCAATGGAAGATAGAGAAATGGGCAGGACTAGAGCCTAGTAATTAAAACCCAGATTCCTTGGGCCTAAAAACTATGCCTAGATAAGATTTTTGGGTCTAGTCATTTTCACTTGGAATTGACTCAAAGTGAATACTCTTTGAGGGAACTGTAAATGCTGACCTTTGCACATCTCCACCCTAATTAACAAGACTGGACTGCAAAAGCTTATAATTGTTCCATCTCTAATACAATCCTCAGATACACTAAGCTGCATCAGCAGGAAGCAGGCTGTGAAATCTACACAGCCACCCTAAAGAGTAACCTCTAATGCCTACCTTACATGTGAACATGGGATCTAATACAGCAGGAAGAAACTCCTAAAGGGAAGAATTGAAGTCCAAGACATTGGACAAGGATGTTGCCCCCAGAAATCAAGACCAAAATTACTGGATTACCTACTCAAAAAAGGGAGTATTCATAAATCCTGGTCAGCAGGTTTTGATAATTGTAAAGTACAAGTGATGGCAATGAACTTCCAATTTTCTGCTCTTTCTAGTGGGGAAAGCCAATTATTGCTTCACCATTGAGTACCATAAAAGGCCAAATAATTTGTATTTTATCTTGTATTTTCTTTTTTCCTTTTGAGATCGGGTTCTTACTATGTTGTCTAGGCTCGACTTGAACTCCAGGGCTCAAGTGATCCTCCTGCCTCAACCTCCCGAGTAGCTAGGATTACAGATGTGAGCCATCCTATCTGGCTTTGTATTTTATTTTGTAGGTTACTGGGCCATGAACTATCATATCCAGACTTGATGCATCACATCACCCAGACATCCTAGACTTTGAGCTGGTTGCTGAAACTGGATAGGACTTTGTCACTAGGTCCCTTGGAGAGGGGCAGGATGAGTTCCATGTATGGGAAGGGTAAATCCATGGGTGATGAAAGAGGCAGTTTGTCAGAGCCTGCTGATTGATAGCTGCTCCTTCTGTGATAGAACCCTCAATTATTGGCTCAGCATAACCTAACATGGACTGCATTTCCCAGTTTACCTTGTTATTGAATGACTTTCTAACTCAGGTCTGGCCAGTGGTATTTAAGTAGAAATGTGATGAAATCTCCTTAAAGATAATGTACATATGTGCTTTATCGCTTCTCTTTCACTTCCTTTATTCTATCACATATTTGTTGACACCACCATCCTGGGCTATGAGAGCTCATTGTTTTCCTCATTATTTATCTTTTTGTTTGTTTGGTTTCTAAAGAATTTTAGAATTGAGAAAAACAGCATGTAAAGCTTCAATGATTAGCCTATTGGCAGCATTGTAAAAGTTAGATTTTGCCAAACTTGCAAAGACAGGCATAATTCAGGATTTTCTCCTGAATTCACAAAAGGAAAAAAAATCATTCATGATGTTTTTCTATTACCTTTAATTTTGGTTGTTACAAGCATCTTAGTTTTATGTATTCTGGAAATTATAGTAAATTTTCACTCAGTCATACAACTAGTATTTTATACCTGCCTTGTAAATACATGACTTTTATTCCTTGAGAAAGAAGCAAAATAAATGTAGAGGAAGGATTTACTTATAATACAAAATACTTCATTCAATTGTTTCAATTAAGAAAGAAATAATTCAATGTAACTATCTCAACCCCAGTTTATAGTCTTTATTTTTCTCTGGTTTCCTTTTTGCCTTAAGCAATGAAAAGGATTAATTCTGTTTAGTAATTTAAATAAAATTACTTGCTAAAAATTCTCTGCCAAGATCAGTGAAAGGGGAATTAGTTTTAAGCTGCCCTAATCAGAATATGTTTAAGAGAAAGACTATCAAGGAATAACTATTAACACTCTAGGTACATCCATTTTTGTATAATTTGTAATATATGTTTTCTCTTTAAAATTACTTCACACTTATCTAAAGTTCTTGGCCCTAGATTTGAATGGCAAAATATATCACTAAAGATATTAAGTTCTTCAATTTGTATGCTAGTGTTCTATATCATTATATGGAATATGTTGTCTTTGGGTAAAACCAGCTCATGAATATTGTTAGTAAGTTCCTTTCATATTTTCATATTTCTTCACTGAGCTATTTTGGAGGTGATACTAACAGTTATGATTTGCTTTCTTTGATCCCAGTGCTGGCAAAAGTAGCCCAGATGCTCCTGCTCATATTTGAAAGTGGCTTTGTGGATATATTTACCATAGTTGTGATAGAATATACTTGAGTTGTACAGAGTTGTATAGAGTTGTATAGAGTTGAGTTGAGACTCAAGTATATTCTATCCAGATAGGAAAATAGAATAGATAGGAAATAACGATACTTGAACAGGGAATTAGCACAGAGATATCTTCAGTATATTTCTGGATTTATCCAGCAGTTTCCCAAAGAAAACTCAAAATACCAGAATATGTGTGGTTAAAAAATAGTATTTGTGCTAGGCATTCTTGTGTTGCTACAAAGAAATACCTAAGGCTGGGTAATTTAGCATCTGACCCTGGTGAGGGACTCAGGAAGTTTGCAATCATGGCAGAAGGTGAAGGTGAAGCAAGCATGTCACATGGTGAGAGGGGGAACAAGACAGCCAGGTGGTGGTGTGGGGGAAGACTTTTAAATGAGATCTCGCATTAAGTGAGTGAGAACTCACTTACCACCAAGAGGACTGTGCTAAATCATTCATGAGGGATCTGCCCCCATGAGCTAATCCTCTCCCACCAGGCCCCACCTCCAACATTGAAGATTACATTTCAACATGAAATTTGGAGGAGACAAACATCCAAACCATATCAATGTTTCTTATCTTATCCTTTAGGGTTTATATCTTGAAAGCACTAATTTTAACATTTCGTGTCCCTATTCTCTACCTATCATATCACAATTGACTCAGGGCTGTCATTGTTTTTTTAATCATTTATAACAAAGCTGAAACAGATCTTATGATTCCATGCCTCTCAATGGAGTAATATAAATTATTAGGCTATATGTGTGTGTTAGGCTACAGGGGCATAAGAACAGATCTGTTCAGAAGAGGCCTGGAGGTATATTCAGGAAGGGAAATGTCTAGTCTTGAGAGCTGAAAAAAAAATGAATACAGAATTCAGAGGCTGGGAAGCCAGAAGGAGTCATTAACTTCAATACTGCAAATACAAGGCAAGCTCTTAATCTGCGGCAGGTGCTGCATGCTTTTTACCCTATTTTATATTATTTTCTGGGTGTTCTCTAAAAGGACTTTAGAGACTGCAGACAAATCCTCTCTGGCTAAGATAAGAATAGAATATTTAGTTACACAGAGATCTTCAGGGCGTGCCCTAGCAGCTTCTAAAAACAAAGGAGAATATCTGGGGTGAGGAATTTATTTTTGGAATTTCTGTCTTTTTGTAAATAACACATACTAAATGATTTACCTTATTAATCCCAGAATGAATAATATTCTTTCTTACGTTTGGAATTTTCATTTCCCTATTATGCATTTCGACAATTTTCTGTTCATAGGCGTAAACATATGAGGCTGAGAGTATTAAAGAAATTGTGTTTTGGCTGGGTGTGGTAGCTCATGCCTGTAATCCCAGCACTTTGGGAGGCCAAGGTGGGCAGATCACGAGGTCAGCAGATTGAGACCATCCTGGCCAACGTGGTGAAACCCTGTCTCTACTAAAAATACAAAAATTAGCTGGGTGTGGTGGTGTGTGCCTGTAATCTCAGCTACTTGGGAGGTAGGAGGTTGCAGTGAGCCGAGATTGTGCCATTGCATTCCAGCCTGGTCACAGAATGAGACACTGTCTCAAAAAAAAAAAAAATTATGTTTCTATAGTATGAATTTTATATATCTTTCTTAGATTGTGGCTTTTCACCAACTGCATATTTCTTATAATGGTGGTAGAAAAGACATTCTACCTTTTACAGTACTTGTGTCATGCATTTGCTTGTGGTTTTGATCAGCAGGAAGAGGGGAATTATATCTTTAGAAACACATTTCAGTAGAGGAAAGTAAGCTGTTTATCCAAGTTTCTTTTAATTGATGATTGAGAAGTCAGTTAAACTGATTTCAGCCCTTTACTTTGCACTGAAAGCAGAGCTCATGGCTGTGACTCTGTAATCCTGTTCTCTGGCAGTGAGTTAGGAAGAGAGCCCTAGTACCCTGAGGTGGGCCACTTAACCTTTAAAGGCTTTCAGTTTCTCATTGATAAAATGAAGGTAATAGTAGCACTTACCTCTTAGTATAATTGAGAGAATTGAGTTAATACATCTAAAATGCTTAAAAGGGTTAATAATACATACTAAGCACTCAAATGTTTCCTATTCTTAAAATCTTACAAAAACCCTGTTCATTGGGGTACTATCAGCTTTGTTTTATAGACAAGGGGACTGACATACAAGAATATTTAAATGACTTATTCAAGATTACCACTATTAGGTATGAAATCCAGGCCTTTGGTTTCTTGACTCCAGTTTTTCAAACGATCCAATATCTTAATGTGCTCCTTGTTAATTTTAAAACTCAGCTAGAATTACTTTGCAAATGCCAATCAATAATTTGTTTTTATATTATATTTTCTCGTTGCTTATAAACTATTCAATAAAAGCCAAATTATTTTTTTATAAACAGACTCCTATTTCCTACACTGGTGGTAGTTAAAATGAAATAACTATGTTGGAGGCAGTATTTATATCAAAATAAAATACTGTGGTTTGTCATCATAATCTCATAAATACCTCAAGGTTAGCCAGTCAGATTTTAAAAACACAATTGAATTTTTATGCATGTATGAATAAAAATAGTACTATATGTTACTCAAACTTCTCCTATAGATAAAAAGGAAATTCTGAAGTACGGGTGATTTTGTTCCAAACTTTGTGATTTATTTATATCACCTGAGCAATATCAATAAAAAATGACCTAAGCTCTGAGCCTTCACATTTTTGAAACAAGTAAATACACTTACATAATACAGGCACCCAAGTAAACGGATTTTCAATTAGTAATCTTCTTAGCTGTGCTAGCAAAGGTTTAGGAGTTTTTACAAAAATCTCTTGCTTACATATAAATGAGAAGCCCATAGGTGACTGTCACAGTTTGTAAAATGGGACCATCCAGTAGAGTCACCAGGCAATTGACATTTGCTGTGATCTCAGTATGCTTAGAATACAGAAAACGTCATGAAAGGCACGATTCTTTTCTTAAATCAACTCGGAGCAGAATATAAAGGAAAATATTAAAGTATTTCTAAAGCAAGAAATATTTTTGAGATGTTTTGAAAACGGGTGTCTTGATTTCACATTAAATGAAACAGTAAGTGGAGGTGAAATTAATCAAGGAAAGTGAGGAAGTGAAGTCTTCAATCAAGTTTAGAATAATGGAAACATCTTCCATTTATGAACTCTATTTTTGACAATAGATGAAAAGTCTTTCTGGAAAGATCTTTTAAAAGTGTGATTTGGGAAAATTTTTTTGTAGCTATTAGCATTTCTTTATCTGCTTTATTTTTTTTTTTAAGAAAAATTTCAACTTTATTTTTGATACAGGAGTACATGAGCAGATTTCTTACATAGGAATGTTTCATGATGCTGAGGTTTGGAGTATGGATCCCAGCACCCTGGTAGTGAGCTAAGCATTGAGCACACATGGACATAAATATGGGAACAATAGATACTGTGGACTACTAGTGGGTGGAGGGAAGGGAGGTGGGTTAAACAACTACCTATCAGGTACTATGTTTTATGTTTTATTAAATATAAGAAACTAGTTTGTCTTTCCCTTTAGAATGTGACCTACTTCAAGGCAGGGATCATGTCTGTAGCCCCAGAATCTAGCACAGTGCCAAGTACAAATTGAAAACTAAAGAAATATTTGTGGAATTGGTTGTTCAGTCTCAATCAGCTCAATTGTACCAGATGTGGTACAAGATAAATTGTTTGTATGGTGTGCATGCATAATTGTGTGTGTTTGTGTGTGTGTGTGTTTGTGTGTGTATATATATATGTTTGGGGGCACTTTTATAACAAGTGGGATACTGCGGGTTGTTGTAGGGTCAGAGAACAAAATTCTAGTCATACAAATGGTACTTTGGGAACCAAAGAAAGCTTGACTTGTGCCATAATGTTTTATTTCCTTCAATCAATTCCGAAATCCTCACTCAACATTGATGGTGCAGTGGGAACAAGATGAACTGATAAATATCACTACCTAAATTATGATTGGAGAAAGTCTTGACCTGTATCTTAAAAGATACTTTGGAGTGGAAGAGTGGCCAGTGCAGACTGTGAGGCACAGGTGTTCCCTGCTCTGCGCTGGCAGTAGCCCGTTTCTGACAGGCTGCCGCATTGGGCACAATCTGAGGCTCCCAGGTGGTCTTCAAGGACAGCCTGCACTGCAGCCAACTCATTCTGCTGAGGTCAAGGAGAGAGCTTGGGCACACAACCAGGGATCCACAGCAGGTAGAAGTGAATTATTAGAGGGCAAGAGTTGGCATTTGGGAAAATGATTCCTGACTAGTGATAAAGAAATGATTAATTCTCTCAGGACAGTTCTGCTGTATTTAATTCTACTTTAAGGTCAGTGGGAACTTTGAATGAATATTGAAAAGAAAAGATTTTATTGCTAACACTTTAATATAATGTTTACTTAAACATTTAGCATATGAATGAATCTCTGCACCCAGAGATATACAATTTCTATGGCAGCTCACTACCTATGTTTTCTTTGAAATCTTAACAAGGACTATGGACAAACCCAAATTAAGACAGTCATCAGGATGGTGACCGCTGCATCTTAACTTATGCTGGGTTCTATAACTTCAGGCTCTTGAAAGGCTATGCGAATTATTAAACCTGGGCCAGACATTCCAGTCTGTCTTGGTACAAAAAGAACTTTAGCCCAGAGTTCCAATAAGAATGTGAGGTTACATCATTACCTCCATGCTTACTCTCCTTCCTACCCTGTAATGCCTCTTAATATGCAAGAGCATCCAAATGACCTACTCTGACTTTTAATTGCATCCTCCAAATCTCTGGGACTTGTCTTCTCTCCTTCATCCCCAAACAGGTATATACACCGCTAATCCCTTTGCCTACCTCCTATGCTTTGCTGTTTGTAAATTTTGTTTTTTGATACACAAACTTTACATCTTTAAGTTCTTCCAATAATTGCCCCTCATCTATGCCTCACACAGATGATACTGTGATTCATATTTTTCACATTTTGTTGGCTCCGAAATAGGAATACATATTAAATTCATGCCATTTTACAATTATGACTGGCAACTTTAAAAAGTACTTTCTTTTTTTTTTTTTTTTTTTTTTTTTTTTTTTTGAGATGGAGTCTCACTCTGTCACCCAGACTGGAGTGCAGTGGTGTGATCTCGGCTCACTACAACCTCTGCCTCCTGGGTTCAAGTGATGCTCCTGCCTCAGCCTCTGGAGTAGCTGGGACTATAGACACCCACCACCACACCCGGTTAATTTTTTTTTTTTTTTAATATTTTTAGTAGCAACGGGATTTCACCATGTTGGCTAGGCTGGTCTTGAACTCCTGACCTCAAGTGATCCACTCACCTTGGCCTCCCAAAGTGTTGGGATTACAGGCATGAGCCATTGCAGCAAGCCAAAAAATTCTTAATAGATTTAATATATTTCTGTTTAGTAGAAATAGAAACACATTACTTTATGTATAAAGTAATAGTGTATGTTAGCCCTGAGGGCATCATATGTTAGATGACATATGGTAGTTCTCTTGAAGAAAATCCTCTTATTACCTGTTTTTGAGTGAAGTCCTTTCACTTTTCCACATGGCTCCCAGTGTGCCTTGACTCCTTTTTGATGAGTTCAATTTCTGCTTTAAGCTCTACAGAACTTTGTGTAAGCCATTATCACCCTAAAGAATTATAGGACATTGTAAGGATTTACTTATAAATCTGGTTGCAACTGTACAGTATTGATTTACATGTATGAGCCATTTCTTATTGACTCATTTATTGTCTCTTAAATAAAATGAGGTTTAATAAAATTGAGAGAAACAAAAAAGTATATTGCAAAAGTCAGTTACTTGAGAAATGATATGGCACTGAGTGAAAAAGTATTCATTCTAATAAATGTTACCAGCAAAAAAAAAAAAAAAAAAAAAGAACAAACCCAAACTCAAAAAACTAAAACAATAAATGTTATCAGCAGTTGTCTTTATTCCTCATCATGCCTCTTAGGTGAGTGCAGTTGAGTAGAATTGTGTCTGTTGTATTTGTCATTATGAATAAAAATAAAATTAATCTGCATAGTTCTGATAATATATTTCATATACATTATTGGTTAAATTCCAATGGAAGTCATATAAGAATTTACTGTGCACATTTATGTTGGTAAGCCTGATGAATTTACTCTTTTGTTTTCTGTTTTTTAATTTTGATAATTCTTAAACAGTCTTGGGTTTGCTAAATCACTATCAGTATATGTTAAGAGGAAGCTTTAGAAGTCAATGCTGTAATCCTTTTGGAAGACCTATTAAAATTTACTATGAAATCACACTTTTATCAGGCTCTCTTTTTATCTTCTTTAATGCCCTGCTGGGGTGATTGAAACATGAACCTTATTTTAATGAGAATGTTTGTATATGGAATATGAAACAAATTTTTAGATGGATATTTATATGAACCATTATATTTATCAATAGAAATACTGCTATTGTTTAAATGTCCCCTCCAAAACTCACGTTGGCATTTAATTTCCATTGTAACAGTGTTGAGAGGTGGGACTTTTAAAAGGCAATTAATGCTATTCCTGTGGGAGTTGGTTAGTTACTAAGAGAGTCTGGACCCTCTTTTCTCTTTGTCTCCCTTGCTTACCTTTGCCTTTTGCATTCCACCATGGGATGATCCTAGCCAGAGGCTGGCACCATGCTCTTGGACCTGCTAGCCTCCAGAACTATGAGCCAAATAAATCTCTTTTCTTTCTGAATTTCTCAGTCTGTGGTATTCTGTTATAGCAGCAGAAATCAGATGAAGACAAATACTTCTATTAGAAAATTTCATACTAATCTGTATATGGCAAGAATTAGAAAACTATGTGAATCCATATAAATACTTCCTTGCAAATCAATGAATATTTGGATGGAGGAATATGTATGCATATTTTTGGCTTTATTCAAAACCAAATGATTTGTTAAAACATATCATTGAAATATCTATATACCAATTTTGGGAAGCATAAAACCTTTCTCTGTGATTGGCCAACTTTCCATGTACCATTAAATCCCAAAAATACTATCAATTATGTCAATGATAAATATTTATATTTCTGAAGTATAACATGAAGTTAAGTGTGTTTTTTCCTATACTTTGTTTTTGCAAGTGATGGAGGTGATGGCTTTTCCCATTCTAGAATGTTTGATGTCATCCAGAATGTTGTTGAGTCTTTCCGTTTTGCTACCCTCATTATTCTCTGTGGGTCACATCTCTGGGTCCAGTGATCTAAAAAGTGAGATCTGTAGTATTGATGAGTGAACAGTTTATAATCCCCTGGCAGCCACTCTGTCTTTAACTAAATGGAAACTTGGTGATATCATATATGCTCAGACAAATTTTCACAGAAGTTGGCACGCCTTTCTGACTAGACCCAGTTAAAAGTTGAATTGTACAAGTTAGGAAAAAATTGTTAACTCCAGAAAGATGAAAGAGAGTGCTGTATTAATTTCCTCGGGGCTACTGATGTTACAATTCATGATTCTTAAAGTATAGAATCCGGAGGCTAACTATTTTTGAATGCAGAACATTTTTCTGAATTAGTGTTGTGTTTTCAACATTTTATATTTTTAAAAAGTTACCCAGTCTTTTGTGATATTTATTTGTTATAATTACATTTCTAATTTTCAGTTCTTTTTTCTCTTGAAATTAAATATATTCTTTATTTAGTATGATTATGCAGTGCTTCCTTTTTCTTTCAAAGAATGAAATAAATTCTATCTAGCTCATAGGCACAAATATATAGAGATAAAAAGTTTTATTTGGTAGGTTTTGCACATCAGGTTTATATTCAACCCAGGCTTGAAATGATCAAAATGTGTTATTGACTGATGGTTGTTTCAGTGTCCTACAAGAAATATTGATAAAGTCAGACCAGCTCTTTCTTTAATGGTATGTAGAGTGACAAAGCAAGAATATTGAAATGTTGGCTTCAGTTTGAAGTCTTGAAAGGAAAAATATTGTAATGACTTTTTATTTTACTTCCCATATGGAGACGTGATCCATTCAGGTCAGGGCTCAGGACTGGTTCACAGGGAACTCCAAGGTCACCTCCTCATGACTTGGGTCAGTGAAAATATGAATTAACTCTTTACTTCAGTCACTGGAGAAAAAAGAAATAATTTAATTGCAGGAGATTCAAAAAATTAAGAAATTTCTTCGTCCCACATAGTATACACACACACACACACGCGTGCGCACACACACACAAAATGTGTGTGTGTGTGCATGTGAGAGAGAGAGAGAGAGAAAGAGAGAAAGAAAGAGAGAGAAAGAGAGAAAGAAAGAGAGAGAGAGAGAGACAAGTCTCATTCTGTCACCCAGGCTGGAGTGCAGTGGTGCAATCTTGGCTCCTGCAAGCTCTGCCTCCTGGGTTGAAGCAATTCTTGTGGCTCAGCTTCCCAAGAAGCTGGGATTACCGGTGTGTGCCACCATGCCTGGCTAATGTTTTTGTATTTTTAGTAGAGACGGAGTTTCACCATGTTGGCCAGGCTGGTCTCAAACTTCTGGCCTCCAGTAATCCACCCGCGTTGGCCTCCCAAAATGCTGGGATTACAGGCGTGGTTGGGATTACAGGCGTGAGCCACAACATCTGGGCCTCCCACCAATATTTATTCTCAGAAAGAAATAGTCACACTTGTCAGGTAATGTTTATCTGCTCACCCTCAGACACTCATATTTTAATTTTTACCCATTGGATCACTTTCATATTGCTTCTCTAATTTGTACTGCCTGTTTCTGTCCCCTCCAAATTCACACGTTGAAGCCCTAGCCTTCAGTGTGACGTTATTTGGAGGAGGGGTTTTGGGGGTAATTAGGTTTTAATTAGGTCATAAGGGTGGGATGCTCATGATAGAATTAATGCTCTTAAAAGAAGAGGAAGAGAAGGAGAACTTCCTGCAAGCCAGGAAGACCCTCACCAGGAAACACATCCTCCAGCACCCACATTATAGAACTTCTCAGCCTCGAACTGTGAGAAATAAATTTCTGTTGTTTAATACACCTAGTTCTTTGGTATTTTGTTGTAGCAGCCCCAGCAGACTAAGACAATGTTGACATCTATTGTCCATTGAAAAGTACCTTTACCCCACATTCTTGATTGTGTCTTTTCCTCAGTGCTTTCAAATAGCCAGACTAGCACAAATCTTACATAATTAACCCATTAGACATTCAATATCATAGACTACATAATATTTGGCACTAAAGTCTTACTCATTTTAAACATATTATGCTTCTAAAGATTTTTAAATGTAGAAAACATACCAAATTTTGTATATTTTTTGTTTCCTGGGCAGTAAAATAGAAAGTGGTGTGTATTATCTGCATCAGCTGACACTTTTTACAAAAGGATTTTAATTGTCTGGATGAGATTTTTTTCAATTTAAGGATTAAAATCTCAATGCTATTTTAAATGGTGTAAAAAATCTGGACATGCTTTTCGAAAAGCTGTTTATTTCTTGGTACTGACTTAATAAAAATAAAGGTGAGGTATCTTAGTCCTATTAACATATATTTGAAAGAGATGTGCAGATTTAGATTTACGTCTGCTGACATTGATGCTCTAGGAAGAAAAAAATTGATCCTCATCTCTCATCATATGTGTAGCGATTTAGGCCCTGAAATCTCAAACTAAGATGAAAACAGAAATCCCAGTCTTCAAGTACACTTTGATCTTTGCTCTCAGCAGTGCTAAACTTCACTGTTGCCTCACGTAAAGAAAAAGAAAAGAAAAGGAAATAGCTTAATACAAAAGTTAATTTATATTAAATCATTTGCCATTTTGCTGGTTTTTTGCAACCTAAATTTTACATCCTCCATGTATTTTCTTTATGCATTAAAATGGAAAAATAAAACTTGATTTGTAAAGCAAAGAAATAATGACAGCAAACTGGGATTTTTTATTTGTTCTTTGGTGTGAATTGGCATAGGCATTATGATGAAGTTAAAACGCAGAGGTTAATTGAAAAATGAGATAAACAAAGCCCCTTGAAGGTCTCTGAATAATTTTGCCTGGCAGCATTGACAGTCTACAACCATCAGGCACTAAACCTACTCCGAACTGCTGGAGATTAAAAAAAAAAAAAAAAAAAAAAGCTAGAGTTAATTGTCTTTCTGTTCCTTCCACCTCATTTCAGCCCAATTATAACTGGGAAAAGTCATTCTGCCTTATTTGCATTAATGCACCTCCATGGAAAAATAGCTTAGACAGTGAATTTGATTTTTTAAAAATATTATGGACATATTTAAAACACCTACCACAATTCCCAAATATAAAATTGCTTGTGAAATTCCTGATGATAGTTCTCAAATTCTCCTAAGATGCCTTTAAATTATAGGTATTAAGAAAAATAGTTAACATATTGAGGGCTTATTAAATACCAGAGCCTACCTTAAGAGCTACATGGGGATTACTTAATTTAATCCATACAACAACTCCATGATGTGGACCTTTTTACTGTCCCCACTTCACAGATGAGTAAGCAGAGGTTTAGAGAGGTTAAGTAGCATATTCAAGGTCATGTAGCTAGAGCTGAGATTTTAACCTACGCAGTCTGACTTCAAATTCCTTGATATTATTGTAGATAGATGATACTTTATTATTATTACACTTATTTTGATTTCAATTTCTTAGAGAAGTATCAATTAAACTGCCATTTCTTGAAGACAGTATGAAGACAGAAAAACTATCAGTACAGTGTGATATTATTAGTTCATTTACTCAGGTTTCTTTCATGGCAACTTTACTAGGAAACTCATGTTCTCATTTCTATTATTAAATGGAAACATATTTAGGCTACTCCTGTTCAATAGTAAAATACCTGCAAATCTGAAGAATGTTAGCCGTTTTGTCTCTAGCGTAAAATCAAGCTAAGAGGTGTCAGTGTTTTGAAGGGAATATTTTTTGTTTTAATAGTCATGCAATAGATATGATCCCAGTTAGAAAATTAGGTGTCTCCAGATATGGCTGATGTCTTGTTTTTTCTTGGAATGGTATGGAAATATTATTTTTATTCCTTGTTAATTGACAGACTTGGAGCAGAAGCTGAATCTGTTCAAAACCATTTGTATTAATAGGTACACTTATCCACAGAGGTCTTTATTTTCAAAGTGCTAGGCTCATAGCCCCCTTTTGTGCCTGTTTCTGGTGCGAAAGTGTTCATAATGATTAGGAGCATCTGGCTGCAAACTATTGTTTCTCATTAAAAGGACATGTCTCTGAAGCTTTTATGAATTCTTTGTGCTGAACAATGCAGACTGAGCATTTTGCCCTTTTCATAATTTGTAAATGTGTGTTGTTGCTACTGCTTCTAGCCTAAGGTGCATGCTTGCTTGTTGCTGAGCTTCTGAGCATCTAAATATGAGGTGAGAATGCAATCACTGACTGCATGTCCTTCTTTTGTTTGGCTGGCATTTTCATTTCTCTGCCTTTTCTGTTTTCTGTCATCAATAAATACTGTATAATAATATATGGTAATGATCTAAACCAACAATCACTTGGGGTGATTTTGAATATTTTGCATATTTAAATTCATTCTTAGAATGGTGACTTCTTGACTCATGGCAGGTTAACTCAAGAGATGGAAAACTGAACTGGGAGTACAGATTCCTGTTTGAGTTGTAAATCTTCCTGGACGTTAATTTCCTCATCTCTGAAAAGAGAATTATTTCCCAGTTGCTCCCATGGGGCTCTCATGAGCTTCCATTCAGACACTAGGGGGAGTTTGGCTTACTAAATCAGTCTTTGCAATCATTAGAAAAATTTCTGTTTGGCCTATACAGTATGTATTACCATTGGCTACATACAACTATACCATCTTGTCCTCTTAGATTTTGACCTTCTCTGCCAGCCTCCTAGATGAAAAGAACAGCGAAATCTGCCTAAATGAAGCATATTGTCTTTCCCCACAAACTGAATCATGTGAAAATGAGACAGAGAGAGAGAGAGAGAGAGAGAGAGAGAGAGAAAGAGAAAGGGAAAGAGAGAGACAGATAATGTAAGAGAGAGGTGTAAGAGAAAGTACACTTGTTCCTTGTAGGGCCATTGGATTTGGTTCCAGGCACTTGTATTTATTTTTGCCCTTAGGCCTGAGGACTGGGGCCAATTTTCATTTCTGTTGCTCCTCAAGAAGGAAAACCTTCAAATCAGAAGAGTTAGTATGACTCCTTCATTAAGAAGAGAAAAACAAATTTCTTAGAGTACATTGAAAACAGTACATTGTTTGTAGTTAAAAACAGTGGGAGGAAATGGAAATGTGCCTTTATTCATGATAAATACAAATTAAATCATCCTGTGATAGCTATAGTAGCTGATTTTCAGAGAAAGGGGTTTCTAATAAGAAAAGCAGTGCTAGATATAAAAGAGCAGATAGTAGAAGTGGAAACATAATTTTCTGTATGAAACACATATGAATTCCTGGAATACAGTTATCACTGTTTTTATTTTGTTGTTGTTTTTTAGCCATGTCTTGGGGCTGCCATGATGGTTTTCTCTACACATAGTTGTGAGTAATTGTATACATAATTCTGTACAAATAGTTGTACATCTAATTGCACACATAATTGTGAATTTGTTACACAGTAATTGTATACACATAATTGTATACATAATTGCACACATAATTGTGAGTTTGTTAGGATGAAATAAGAAAAGTGCTTTTCCTTCTGAGAGAAATTCTATGCATGAAAAAGAGTCTTAAGGGATTCGTTAGGAGATGCCACAAATTGGAAGGGATAGGGGTATAAGATAGCTCAGAAAAAATAGTTGGGACCACCCAGAGATTGGCATGACAGAAACAAAGCATGGCTGCTGAATAGTGACAAATGAATTGGCTGAGGAGGAGGTCTTTGGGAAGGGTCAGAAAAGTATTCATATTATTTAAAATGTGAAATAGTTGTCTGAATTGTTCTAAAGTCTGAGCCTGACCTTGCTCTTCTTGTGTTAGGTCACTTTATTAACTCTACTTTTCTGTTTCTTGTTTTCTGTTTTCTTTAAGCAAGTTATATTTGGCTCTCTCCTATCTGAAATTGAGAAATGTTAGTTCTCTGAACTAACCAACCAGCCTCATCTCAAAATGTGTTGTTCGTTTCCTGTCATGATTTCTTTAAAAACACTGTGTTTATTAAAGGAGTTACTGGCTATCTTAGCTCTTTATTTTAAAAGGTGATAAGTAAGCCGGATGCAGTGGCTCATGCCTGTAATCCCAGCATTTTGGAAAGGTGAGATGGAAGGATCACTTGAACCCAGGAGTTCAAGACCAACCTGTGCACCATAGCAAGACTGAGACTCCAAAAAAAAAAAAAAAAAGGTTAAAAAGGGTGTTAAGTCACTTAGAGCATGCTGTGTGTAAATTTCTGAATCTCCATTTATCCATTGTTTGTTCATCCTCCCATTTATGAGCATATACATCTCCCTGAAAGAGGTGCTTCATAGAATTTTAAATAAGCCATGGCTATTACATATGTTGAAACTCTGTGTTTACTAAAAATAAAAATATGAAGTAATGTAGAAATAGAGATTCAAAAATGGTGGTGAATTTTAAATATTTATTTTAAACAAGTTAACACTTAAAATATAATGCAGTGTAATTGCATCATTCAAATGGTAATTATATAATTTATGAAGATATGCAGTTATTAGTATAGTATAATATGTAGGTTGTGTGGTTGAAGATTGGACACAAGTTTAAATTCTATTGTATCTCTGTGATTGTCCATATAGCCTCATTCAGAAACATGGTTGAAGTCTAAAGTTGAGTCCCTTTTTGTGAAGTCCAGGGCCAAATGGCGCTTGTTATCTATCCATGAGTTTGGCTCTACCTGGGACAAATCAGATGGCTTTGCAAGAAGGACAAAGTTTGATCAGGATTTTGAAATTTTATTTAGGAAAGAGGGAAGGGTGTTAGGTCTCACATAGTCAGCAATGGTAGCAGGAAGGCCTGGACTTTTGGGGAACCTCAGTAGCCAGCGGCCAGCAATGACATGCAGTCCCTACTGCGTGTGGATGTGGGTGGCAAACGGGAAGCAAAAGCAAGCTAAAGGCACATTTACTTACAAAGCAGTATGGGATTAGTGGTTAAAATACCCTAATTCAAATCCATTGATAGTCAACCCAGTTTATCTATCTGAACTTCAGTTTTCTCATCTGTATAGAGGAAATAGTAATTTCTACCCTTTCTAACTCTTGGGGTGGCTTGTTGTGAGTGAAAACGTAAAACAATGTATCTGAAACTGTGTTGTAAATACAAGGTCATATATATATATATGCTCTCAAATGGACAAATAGCAGTTCAAAAATCAGATAACATCCTTATCATCTCAAGGCAAAGAAGAGCAGTGTATCCAATAGCCTGTGATCTTTTACTATGAGGGCTGACAGTAAATAATTGAAGATTAAAAAAAGTTAAAACCTAGTCCTCTTCTGCCCCCTTTTTTCTTTGCTTCAATAAGAGCTTTGTAGAATATAACAAGACCTAGTCTGAAAGAACATGCAAGGACACTTAAATAGGAATATAATGCTTTAAAAATGAAACATGAAAACTAGCTTTCCTTTGCCAACGAATTCCTAAATTTATTGCCCTGTGCTGCTTCTATTAGCATTGATAATTAAAGCAGTATAAGGAATGTCTTGCATTTGATGTTAATAGTGTCATGCTGGCTGCTGCGGGACCCTGGGCCTGATCTTTATCCCCTCTGCAGGTAAATCTTTGAGCTCACCTTTAGAAAGCACATTAAACATTCTGGAAGAGAATCTTCAAACTTGTGGATTCTCCAGTGATCTCTTAAGTATCAGAAGCTCAGATTAGAGGATGACATCTTATAATCTTCTGACCACTGCCTGACCCATGTTAGCAAAAGAATGGTATAAATAGCCTTAGGATATGGATATCACACTTCTTATTTTTGCTTTGGATTGACCTTAGGGATCCACTGAGGCCATAAAGAAAAATATCAGTATGCCAGAACTATGAAGTACCATCCTTATTAAAAATAGTGGCAATAAACCTTATTTTTGTAATATTTTATCTGACTAGAGTATGACCAAAACATCACCATTTAAGAGATGGTAAATAAACTATATATTTAGATTTCTGCTTTCTCACTATTTGGTTCATTTACATGATATATTACTATGATACTTTGCAGATTTCTGTTAGTTTGTTTAGTTGTATTACAGTTAAACTCTAGACTTTATTCAATTTTTCCACTGATGTCCTTTTTCTGATCCAAGGTCCCATCCCAGATACCACATTACATTTAGTCATATGGCTCCTCAGTCTCCTCTGGTCTGTGACAGTTCTTTCCTTCTTGATCATGATCTTGACAGTTTTGAGGAGTATTGGGCAGGTATTTAGTAGTACAGATCTCAATTTGGTCTTTCTAATATTCTTATTATGATTAGACTAGGGTTATGATATCTTTGAGTTACTTTTTTTCAGCTTAATTCAACTATCACCTCTTTTCTGCCAAACCAATTTTATATGATAACTGCTGTCTTCTGTATTCATTTTCTATTGCCACATCACAATTACCACAAAATTAGTGGCTTAAAATAGCAGACCTTTATCAGCTCCAGTTCTGTAGTTTAGAAGTCCAGGTAGGGTTAATTGGGTCATCTTTTGCTCAAGGTCTCATAAGCTAAAACCAAGGTTATCTGGGCTACGTTTTTGGAGGCTCTGGTGAAGAATCCACTTCCACACTCATTTGGGTGTTGGAAGAATTCAGTTCTTTGCAGTTGTAGCCTCCACATGGGTCCCACTTCCTTCAAGGCCAACAACAGAGAGTCTCCCTTGTGTTGGAATTCCTTCCACACTTCAATCTCTCTGACACATCTCTTTCACCAGGAAAAGCCCAGTCACTTTTAAGGACCATCCTATTAGATCATGTCCCTTTCTCACAGGTGATCATGCTGCCTAATCTAAATTAATCATGGGAGAGACCATATCATCTATACAGGTTGGCCACACTCAGGGGCTTGTATACAGGACTTGTACAACAGGGGGCAGAAATCTTGGGGCCATCTTAGAATTCTGTCTACAATATCCACCACACATAATCCTCACTACTGGCAAATTGGATTGAAGGTATTCTGTTTATTTAGATGCTCCATATGCCAGGAACTTGGTAATATTATCCTAAACCCCTGTGCACTTGTTGCAAAGATAGCCAGATCCTTGCTTCTGGCCCTACTGAACACATCTGAGAATTGATACAAGTTTTTCTACATTCTGTAATTAGGATAAATTTTTTTTTTCTTCCTTTACTCTTTCAGCTTCTTTTCAGGCAGTATTGTAGAGGGGCTTTGAGATTATTTTATTAATTTTTCATTTTTAATAAAAATTATCAACAAACCAAATGGAAATTACCAGCAGGGTACAGTATTTTAAGTGTTGAACTTCACTTGGCAAACTCACTTAGAAGATAAGCAAATCTTATTAACCAGAGAAACTGTGATTCTGAGTTTATTTATACTACATTGATATGATTTGGCCTTGTATCTCTCCCCAAATCTCATCTTGAATTGTACTCCCATAATTCCCACGTGTTGTAGGAGGTAGATAATTGAATCATGGGGGTGGTTTCCCTCATAATATTCTCATGGTAGTGAATACGTCTCATGAGATCTGTTGGTTTTATAAGGGCTTTCCATTTTCGCTTCTTTCTCATTCTCTCTTGTCACCGCCACATAAGAAGACCCTTTCGCCTTTGGCCATATTGTGAGGCCTCTGAGCCACAGGGAACTGTCAGTCCATTAAACCTGTTTTTCTTTCCTGTCTCAGGTATGTCTTGATCAGTAGCGTGAAAAATGGACTAATACATACATCGTGCTTTCAGGTATATATTGTTAGTTTTCAATATGTATTAACTAATCAAAACAATAAGAAAAGAGCAAATATTTCTCTGGGGACAAATGCCATCTGATATTGGTGCCACTTCCAAAAAATACTTACCAAATGGAGAGCTAAGACATATTGTGAATATATACAGGACTGAAATCAAAAGCACAATTTAAACAAGAAAGGTTTTAGGGGTTAAAAGCAAGGGGTAACTTTGTGACATGAGCAAGGAGGCTGTGAGACTTCTGTGGCAGTTCCCCCTCCTGTGCTCCATGCTTTGCTTTAAGGGCTCCAGGAAGTGCCTGCACAGCTGTCAGAAGCAAACCTCAGGCCACTAGGCAGCTATCTTGCTATTCCTATTACAAAGGATCTCAGGCTGAATGATAGATATAAAGAGGTTTTTTTTTCAGTCACCAGTTTTGTTTTTGTTTTTCTTTTATTTGGGAAATAATTTAATATATTCTCTATTGTTAAGTGCACCAGATGCCAGACTTCTGAAACAACAGTTACGCTTCAGCATAATAGCATTTTCTATGTGTTTCTATTCATGATGGTTGTTCCTCTGATTTACCTGGAACCAGTGAATGTTTCCTGAGCCTACTTAGGCTTAAGTGGGCTGGAAGGCCCACTTAAGGGGCTGGAAGGCCTACAACAGTTTAAGTGGGCTGGAAGGCCAACGAGGCTCAAAATTCAGAGGATGGTGGGTCCCCTGGCTCACACCTGTAATCCCAGCACTTTGGGAGGCCCAAGCAAGAGGATCTCTTGAGGCCCAGGAGTTTGAGGTCAGCCTGGGCAACATAGTGAGACTCTATATCTAAGATGGGCAAGGCAGATGCCTGTCCCCAAAGCTCTGCTACCTGCCTGGAAATGGGCACCATGCAATTGTCCATCATGTTGCCATGGCAATTCAGCTGACACTGGAACTGGAACATTCACCAGTTTTGTAATGGCTTTCCCATGCTCTTTTCCTTGAGATGCTATAATTTTATATCTCAGAGACACTAAACTGGAGGGCAGAATCCCAAGTCTAACTCCATGGTAAAGCCATTTTGTCTTACCAGGGTGCCCTGGTCCTAGGTATCTCCACAACCCAACAGTGGACCTTGCAGCTGAAGTCAACTTCTATCTCATTGTTAATTATAAGGCTTTCACCGAGTCCTGGCACTTCTCATCTTTATTGTAATGCAATTAAACTGATGCCTTTGTACATAAATTGAAATGTGCCTCAACTTTATCCACTTCACCAGCCTGCCCCTTCAGAGCCTTATAGTTTTATTTAAGGATTTAAACTTAGATTTAAACTCCCACATGGAATCTGACTTGACCTTTCTATCCTGTGAAGACCTATTGTCAGCTAAGAGCCCAACGAGGGCCAACGAGACTCAAAACTCAGAGGATGGTGGGCCCCCTGGCTCACGCCTGGGGGCACACGCAGATATGAAGCAATTTTATTTTTCAATTACTATTTCAAACATAAACGTGTTTGAATAAATGATCAAACTTCCTCTTCCCTGTCATCTTTCATGTTATTTTGGGTGGATCCTAGGTTTTCTCATATCTCTTGAGTGTAGCAGACCCCACTTACCCTTGGGGCACATGTTCTAAGACCCCAGTGGATACCAGAAACCGCAGAGAGTACCAACTATCTATATACTGTTTTTTCTTATACATACCTATGATAAACTTTAATTTATAAATTAGGCACAGAGATTAGCAACAACTAATAATAAAACCATTCTAACAATATGCTATAATTAAAGTTATGTCAGTGTAGTCTGTCTCAAAATATCTTAGGATATGGTACTCATGTATTTTTGACCACAACTGAGAGTGGATAACTGCACCTGTGAAAGTGAAACTGTGGATAAGGTGGGGGGACTACATATAAAAAAATTTAGCCCAGTCTAAATACTGAACTTAGGCCTTGTCATCATCACCTCAGCACTTGTGAGGATTTAGCCAGGACTTGGAGAGGGAAGAGTTGTGCTCTTCTCCATCCTTTCCTCTCCTCTACCTCCTGGATCCCTGTGGTGTGTTTAGTGGTAGGGGTTAGAGAGAAGAGTTATAAATGTTTTCATTTACCTGACTGATGTAGACCTCTCTGTTGAGGCTTCTGTGGTTAATACCAACTGGCTGTCACAGCTGTCTGCATAATGGGCATCTAAATACCGTCTCTCATGTGAGAGTCATTTGTGAATTCTTCAGACAGTCAGTTGGAGCCTCATCACTCCACTGAATGTGTTTCAAGCAAGCCTGCTCTGGTTTGAACTCTGGGGACCCCTCCAAATTCCTTCACTTGGGGTCTCTCTGCCTTCTGAAGTATTCACTTGAACCACAGGAAACTCAAACATCTTTATCGTGACCCAAAACTCTGCTATTTCATAGGGCATGTCAACAATTTAGGTACATAACAAACTATCCAATCCAGGAAAGGAGATGCCCCCACTTGGTTTGCAAGGAGAGGTGAAAACTACCTTCTTCCTAGTCTGAAAATTCCTTATTTCCACAAATTTCTCTACAGTAGTTTCTCCAACTCTCTAGAGTGGGGAGAGAGGTACGTTGGATGTGTGAGTGATGGCTAGGGGTAGCACAGCCAGTTTGTCTTGGTTCCTCATGAGTCCTGGAGGGAACTTCTGGCCCTCAGTTGCTTGTAGGTTCTTTAAAAAGGTAGGATATCATGACTTGTTTTCCTCCAACTTTGAATACAACTTGTAGAGCTGCCAGATAAAAGTAATTTGCAGTTAAATTTGAATTTAAGATAAACAAGGGGAAATTTTTAAGATAAGTATGTCCTAAATATTGCATGGGTCACACTTATACTAGAGAATTTATACCTAGTTATCTATAATTGAAATTAAACTGGACATCCTCTATTGTTGTTTGTCAAATTTGGCAACCCTAAATGCAAATTCGCAATCTAGAGCAGCAGGAAAATCCCACTCTGTATTTGATTATGTTCTAGGTGTCAGGTCCTATGTACGCTAGGCATTTTACCTAGATTATGTATTATTTTTCCAGGTAGATATTGTTAGCTTCTTTATATAAGGCAAATCATTGAAGCTCAGAGAATGTTAGCTCAATGCTCAAGATCACTCACAAAAACACAACTGGTTAGGGCCAGAGGGAGGATTTGAGTCTGGGTTAGTTTGCTCTAGCATCTGATCTTTATACTTTATCACACTTTACTACTATCTTTCTCTTCCTCTCCTCAGTCCCAGATATCCCACATATATTCAAGACACCTCTCACTCTCACTGTCTACTTTCCTCCTACTTGGTTTCGTTTTGCTCCTGCCATTGACACAAGACTGGAATGTATTCCAACTTTCTCTCAGGAGTTAACCCTGATTAAGTGTGTAAGTGGATAATACTTATTGCTTAGTAGTTACGGTTTTGTTCTCATTTTTTATCCTGGTAAATTGATTGGCCTTGAAAGCCTCTTCCCCTTTCTTTTACCCTTGGTCATAAAATAAGCCCTATGCAAGTTGCCCCTTATTTTTTCACTGTATTTTCCAGGGCGAAGGTGTCTAAAAGGAAAGAGCTCTCAGAAAACTGAAGGAGAGGCTTGGCTACCACATCTAAAAATGCCTCCAGGTTCTTCCTGGCTTTCTTCTTGCTTAATATCCCTGCCTCTGTGATGCCTTCACCTAAACTTAGGGAGAAGGAGGGATGACTCTGGCATTCTACTTTCATCTCTAGTTGATTTACTGAGATCAATCTCTAAATTCCAGCCTATTTAGCATTTCTACAATGGTTCCCTTCTCTTGCTTTTCTTCACTGCTCATCTGTGCTGCTTACCAGGGATACTTCTTGTGAAGGATTAGGTGAGTGAATGGTACATGGAACCTACAATATGATTGATGGGAAAATAACAAGAGTACAGTTTAAGACTTCAGCAGACAAACATAAACAGAGTGATTGAAAGAGAAATTAATAAGGAAGCATGTAAGAAGAATGTAACTAAAAGAGCAAATGAATGAGGAAGAAAGGAGATTTACAGCAAAATTTAGTAAAGGCAGATCTACTAAAGATTTACTTCTATTACCTATTTTAAATCAGTGTCTGAACATAATTGAACATGTGCTATATGATAATTTATTGATATTCTCACCACTTCTTCTTAAGTTGTCTGCAGACAGTTTAGGAAAGACTTGCTGTCTTCTGGTAAGTATGAGATGCATCAGTGCTTCTAGGTCTACTGCAGAGGTTAGTTATGGATTAACACATTATTTATGAGACCGTTTTTAAAGGAGGCATGGAAATATATTGTAGCATGGCCTATCATATGTTATAATATGGCGGACATTATGAAAATGGTGCTTCGTTTTAATCCACTATCAGGAAGACATGTGATATGTCTTGAATCTTTGACCATTTTTGTGAAGCAATTTAAGGTGGCAAAGGAGAAGTCTTTTATTTTTAAATTTGGGAGTCAGATACACCAAGGAGGTGCTGTAATAGAATGTCACACTAGCTCTATGATGTTGGTTTAAGCCACTTTTCTAAAACTTTGTTTTCTCATACATAAAATGCAGATAATAAGAAATTTCTATCTAAGTTGTAAAAATTAAATGAGAGAATGCATATAAAGCATTAACACGGTGGCTCGCACATTGCAGTAGCTCTATGATAGGATATAATCATCATTGTGACTATTTTGATCAATGGCACATTTGGGTCATGGGTAGTTTGAGTATGTCCTTCCTAATAAGGGAATGCAGACTACACAGTTTCATTATTTATGTCATTGTTCAAGATAACGTTAGCATGCTATGAGAACTACTTTAAAAATTTGTTTTAAGACTCATATGCAACAAAAGTCACAAAAGTGGAAGTTTTTAGTCGCACAAGGGAAAGTGGATTAAGGAGTGAGGGTATCTGTGTTTTCATTCTGCTCTGCTGCGCACTGCTTTGTGACTTTGCAAAGACATTTTATCTACTCAAATTTAAAATTTCTATCTGTAAGATGGAATAGTTGGAGAAAATAATTTCAGAAGTCTACTCTAGTCTAAAAGTTTTATTTTAGCTATGGTTATTTATATTCAGGACCAACTGCTAGAATGTACTTCCTTCAGAGTTAGGAATAGTCAACACACAGATAAAAAAAAAACAAAACCCACTGTTTATTTCTTTAGCTGTTTCAAATTCAGTATCTGAAGGGTTCAAAAAGCAGTCATGGTAAAAAAAAAAAAAAAAAAGTCCAAAATAAGGATTTGTTTATATTTTCAACAAAAACTAATTTTTATTGTTATAGAAGTTATTTGTGTGTGTTACATAAAACATAGAAAACAGAGAAGTCTATCTAGAAAAATAAAAATCATCAGTTAAATAAGCTCCCTCATCAAGCTCCCACCCCTCTTTCCTCAGGGTAATCATTCTTCACATGAAAGCATGAATTCATTAGAATTTTAAATTTATATAAAACATTAAAAACTTTATAATATTTAATATTTGCTTTTTCACTTAATTATATTCTGTACATTTAATGGAATCATAGAGCATAGATGCATAGATGTTATCATTGTATTTAATAGCTGCAAAGTATTAATTTGTAAAAATGGATTAATTTATTTACCAAATTTGAAACAATGAACATTTACTATTGCTTGCAATACTTCATTACTATAAGCAATACTTTTTGGATATTTGTTGCTTAGTTATGCTCACATGTCTGTCTGATAAATTTATAGAGATTGCATTTCTGGTTAAAGGAATATGCACATTTCAATTTTTATATATATATTACCAGATTCCTCCCAGGCCCCCGGAAAGCTTGCATGATATACTCCTATCTATGTATTAAAGTGTCTATTTCTGCATACTAAGCATTGGGCATTTTTCTTTTAAATCTTAACCAAGATGGTAGGTACATGAAAAAAAAATGCTATCTTATTGGTCTTTTAATTTATAATTTTTATTCTTTATTACTAATAAAGTTTGATGTATCTTAGTGTGTTTATTAGCCAAAATGGTGTGTTTGTTTCTTTCTTAAAAAAAGTTTAAGAGCTCATTCTTTCATAAGTGTATGAGCTATTTGTCTGTTGTGTACATTGCAATTTTGTTTTTCTTAGTTTTCTTTTAATTTAGTTTAAGGAATTTAATTTAAGTGAAGTTTAGGAATTATATGTGTAAAATCTAGTGGCATCTTTTATGGCTTGTGATTTTGATGTCCTGTTTAGAAAGTCCTTCCCCAGTCAAATATAAAATTATCCATCAAATTTCATTATGTAATTTATTACATTTAAATCTTTAATCCATTTTGAATTTATTGTGGTTTCTAGAAAATGCTTGCAGTTCTTTTTAATCACTTTTATCTAGACTCCTTGGGTTCTATAGTTCCTTACCTGTGGTTGAAGGAGACCTGAGTCAATTAAAAACCAATAATAAGATACAGCGAGCAATACTTCAAATGCTCACCTGACAGCCAGACAAGTCCCTGCTCCCTCCTGGCTCGTCGCTTCATATCACAAGGGGGAGCTTTCGTGCTTTAGTAAATATATCTTATGTTATCCGGGCCACTCCTTTCGTTTGTAGCTTTTGTCCCACCTCGATTTGTTTTTCTCTTAACCATGCAAAAGCAGTGTGTTGAGGTCGTCAGGAAAAAAAAATCTGAAAAAATTGAGCTACACAAGATAAAAATCCTAAATGTCAATCTGTATTAAAAAAATTTTTCCTTTGTGCATAGGAAAGAGATTTAAAATTTTCTTTCATTATTCTCTCATTTCCTAAATAATTATTGTAATATGCTTCTTTAGCAATGGAATTCAGATCCATGTTTAAAATTAAGGGCTTGAATGAAGAGTAAAATTAGGTGTCATATATTATGGGGATTTTTTTTTTCTGCACTTGTGATGAAAGCCAGTGTGTGTCAAAGATCATATAGTGGGTGCTAGAAAGGATTTCTCCGCACTCCGTATTTATCAATGGGTCAAATTCTTCAATTAGGTAAATATGTTTCAATTACCTCCCACCTGTTTTTGTCTCACACCTTTGAGGAACTTTGTTATCTATATGTTTGAGTTCTAAGGTGAGTAGAGAGGGTAATCCTATTTGTGGCTAATTATCAGTAAATTTACATTTTTCTAATTTATTTCCTCAGTACAATCAGAATTCTATAGCATTGTGTCTTGAGTGGAGACCACTTGCATGTGTCTGTCATTTGTACCTAACCTAACAAGAAATGGGTGCTGTCAAATAGTCTCATTCTCTGGCTGTGAGCATATGCATTTGTGAATGTTTGGATGATAGAGTGTAAATGCGAAGTCCTCTTAAAAGAGGGTAAAAAGGCTCTCAGCTTCTCTTAGAGCACATATCCAAGGCTAAACATATGGCCTTGTCATCACAATTTCCCACATTCCCTTTTTTGTGGTTTTAACCTTCTACTTTATTTATTACCAGAAGGCCTTATCTCTCTAGCCTGCTGCTACAGACTGCTAGGCCAGGATGTAGTGAAAGCACAAAGTAATGAAACAGGGACAATCATAAAATAGAGGGGAAATGGCCACAGCCTCTGTCTGTGGTACAGCTGCCTGGGTTTTGTAACCTGAGCCAAACCTTGCTAAAGAAACGTAATGTTGCACAGTGCTGATGATGTTTCCAGTCCTGTTACATTTGGTATCACCAGAAGACCTTAGATTTTGTGAATGTCAAGTCTTTTTACAAACTTTCGGGAGAATTGTCAGCCAAAGGAAGGGAAAGAAGACAGCTAGAGGACCTCAAATGCTAAGATGCCATTTAAAGGGCAAACAGCATCTCAAGTGAAGAAATGTCATGCAGGCAAAATATTTTGAGGGGCTCAAGGTAGAGGACAGTGAAGAGGAGAAGCAATAAGTACTGCTTGGCAATATAGTGTTTTATGACTTTTTTTCTTCCCTGTGCAGCCCTTAGCAAAGTGATCAAACCAGAGCTTCATGCCCCCTGATGGGTGACTGACAGGTGGTTAACTGCAGCATGTTGGATGACAGTTGAATTAGTATTTTCCAAATGCTGGTCCAGGTCTGGCCAAATCCTGTGTGTTGTAGTTAGTGCCAGGGCTCCTCGGGGAGGTGTGTGTCCGTTCCTTCTTTCCCCAGGTGGAGCAGAAGGGGAAGTGAGAAAGAAGAATTTGACTCATCAACCCAGATGCCACACACAACTGATTCCAAAAAAATCAAATCTTTATAAGGCAACTTTAAGATTTCTGTAACAATAATAGAGCAGTTTTGATTCTCTGGTTGAAAAAATTTTTTAAAATGATAATATATGGTGTTCATAAAGGATAAATAACTGATAATCCTAATACATAATTGATAATAGTGTGTCAATTGATACTCCTCTTATTGTGGAGGACAATTTGCCAATATCTGTTACAAATGAAATGTATTAAACCCTTTGAACTAGTGTTCTACATTTAGGAGTTTATTGTATGGAAATACTAATATAAGTGAATAAAGTGACATGTAGAAGATGTTGCAGCATTACTTCTAGTAGTAAAGTAACAAAATAATCCAAATGTCTATTAAAATAGGAATTGTTAACTTTACAAAATAGGAATGCTAACTAGTCATTAATAAGAATGAAGTAGAATCATATATATTTTGATTTCTGAGATCTGCCACTTAATTATCTGTGAGAAATTGAACAAAATACTTTATATCTGCACCTCAGCTTTTTAGTCTGTGTAATGGGCATAACAATAGTATCTGCTTTATAGAGTTTCATAAAGCAAATGAGTAATACCTTATAAAGTTTTTAGAACATTTTCTGGTATCTAGTAGACAATAAATGTTACATCTTTACAGTTACCCTTCTGTATTTGCCTAGGAAAATGTGCAAGTTGGAAAGTTGCAAATGAGTATACGTAATATAGTCTCACAAAAACAGTGGACTGATATTAGTTATGTTAATTATTTTTGTTGTCTCTGGGGAATGGAGTTATGGCCTTTAATATTTTACATAATATATTTCTATTTATTTGAATTTTTACCTCTTAATTTTTACAAGCAGCGTTACAGCCTGCAGTGAATAATCGTCCCTACCACCTCATATTTCTTTGGTCTTACAAGGAGTTACCATGACATTTCATGTGGTCAGAGGGGCTGGTACAGTTTGAGGTAGAAGAGTAATGAACATGAAGCAGTATCACTTAAATAAATTGTGGGGAAGAACCAGCTTTTCTTTTCATAGACTTCAATTTTAGGTTCGCAGAAAGATTGAGTGGAAGGTACAGAGATTTCCCATATTCCCCTATCCACATACACTTCCCAACCTTCAGACTTCCCCAACCTTCAACATCCCACAGCAGAGAGGTGCATTTACTACAGTCGATGAACCCATCTTGACACATGATTATCACCCAAAGTCCATAGTTTACTCTTGGTGTTCACTCTTGATATTGGACATTTTGTGGATTTTGTCAAGTATATAATGACATGTATTCACTGTTATAATACCATACAGAATAGTTGCAGTGCCCTAAAAAATCCTTTATATATCATCTATTCATTCCTTCCTCCCTGTTAACCTCTGGCAACCACTGACCTTTTTACTGTCTACCTTGTTTTGCCTTTCCCAGAATGTCATATAGTTGGAATCATACAGTATGTAGCCTTTCAGATTGACTTCTTTCACATAATTTATATGCATTTAAGTTTCCTCCATGTCTTTTTATGGCTTGTTTATTTCTTTTTAGCACTGAATAATATTCCATTGTCTGGATGTACCACAGTTTATTTACTCATTCACTTATTGAAGGGCACTTGATTGTTTCTAAGTTTTGGTAGTTAAGAATAAAACTGCTGTAAACAATGTGTGTAGGTTTTTGTGTGGATACAAGTTTTCAGCAGAGTTTTTTCAGTTTTCAATCCATCACAGACCAATAGTTTGTTTTAATGAAATAAAATGAATTGTTAGCATAAAGAAACAGAAAAATGGATAGAAAATACAAACTCTAACTTTTTATTGCTAGATTCAACAGACCTATACATACTCTGTCAAATTGATATAAAAGTTTCTAAAGGCTTGCTCTTAATTTCTGTACTTAATGTTGAACCAGAAATAGTTGTTGGCAAGTCCCAGTCCACAGACCACACTTTGAGCAGATTTATATAGGGAATTCAGAGTATATAAGGAGAGGAAGGTCAGAGAACTCCATCCTTTCATCTTGAAAACTCCACACTTAGCCTGCAAGAATCAGCTCTGAGTCTTTTCTGACTTCTCTAGACTGGTTGAGCTGCCCCTTCTTTGGCTCCAGAGTGATGCTTGCAGTGCTTTCTGGCAGTGCTGATTCCCACGCCTTCCCTCCTACAGAAGGCTGCTTGAGTGCAGGTGCCAACTTCATAGTCCTAGTACCTACCACAGGCAGGCACACAGAAGACTTTCAATTTATCTTAGTTAAATGAGTAAATAGGAAAAGTTGAAATTGAAAAGAAAAAGAACAGTTATCTTTGCCATTGCTGATTGAAGACATCAAATGACCTTTAAGTATGGATTAAAATTATATTATTTTGTACATTATAATGTGGATTTAGCTTTACATTGGGTCAATGTATGTCTCTCAAAATCTAATAATACTAAATTGTTAAACTACAGATATCTATCTGTGCACATATATTGCATTAATATATGTCACTTAACAATGGGGATATATTCTGACAAATGCATCGTTAGGTAATTTCATTGTTGTGTGAACATCATAGGGTGTACTTACACAAACCTAGATGATTGAGCATACTACACACCTAGACTACATGGTATAGCCTATTGCTCCTACACCACAAATCTATACAGCATGTTATTTTACTGAATACTGGAGGCATTTGTAACATAATGGTAAGTATTTGTCTATCTAAACGTATCTAAATACAGAAAAGGTACAATAAAGTATGGTACAAAAGATAAAAAATGATACACCTGTCTCAGGCACTTACCATAAATGGAGTTTGCAGGACTGGAAATTTCCTTGGGTGAGTCAGTGAATGAGTGGGTGAGTGAATGTGAAGGCCTAGGATGTTACTGTACACTGCTGTAGGCTTTATAAGCACTGTATACTTAGGCTACATTAAAATTATGAAAACAATTTTTTTCTTTACAAATAAATTAACCTTAACTCACTGTAACTTTTTTACTTTATAAAGTTAAAATTTTTTTGAACTTTTTGACTCTTTTGTAATAACACTTAAGGTACAAAGATATTGTATAGTTGTACAAAAATATTTTCCTTGTATCTTTATTCTATAAACTTTATTTAAAAATTTATCTATTTATTTATTTTACTTTTTGAACTTTTTAATTAAAAACTAAGACACAAACACACACATTAGCCTAGGCCTAACAGGGTCAGGATGATCAATATCACTGTCTTCTATCTCCACATACTGTCCCAGTGGAAGGTCTTCAGGGGCAGTAACACACATGGAGCTGTCATCTCCTGTGGTAACAATGCCTTTTTCTGGAATACCTCCTGAAGGACTTGCCTGAGGCTCTTTTTGAGGAGATGTTAGTCTTTTCAGAAATATGTCTATGGTAGTGATTTGTTTTATGTTTCTTTTTTTCATCATAGATTTGCTTGTAAGCAGATAATGTCCTCTTCAGGTAGCAGCCTTAAGAGCTGCTATTACTTCTTGATCCATTGGTTGGATCAAAGAGCTGGTGTTTAGAGGCAAAAACACCACTTTGATATTGGGATAATCACCAATAAAAGGAAGATGTACAGGAACATTATCAACAATAAGCAAAATCTTGAAAGGTGTATTATCTCTTTTATTTAACTGGCACAGGAATTCAGGAGGCCATCTTGGAAGAGGAGCTGGGTCATCCGTGACCTCCTTTTGCTCTGTAGTACAAAGGCCATGCGTGCTTATTGACATACTGGAAGGCCCTCATGTTCTCCCTGTGCCAGATTACAAAAGGTTTCAATTTGTGGCCTGCAACATTGCCCCAAGCAAGACTGTTATCTTGTCATAGAAAGCTTGAACCCTGGCATTGACTTATTTTTCTCATGGATGAAAGTCCTCTCAGGCATTCATAAGCAGGTTTCATTCATATTGAAGATTTTCTCTGGTAAGTAATGTTCTTCCACGATCAGCTTATGTAGAGTTTCCAAAAATACTTCAGCTGCCTTTTCATTAACACTTGCAGACTCACCACTCATATTTACATTATGTAATAAATAATGATTCTCGAATCATTTAAACCATGCAGAGCTAGCAGTAAATTCACCATCATAGTCAGGTCCAGCCTTTTCTTTTAACATAGCAAACAAACTTTTTGCCCTAACTATGATTGTTATGGTTCTGAGAGGGATACGCTTTTCTGTCTGGTCCTTAATCCAGGTAATTAGAAGCTTCTTCTTATCTGATATAAGCCTTCCTGAAGTTTGTGTCTTGTTGCCTTCAGTGAAGCAGACCTTTTAACAGCTTCTGTCACTTTGTTCTTGTTCTTCAAGATCATAGCTATGGTGGAAGAGAACATACTTGACTGGTGAGCAATAACCATCACTGCCTTTCCACCTTCATGGCCCTTAATCAGTTTTTTTTTTTTTTTACCTAAGTTCTAGGGTACATGTGCACAACGTGCAGGTTTGTTACATAGTACACATGTGCCATGTTGGTGTGCTGTACCCATCAACTCGTCAGCACCCATCAACTCGTCATTTACATGAGTTATAACTCCCAATGCCATCCCTCCCCCCTCCCCACTTCCCATAATAGGCCCCAGTGTGTGATGTTCCCCTTCCCATGTCCAAGTGATCTCATTGTTCAATTCCCACCTATGAGTGAGAACATGTGGTATTTGACTTTCTGTTCTTGCAAAAGTTTGCTGAGAATGATGGTTTCCAGCTGCACCCATGTCCCTACCAAGGACATGAACTCATCCTTTTTTATGGCTGCATAGTATTCCATGGTGTATATGTGCCACATTTTCTTAATCCAGTCTGTCACTGATGGACATTTGGGTTGATTCCAAGTCTTTGCTATTGTGAATAGTGCTGCAATAAACATATGTGTGCATGTGTCTTTATAGCAGCATGATTTATATAATCCTTTGGGTGTATACCCAGTAATGCGATGGCTGGGTCATGTGGTGTTTCTAGTTCTAGATCCTTGAGGAATCGCCATACCGTTTTCCACAATGGTTGAACTAGTTTACAATCCCACCAACAGTGTAAAAGTGTTCCTATTTCTCCACATCCTCTCCAGCACCTGTTGTTTCCTGACTTTTTAATGATTACCATTCTAACTGGTGTGAGATGATATCTCATTGTGGTTTTGATTTGCATTTCTCTGATGGCCAGTGATGGTGAGCATTTTTTCATGTGCCTGTTGGCTGTATGCATGTCTTCTTTTGAGAAATGTCTGTTCATATCCTTTGCCCACTTTTTGATGGGGTTGTTTGTTTTTTTCTTGTACATTTGTTTGAGTTCTTTGTAGGTTCTGGATATTAGCCGTTTGTCAGATGAGTAGATTGCAAAAATTTTCTCCCATTCTGTAGGTTGCCTGTTCACTCTGATGGTAGTTTCTTTTGCTGTGCAGAAGCTCTTTAGTTTAACTAGATCCCATTTGTCAGTTTTGGCTTTTGTTGCCATTGCTTTTGGTGTTTTAGACATGAAGTCCTTGCCCATGCCTATGTCCTGAATGGTATTGCCTAGGTTTTCTTCTAGGGTTTTTATGGTATTAGGTCTAACATTTAAGTCTCTAATCCATCTTGAATTAATTTTCGTATAAGAAGTAAGGAAAGGATCCAGTT
The DNA here is from genome assembly GCF_043159975.1 of Macaca nemestrina. NCBI lineage: Eukaryota > Metazoa > Chordata > Mammalia > Primates > Cercopithecidae > Macaca > Macaca nemestrina. The sequence continues at coordinate 81,254,591 of NC_092128.1, read as the reverse complement.
TCAGCTTTCTGCTTATGGCTAGCCAATTTTCCCAGCACCATTTATTAAATAGGGAATCTTTTCCCCATTTCTTGTTTTTCTCAGGTTTGTCAAAGATCAGATGGCTGTAGATGTGTGGTATTATTTCTGAGGACTCTGTTCTGTTCCATTGGTCTATATCTCTGTTTTGGTACCAGTACCATGCTGTTTTGGTTACTGTAGCCTTGTAGTATAGTTTGAAGTCAGGTAGCGTGATGCCTCCAGCTTTGTTCTTTTGACTTAGGATTGTCTTGGCAATGCGGGCTCTTTTTTTGGTTCCATATGAACTTTAAAGTAGTTTTTTTGAATTCTGTGAAGAAAGTCATTGGTAGCTTGATGGGGATGTCATTGAATCTATAAATAACCTTGGGCAGTATGGCCATTTTCACAATATTGATTCTTCCTATCCATGAGCATGGTATGTTCTTCCATTTGTTTGTGTCCTCTTTTATTTCACTGAGCAGTGGTTTGTAGTTTTCCTTGAAGAGGTCCTTGTCATCCCTTGTAAGTTGGATTCCCAGGTATTTTATTCTCTTTGAAGCAATTGTGAATGGAAGTTCATTCATGATTTGTCTCTCTGTTTGTCTGTTACTGGTGTATAAGAATGCTTGTGATTTTTGCACATTGATTTTGTATCCTGAGACTTTGCTGAAGTTGCTTATCAGCTTAAGGAGATTTTGGGCTGAGACAATGGGGTTTTCTAAATATACAATCATGTCATCTGCAAAGAGGGACAATTTGACTACTTCTTTTCCTAACTGAATGCCCTTCATTTCTCTTGCCTGATTGCCCTAGCCAGAACTTCCAACACTATGTTGAATAGGAGTGGTGAGAAAGGGCATCCCTGTCTTGTGCCAGTTTTCAAAGGGAATGCTTCCAGTTTTTGCCCATTCAGTATGACATTGGCTGTGGGTTTGTCATAAATAGCTCTTATTATTTTGAGATACATTCCATCAGTACCAAATTTATTGAGAATTTTTAGCATGAAGGGCTGTTGAATTTTGTCAAAGGCCTTTTCTGCATCTATTGAGATAATCATGTGGTTTTTGTCTTTGGTTCTGTTTATATGCTGGATTACATTTATTGATTTGTGTATGCTGAACCAGCCTTGCATCCTAGGGATGAAGCCAATTTGATCATGGTGGATAAGCTATTTGATGTGCTGCTGGATTCAGTTTGCCAGTATTTTATTGAGGATTTTTGCATCGATGTTCATCAGGGATATTGGTCTAAAATTTTCTTTTTTTGTTGTGTCTCTGCCAGGCTTTGGTATCAGGATGATGTTGGCCTCATAAAATGAGTTAGGGAGGATTCCCTCTTTTTCTATTGATTGGAATAGTTTCAGAAGGAATGGTACCAGCTCCTCCTGTACCTCTGGTAGAATTTGACTGTAAATCCGTCTGGTCCTGGACTTTTTTTGGTTGGTAGGCTATTAATTATTGCCTCAATTTCAGAGCCTGCTCTTGGTTTATTCAGGGATTCAACTTCTTCCTGGTTTTGTCTTGGGAGAGTGTAAGTGTCCAAAAATTATCTATTTCCTCTAGGTTTTCTAGTTTATTTGCATAGAGGTATTTATAGTATTCTCTGATGGTAGTTTGTATTTCTGTGGGGTTGGTGGTGATATCCCCTTTATCATTTTTCATTGCATCTATTTGATTCTTCTCTCTTTTCTTCTTTATTAGTCTTGCTAGTGGTCTATCAATTTTGTTGATCTTTTCAAAACACCAGCTTCTGGATGCATTGATTTTTTGGAGGGTTTTTGTGTCTCTCTCTCCTTGAGTTCTGCTCCGATCTTAGTTATTTATTGCCTTCTGCTAGCCTTTGAATGTGTTTGCTCTTGCTTCTCTAGTTCTTTTAATTGTGATGTTAGCGTGTCAATTTGAGATCTTTCCTGCTTTCTCTTGTGGGCATTTAGTGCTATAAATCTCCCTGTACACACTGCTTTAAATGTGTCCCAGAGATTCTGGTATGTTGTATCTTTGTTCTCATTGGTTTCAAAGAACATCTTTATTTCTGCCTTCATTTTGTTATGTACCCAGTAGTCATTCAGGAGCAGGTGTTCAGTTTCCATGTAGTTGAGTGGTTTTCATTGAGTTTCTTAATCCTGAGTTCTAGTTTGATTGCCCTGTGGTCTGAGAGACAGTTTGTTATAATTTCTGTTCTTTTACACTTGCTGAGGAGTGCTTTACTTCCAACTATGTGGTCAGTTTCGGAATAAGTGTGATGTGGTGCTGTGAAGAATGTATATTCTGTTGATTTGTGGTGGAGAGTTCTGTAGATGTCTATTAGGTCCACTTGGTGCAGAGTTGAGTTCAATTCCTGGATATCCTTGTTAACTTTCTGGCTTGTTGATCTGTCTAATGTTGACAGTGGGGTGTTGAAGTCTCCCATTATTATTGTATGGGAATCTAAGTCTCTTTGTAAGTGTCTAAGGACTTGCTTGATGAATCTGGGTGCTCCTTTATTGTGTGCATATATATTTAGGGTAGTTAGCTCTTCCTGTTGAATTGATCCCTTTACCATTATGTAATGGCCTTCTTTGTCTCTTTTGATCTTTGATGGTTTAAAGTCTGTTTTATCAGAGACTAGGATTGTTTACCCTGCTTTTTTTTGTTCTCTATTTTCTTGGTAGATCTTCCTCCATCCCTTTATTTTGAGCCTATGTGTGCCTCTGCATGTGAGATGGGTCTCCTGAGTACAGCAAACTGATGGGTCTTGACTCTTTATCCAATTTGCCAGTCTGTGTCTTTTAATTGGACTATTTAGTCCATTTACATTTAAGGTTAATATTGTTATGTGTGAACTTGATCCTGTCATTGTGATATTAGCTGGTTATTTTGCTCTTAGTTGATGCAGTTTTTTGCTAGCATTGATAGTCTTTACATTTTGGCATGTTTTTGCAATGGTTGGTACTGGTTGTTCCTTTCCATGTTTAGTGCTTCCTTCAGGGTCTCTTGTAGGGTAGGCCTGGTGGTGACAAAATCTCTAAGCATTTATTTGCTTGTCTGTAAAGGATTTTATTTCTCCTTCACTGATGAAACTTAGTTTGGCTGGATATGAAATTCTGAGTTGAAAATTCTTTTCTTTAAAAATGTTGAATATTGGCCCCCACTCTCTTCTGGCTTGGAGAGTTTCTGCCATGAGATCTGCTGTTAATCTGATGGGCTTCCCTTTGTGGGTAACCCGACCTTTCTCTCTGGCTGCCCTTAACATTTTTTCATTCATTTCACCTTTGGTGAATCTGACACTTACGTGTCTTGGAGTTGCTCTTCTCGAGAAGTATCTTTGTGGCGACATTTTTTCATTCATTTCACCTTTGGTGAATCTGACACTTACGTGTGTTGGAGTTGCTCTTCTTGAGAACTATCTCTGTGGCGTTTTCTGTATTTCCTGAATTTGAATGTTGGCCTGCCTTACTAGGTTGGGGAAGTTCTCCTGCAGAGTGTTTTCCAACTTGGTTCCATTTTCCCCTTCACTTTCAGGCACACCATTCAGACATAGATTTGGTCTTTTCACATAATTCCATATTTCTTGGAGGCTTTGTTCATTTCTTTTTCCTCTTTTTTCTCTAGACTTCTCACTTCGTTTCATTCATTTGATCTTCAATCATTGATACTCTTTCTTCCAGTTGATCGAGTTGGGTACTGAAGCTTGTGCATTTGTCACGTATTTCTCGTGTCATGGTTTTTATCTCGTGTCATGATTTTTATCTCTGTCAGTTCATTTATGGCCTTCTCTGCATTGATTATTCTAGTTATCCATTCTTCCATTCTTTTTTCAAGATTTTTAGTTTTTTTGCGCTGGGTGCATCATTCCTCCTTTAGCTCTGAGAAGTTTGATCGACTGAAGCCTTCTTCTCTCAACTCGTCAAAGTCATTCTCCATCCAGCTTTGATCCATTGCTGGTGATGAGCAACGGATCATCTCCCCCTTTCGAGGGGGAGATGCACTCTCATTTTTTTAATTTCCAGCTTTTCTGCCCTACTTTTTTCCCATCTTTGTGGTTGTATCTACCTTTAGTCTTTGATGATGGTGATGAACTGATAGGGTTTTGGTGTGGGTGTCCTTTCTGTTTGTTAGTTTTCCTTCTAACAGTCAGGACCCTCAGCTGTAGGTCTGTTGGAGATTGCTTGAGGTCCACTCCAGACCCTGTTTGCCTGGGTATCAGCAGCGGAGGCTGCAGAAGATAGAATATTGCTGAACAGCAAGTGTTGCTGTCGGATTCTTGCTCTGGAAGCTTCATCTCAGGGGTGTACCACGCCGTGTGAGGTGTGAGGTGTCAGTCTGCACCTAGTGGGGGATGTCTCTGAGTTAGGCTACTCAGGGATCAGCGACCCACTTGAGCAGGCAGTCTATCTGTTCTCAGATCTCAACCTCCATGCTGGGAGATCCACTGCTCTCTTCAAAGCTGTCAGACATGGTCATTTACCTCTGCCGAGGTTTCTGCTGCTTTTTAACTATGCCCTGTTCCCAGAGATGGAGTTTACAGAGACAGGCAGGCTCCCTTGAACTGCGGTGGGCTCCACCCAGTTTGAGCTTCTGGGCAGCTTTGTTTACCTACTTAAGCCTTGGCAATGGTGGGCACCCGTCCCCCAGCCTCGCTGCTGCCTTGCAGTTAGATCTCAGACTGCTGTGCTAGCAAGAGGGAGGCTCCGTGGGGGTGGGACCCTCCCGTCCAGGTGTGGGATATAATTTCCTAGTGTGCTGTTTGCTAAGACCCTTGGTAAAGCACAGTATTAGGGTGGGAGCTACCCGATTTTCCAGGTGTTGTGTGTCTCAGTTTCCCTTGGCTAGGAAAAGGGATTCCCCTCCCCCCTTGCACTTCCCAGGGGAGGCGATGGCTCGCCCTGCTTCAGCTCTCGCTGGTCAGGCTGCACCAGCTGACCAGCACCGATTGTCTGGCACACCCCAGTGAGATGAACCCGGTACCTCAGTTGAAAATGGAGAAATCTCCCGTCCTCTGTGTCGCTCGTGCTGGGAGCTGGAGGCTGGAGCTGCTCCTATTCGGCCATCGTGCTCTAGGATCCTTTGTCCATGTGGTAGAGTTGCCTCTGGACTGTGCAAAACACGTGGCAGCGAATTCTGTTCAATGAGGAGAAGCGCGTCCCCACACAGAGCAGCTCTTGGGTCTGAGGAGGGCCGGGCAGGGCATGCGTCTGCTGTCTAGATTTGAATTAAAGGTGACTTGTGGGAGATAAGGCCATGCCACTGTGGCACCTTCTCCCATCCAGCTCCGAACACTCAACGGTGAGGGCCGTGGGAGGAAGCGGCGGTTTTCACAGCCTCTTACTCCAGTCCTCACCGTCTGGTTCTTTTTCTGATTTGACACAATGGGGCTGATGGCCCCATAGGTAATTCCCCTTAATCACTTTTAATTTTGTTTCCAAGTCAGACATGTGATGTGGCCTCTTACTGGCAACACCAGCAGTGGATTTTATATACTTAGAAGACACAACCGGCAAAACAACACAAGATAAAATCAAGCAAAAGAGAAAATGTTGCAAACAAGAGATGCAATAAACATGAGCTCTATGAGGCTGCTGCTGGTGTAAGATGTCATACTGTTTTGCAGTAAACTGTTTTTTTAATAAGTAGGAGGAGTGCACTCTAAAATAATGATAAAATGTATAGTATAGTAAATATATAGACCAGTTACATAGTCATTTATTATCAAGTATTATGTAGTACATAATTGTATGTGCTATGTTTTTATACAACTGGCAGCACAATAGGTGTGTTTACACCAGCCTGGATACAAACACATGAGTAATGTGTTGTGTTACAACCTTAAGATGCCTAGGATGTCAATAGGCAGTAGGAATTTTTCAACTCCATTATAATCTTATGGAATCACCATCCTATATGTGGTCACTGGGTGAAACATCGTTATGTAGTATATGACTACATGTACAATCTATAAGCAGTTTTGGCCCTCAGGATAGTTTTAAGGTTCATCTTTTTTTTATGATACTTTAAGTTCTGGGGTGTACGTGCAGAATGTGCAGTTTTGTTGCATAGGTATACACTTTCCATGGTGGTTTGCTGCACCCATCAACCCATCACCTACATTAGGTATTTCTCCTAATGCTATCCCTTCTCTAGCCCCCCACCCCGCGACAGGCCCCGGTTTGTGATGTTTCCCTCCCTATGTCCATGTGTTCTCATTGTTTAACTACCATTTATGAGTAAGAACATGTGGTGTTTGGTTTTCTGTTCTTGTGATAGTTTGCCAAGAATGATGGTTTCCAGCTTCATTCATGTCCCTGCAAAGGACATGAACTCATCTTTTTTTTTATGGCTGCATAGTATTCCATGGTGTATATGTGCCACATTTTCTTTATCCAGTGTATTATTGATGGACATTTGGGTTGGCTCCAAGTCTTTGCTGTTGTGAATAGGGCTGGAGTAAACAAAGCTGTGCATGTGTCTTTATAGTAGAATAATTGATAATCCTTTGGGTATATATGGGATTACTGGGTCAAATGGTGTCTCTGGTTCTAGGTCCTTGAGGAATTGCCACACTGTCTTTCACAGTGGTTGAACTAATTTACACTACCACCAACAGTCTAAAAGCGTCCCTATTTTTCCACATCCGCTCCAGCAACTGTTGTTTCCTGACTTTTTAAATGATTACCATTCTAACTGGCATGAGGTGGTATCTCATTGTGGTTTTGATTTGCATTTCTCTAATGACCAGTGTTGATAAGTATTTTTTCATATGTCTGTTAGCTGCATAAATGTCTTCTTTTGAGAAGTGTCTCTTCATATCCTTTGACCACTTTTTGATGGGGTTGTTTGTTTTTTTCTTGTAAATTTGTTTAAGTTCTTTGTAGATTCTAGATATTAGCCCTTTGTCAGATGGATAGATTGCAAAAATTCTCTCTCATTCTGTAGGTTGCCTGTTTACTCTGATGATAGTTTCTTTTGCTGTGCAGAAGCTGTTTGGTTTAATTAGATCCCATTTGCCAATTTTGGCTTTTGTTGCCATTGCTTTTGGTGTTTTAGTCATGAAGTCTTTGCCCATGCCTATGTCCTGAATGGTATTGCCCAGGTTTTCTTCTAGGATTTTTATGGTCCTAGGTCTTACATTTAAGTATTTGATCCATTTTGAGTTGATTTTTATATAAAGTGTAAGTAAGGTGTCCAGTTTGAGTTTTCTGCATATGGCTAGCCAGTTTTCCCAACACCTTTTATTAAATAGGGAATATTTTCCCCATTGCTTGTTTGTGTCAGGTTTGTCAAAGATCAGATGCTTGTAGATGTGTGGTGTCATTTCTGAGGCCTCTATTCTGTTCCATTGGCCTATGTATCTGTTTTGGTACCAGTACCATGCTGTTTTGGTCACTGTAGCCTTGTAGTATAGTTTGAAGTCAGGTAGCATGATGCCTCCAGCTTTGTTCTTGCCCATGATTGTCTTGGCTATACACGCTCTTTTTTCATTCCATATGAAGTTTAAAGTAGTTTTTTCCAATTTTCTGAAGAAAGTCAGTGATAGCTTGATGGGGATAGCATTGAATCTATAAATTACTTTGGGCAGTGTGGCCATTTTCACAATGTTGATTCTTCCTATCCATGAGCATGGAATGTTTTTCCATTTGTTTGTGTCCTCTCTTATTTGCTTGAGCAGTTGTTTGTAGTTCTTCTTGAAGAGGTCCTTCACATCCCTTGGAAGTTGTATTCCTTGGTACTTTATTCTTTTTGTAGCAATTGTGAATGGGAGTTCACTCATGATTTGGCCCTGTTTGTCTGTTATTGGTGTATAGGAATGCTTGTGATTTTTGCACATCGATTTTTTTATCCTGAGACTTTGCTGAAGTTGCTTATCAGCTTAAGGAGATTTTGGGCTGAGACGATGGGGTTTTCTAAATATACAATCATGTCATCTGCAAATAGGGACAATATGATTTCCCCTCATCCTGTTTGAATACCCTTTATTTCCTTCTCTTGCCTGATTGCCCCGGCCAGAACTTCCAGTACTATGTTGAATAGGAGTGATGAGAGAGAGCATCCTTCTCTTGTGCCAGTTTTCGAAGGGAGTACTTCCAGTTTTTGCCCATTCAGTATGATATTGGCTGAGGGTTTGTCATAATTAGCTCTTGTTATTTTGAGGTACGTTACATTGATACCTAGTTTATTGAGAGTTTTTAGCATGAAGCGGTGTTGAATTTTGTCAAAGGCCTTTTCTGCATCCACTGAGATAATTGTGTGGTTTTTGTCATTCGTTCCGTTTATGTGATGGATTATGTTTATTGATTTGCATATGTTGAACCAGCCTTGCATCCTAGGGATGAAGCTGACTTGATTGTAGTGGATAAGCTTTTTGATGTGCTGATGGTGGATTCAGTTTGCCAGTGTTTTATTGAGGATTTTCACATCAATGTTCATCAGGGATATTGGCCAGTAATTTTCTTTTCTTGTTGTGTCTCTGCCAGGTTTTGGTATCAGGATGATGCTGGTCTCACAAAATGAGTTAGGGGGAAATTCCCTTTTTTTCTATTGTTTGGAATAGTTTCAGAAGGAAGGGTATCGGATCCTCTTTGCACCTCTGGTAGAATTCGGCTGTGAATCCATCTGGTCCTGGACTTTTTTTGGTTGGTAGGCTATTAATTACTGCCTCAATTGCATAACTTGTTATTGGTTTATTCAGGGATTTGACTTCTTTCTGTTTTAGACTTGGTAGGGTGTAGGTGTCCAGGATTTTATCAATTTCTTCTATTTTCTAGTTTATTTGCAGAGAGGTATTTCTAGTATTCTCTGATGGTAGTTTATATTTCTGTGGGATCAGTGGTGATACTCCCTATATCATTTTTAATTGCATCTATTTGATTCTTCTCTCTTTTCTTCATTAGTCTGGTTAGCGTTCTATCTATTTTGTTGTTCTTTTTGAAAAATCAGCTCCTGGATTCGTTGATTTTTTTAAGGGTTTTTGTGTCTCTGTGTCCTTCAGTTCTGCTCTGATCTTAGTTATTTCTTGTCTTCTGCTAGATTTTGAATTTACTGTTGCTTCTCTAGTTTTTTAAATTTTGATGTTAGGGTGTCAATTTTAGATCTTTCCTGCTTTCTCCTCTGAGCATTTAGTGCTATAAGTTTCTCTCTACACATTGCTTTCAGTGTGTCCCAGAGATTCTGGTACATTGTGCCTTCATTCTCATTGGTTTCAATGAACGTCTTTATTTCTGCCTTAATTTTGTTATTTACCCAGTAGTCAGTCAGGAGCAGGTCATTCAGTTTCCATGTATTTGTGTGGTTTTGAGTGAGTTTCTTAATCTTGAGTTCTATTTTGATTGCTCTGTGGTGTGAGAGACTGTTTTTTATAATTTTTGTTCTTTTGCATTTGCTGAGGAATGTTCTACTTCCAATTATGTGGTCAATTTTAGAATAAGTGTGATGAGTTGCTGAGAAGAATATATATTCTGTTGATTTGGGGTGGAGAGTTCTGTAGATGTATATTGGGTCCGCTTGGTCCAGAGCTGGGTTCAAGTACTGAATATCCTTGTTAATTTTCTGTCTCGTTCATCTCATATTGACAGTGCAGTGTTAAAGTCTCCCACTATTATTGTGTGGGAGTCTCTTTGTAGGTCTCTAAAAACTTGCTTTATGAATCTGGATGCTCCTGTCTTAGGTGCATATATATTTAGGATTGTTAGCTCTTCTTGCTGTATTGATCCCTTTGCCATTATGTAATGGCCTTCTTTGTCTCTTTTGATCTTTGTTGGTTTAAAGTCTGTTTTATCAGAGATTAGGATTGCAACTCCTGCTTTTTTTGCTCTCCATTTACTTGGTAAATATTCCTCCATCCCTTTATTTTGAGCCTATGTGTGTCTTTGCTCATGAGATGGGTCTCCTGAGTACAGCACACTGATGGGTCTTGACTCTTTATCAAATTTCCCGGTCTGTGTCTTTTAATTGGGGCATTTAGCCCATTTAAGGTTAATATTGTTATGTGTGAATTTGATCCTGTCATTATGATGCTAGCTGGTTGTTTTGCCCATTAGTTGATGTAGTTTCTTCACAGTGTCGATGTTCTTTACAATTTGGTATGTTTTTGCCATGCTTGGTACCAGTTGTTCCTTTTCATGTTTAGTGTTTCCTTCAGGCACTCTTGTAAGGCAGGTCTGGTGGTGACAAAATCTCTCAGCATTTGCTTCTCTGTAAAGGATTTTATTTCTCCTTTACTTATGAAGCTTAGTTTGGCTGGATATGAAATTCTGAGTAAGAATGTTTAATATTAACCCCCACTGTCTTCTGGCTTGTAGGGTTTCTGCAGAGTGATCTGCTGTTAGTCTGATGGGATTCCCTTTGTGGGTAACCCGACCTTTCTCTCTGGCTACCCTTAACATTTTTTCCTTGGTGAATCTGGTGATTATTTGTCTTGTGGTTGCTCTTCTCGAGGAGTATCTTTGTGGTGTTCTCTGTATTTCCTGAATTGGAATGTTGGCCTGTCTTGCTAGGTTGGAGAAGTTCTCCTGGAAAATATGCTAAAGAGTGTTTTCCAACTTGGTTCCATTCTCCCTGTCACTTTCAGGTGCACTAATCAAACGTAGATTTAGTCTTTTAACGTAGTCCCATATTTCTTGGAAGCTTTGTTCATTCCTCTTTATTCTTTTTCCTCTAATCTTGTCTTCTCTCATTAAGTTGACCTTAAATCACTGATATTCTTTCTTCTGCCTGATCGATTTGCCTATTGGAACTTGTGTATGCTTCTTGAAGTTCTCGCGCTGTGTTTTTCAGCTCCATCAGGTCATTTAAGTTCTTCTCTACACTGGTCATATTCTAGTTAGCAATTTGTCTAACCTTTTTTCACAGTTCTTAGCTTCCTTGCATTGGGTTAGAACATACGCTTTTAGCTTGGAGTAGTTTGTTATTACCCACCTTCTGAAGCCTACTTCTGTCAATTTGTCAAACTCATTCTCCATCAAGTTTCATTTTCTTGCTGTCAAGGAGTTGTGATCCTTTAGAGAAGAGGCATTTTGGTTTTTGGAATTTGCAGCCTTTTTGCGCTGGTTTCTCCCTGTCTTTGTGGATTTATCTACCTTTTCTCTTTGTTGTTGATGACATTCAGATGGGGTCTTTGTGTGGACACGCTGTTCCTTTCCGTTTGTTAGTTTTCATTCTGACAGGCCCCTCTGCTGCAGGTTTGCTGGAGTTTTCTGGAGGTCCACTCTCAATCCTGTTTGCCTGGATATCACTAGTGGAGGCTATAGAACAGCAGATTGCTGCCTGATCTTTCCTCTGGAAGCTTCGTCCCAGAGGGTCACCTGCCAGATGCCAGCCAGAGCTGTCCTGTATGAGGTGTTTGTTGGCCCCTACTGGGAGATGTCTCCCAGTCAGGATACACGGGGGTCAGGGACCCACTTGGGGAGGTAGTCTGACCCTTAGCCGAGCTTGAACACTGTGCTGGGAGCTCTGCTGCTGTCTTCAGAGCTGTCAGGCAGGAACGTATAAGTCTGCTGAAGCTTTGCCCACTGTCGCCCCTTTCCCTAGGTGCTCTGTCCTAGGGAGATGGGGGTTTTATCTTTAAGTCCCTGACTGGGGCTACTGCCATTTTTTTTCAGAGATGTTTTGCCCGGAGAGGAGAAATCTAGAGAGGCAGTCTAGCTGCAGCGGCCTTGCTGAGCTGCAGTGGGCTCCGTCCAGTTGGAACTTCCCAGCGGCTTTATTTACACTGCAAGCATAAAACTGCCTACTCAAGCCTCAGCAATGGCAGTCGCCCTTCCCCCCACCAAGCTTGAAAGTCCTGGGTAGACCTTAGACTGCTGCTGTGCTGGCAGTGAGAATTTCAAGCCAGTGGATCTTAGTTTGCTGAGCTACATGGTGGTGGGACCCGCCGAGCCAGACCACTTGGCTCCCTGGCTTCAGCACCCCTTTCTAGGGGAGTGAACAGTTCTGTCTCACTGGTGTTCCAGGTGTCACTGAGGTATGGAAAAAAAGAAATCCTGCAGCTAGTTTTGTGTCTGCCCAAATGGCCATCCAGTTTTGTGCTTGAAACCCAGGGCCCTGGTGAGGTAGTCACAGGAAGGAATCTCCTGGTTTGTGGGTTGCAAAGACCATATGACAAGCACAGTATCTGTGCTGGAGTTCCTCAGGCTCAGACCCTCATAGCTTCCCTTGGGTAGGGGAGAAAATCCCTTGACCCCTTGTGCTTCCTGGGTGAGGTGACACCCCACTCTGCTTCTGCTTGCCTTACGTGGGGTGCACCCACTGTCCAACCAGTCCCAGTGAGATGAACCAGGTACCTCAGTTGGAAATGCAGAAATCACCCGCCTTCTGTGTGGATCTCTCTGGGAGCTGCAGACCAGTGTTGTTCCTGTTTGGCCATCTTGCCAGCAATAGGTTCATCTTTTTTATTCAGGGTAGTTTTCTCATATCATTTAAATCTTAGCTAGAAGTAATGTTTCTGAAATGCTTTGAAGTAGGTGTCTTTTCCAAACAACAATATAAATAGCTACTAATGAAGTGAGAAAATTCTTATGGACTTAGAAGCACTACAGCTATATTATTTGTGATATAATTTTCTGGTATAATCTTTGTGTGTTAACAAGTCCAAGTGCTTTGATATCCTTTGTGGTTAATGCCAAGCACAATGAATAAAATAATTAACTGTGATGATCCATGTCAACATTTAAATCATCTATGGGAACAGATTGACCATCTGGGGATATACCAAGAAGAGAACGATTATGCAAGTTCTGTAATTTGACACATTTCCAGGCAGAGGTGGTCAAATACCCCAGAACACAAATTCACAATAAGGTTAACTAATTTACCCTATTCAGTTATTTTTGTTTCTTATGTTGTTTTAGTACTTGCTTTTCTTTGCAGTGACTGTTGAAACCTTTGGCTTCTTCTTCAAACCCCCATTCATTTCTTCTGTCTCAGCAGATGTCCTAAGCACTGACTTTTGTCAACTCTCATCTCCCTTGGCTTACTTAAAATATTTCTCTATGAATGGCTTCAATTTATATAGTTTAGTCTTCTCAATTCTGTCTTTAACTCTTACGTATCACCAACTTTTTTCCTCAGCTTGCTTTCTTGACTTTCCTGGAGGTTTGTATCAAGTATTGTTTTCTACTTGAAACTCTCCTTTTGTTTGATTTTTTGTGATCGTACCTTGTCTCTGATTCTTCCCCCAAAATTTCTGTTTTATAATTTTATTCTCTTACTTTTGCTGCTTCTGTTACATTGGGTCGTACTTAGATTAAGGTGGTAGTAGTGAAGGTGAAGAGGTGGAAATAATTGGATTTTAATGTGTTTTGGTTGTAGAATTGACAAGATTTGCTGGTGGACTTGGTATGAGAATGAATGGAAGACAGGAATCACGGACAAACCCTAGTTCTTAGTTTGAGCAATTGAAAGAATGGCAGTGTCATTTACTGAGACGGAATGAGAGTACAGACTTGGGAGGAATGGAAAATCAAGAATTTTATTTAGGTGACAAGTTTGAGATACTTGGTGGCAACTAAGTGGACATGTCAAGTTAGCAGTTGGGTATACCATTTGGAGTCCAAGGGAGGAATCAGATAAGTGATAGACACTTAGGAGTTATAATCATACAGTGATATTGATGACTTGTGATTGGGTGAGATAACCCATAGCTTTGGTTTTCAAATGTTAGTGTGCATCATAATCATGTAGAGGGCTGGTTTGTCAAACAGATTGCTAGGTCCTATCTAAGAGTTTCTGACTCAGTAGGGTTGAGATGGGCCCTAATAATTTTCATTTCTTTTTTTTTTTTTTTGAGATGGAGTCTTGCTCGTTGCCCAGGCTGGAGTGCAGTGGCGCGATCTCGGCTCACTGCAAGTTCCGCCTCCCGGGTTCACGCCATTCTCCTGTCTCAGCCTCCCGAGTAGCTGGGACTACAGGCGCCCACCACCAAGCCCAGCTAATTTTTTGTATTTTTAGCAGAGACGAGGTTTCACCGTGTTAGCCAGGATGGTCTCGATCTCCTGACCTCGTGATCCGCCCGCCTCGGCCTCCCAAAGTGCTGGGATTACAGGCGTGAGCCACAGCGCCCGGCCAATAATTTTCATTTCTAATTTCTCCAAATGATACTGGTTTTAGGACCACATTTTTTTTTTTAATTATACTTTAAGTTCTAGGGTACATGTGCACAATGTGCAGGTTTGTTACATGTGTATACATGTGCCATGTTGGTTTTCTACACCCATTAACTCGTCATTTACATTAGGTATTTCTCCTAATGCTATCCCTCCCCCATCCCCCCACCCCATGACAGGCCCCAGTGTGTGATGTTCCCCACCCTGTGTCCAAGTGTTCCCATTGTTCAATTCCCGCCTATGAATGAGAACATGAGGTGTTTGGTTTTCTGTCCTTGCAATAGTTTGCTCAGAATGATGGTTTCCAGCTTTATCCATGTCACTACAAAGGACATGAACTCATCCTTTTTTATGGATGCATAGTATTCCGTGGTGTATATGTGCCACATTTTCTTAATCCAGTCTATCATTGGTGAACATTTGGGTTGGTTCCAAGTCTTTGCTATTGTGAATAGTGCCGCAAGAAACATACGTGTGCATGTGTCTTTATAGTAGCATGATTTATAATCCTTTGGGTGTATACCCAGTAATGGGATTGGTGAGTCAAATGGTATTTCTAGTTCTAGATCCTTGAGGAATCACCACACTGTCTTCCACAATGGTTGAACTAGTTTACCCTCCCACCAACAGTGTAAAAGCATTTCAGGACTACATTTAGAGGGAGATAGGGTGTGATTAAGAAAATAAAGAGCAGAGGGCTGAGAAGTGAGGTCTGGACATACCAACGTTTAGAAATTGCATAGAGGAATTTGAGGAGAAGAGCCATTGAGGTAGGAAGCAATTTAGAACACATTGACATAGAAACTAAAAGGAAAGATGTTGCAGAAAGGAAGAAGCTTTTTGTGTGAAAAAAGGAAAGTGACTAGTTTAGAGAAGAATTGGTCTGCAAAGAACCTTGTCCCAAGAGATTTGGGAGTCACTTACAAATTCTATGTCCACAAATAGCCTTTTTGATTGGTTTGAACAGTATTACATACCGATGTCTCAATCCATCTTTTTATTAAAATAATAGTATATAAGGTGTATAAACTCTGATTATAACAACTGCTTCCTCATTGCTATGTTGTGAACCAGGAGAATTTGAATTGGGAAAGGTATCTCAAGGTAGTAATAGTACTGTTGGTGTTACACCGGCATTGCCCAAAGATGGCCAAATAAACGTTGCTGGCCCTACCTTTAAGCCAGCTTTCCTCCCACCTACCCATTGACAGTATGGTTTCTGCTTTATTTCTCAGGATGTTAGAATGATGCTATTGGGTTATGGCTACTTATGAGTCCCTTCCTATATCAAAGGAACAAAAGAGTGCTAGATAGTCTCATTTCCTTCACTCAGTTTAGGTGTTTTTATTCTAAGCATGTGTGGCTTTTCTTTTCAATGCTCCTATTCCCTGCCTTGCCCACTGCCTCATAATTTTAGCTTTAGATGGTCACACGAAGATTATTTGAAATCATTAAGAATATGAATCTACAAGGGCCCCCAACCCTCCTTCTAATTACTTTGCTAAGACTTATTTTCAGTTCTATGACAATTGGATTGATGGTGTTCTTGCTTTCACACAAGTGTAGTTGATTAGATTTCAACTTTCTTTTTTTTCAACTTTTTAAAAAAAAGTTTTATATGAATTTCAGTCTTTGAATCTTTGTTTGTGCTTTCCCTCTAAACCCCCATTGGTTTGTTAACTCATCATAAAAATTCTCAACCAAAGAGGAAAAGAAATACATCTTTCCATTCACCTCAGTCCACCTCAAACCCCACTACCACTCCATTTACACCCCATTCCCCAATGTGCTGTGTAGTTTCTCATCTCCATGCCCTGACTATAGTGTGCTTCCTCAGCCTAAAAAAGAAACTTTGCCCTTTAAAAGACAATTCAAAAGCTCTCCCTGCTTTCTTCAATCCCTCAGTCAGAATAACATTTTCCTTCCCTTGGTACTTCTTCCCCATTTTGCTTTAGCACTTATTCAAATTCATATGTACATAAACACGCATCTATATGTATGTATGTATGTGTGTGTGTGTGTATTTATATATTTTCTTGGCTAGAACCAAATTTCCCAAATTTAGTTTGGGAAATCTACTTAGGATCTTTGCCTCAGATAGCATATCAGAATCCCTAAGACATATTGGGAGGCCAAGGCGGGAAGATCACGTGAAGTCAGGAGTTCCTTACCAGTCTGGCCAACATAATGAAACCTTGTCTCTATAAAAATACAAAAATTAGACAGGCGTGGTGGTGTGTGCTGGTAGTCCCAGCTACTTGGGAGGCTGAGGCAGGAGAATTACTTCAACCCGGGAGATGGAGGTTGCAGTGAGCCAAGATCATGCCACTGCACTCCAGACTGGGCAACAGAGCAAGATTCCATCTGAAAAAGAGAGAGAGAGAGAAAAAAAAAGAATCCCTAAGACAGGGCAATTCTTATCAACTGAGAAATACTGATCTGGCATGCTCCGAGAGCAGGATCCACTGCATACATTTTAATGGACACATGACATATAGAGTTGGGCCTGTGACCAGAGCCAACCTGTGAGTAGCCAGAGTAGGTGAATGAATGGCAGTATGGTAGAGGTGTGATCTACAAATATTTTATTTTATTTTTTAAAAAAATAATCATTGTATTTATTAAAGCAGAACTGATGGATTTTGGACACTGAAGACAGATCTTTCTTCCCCCCCTCTTTCTTTTCTCTCTTTTTTCTTTTATTTTTTTAAGACAGAGTTTCACTTGGTTACCCAGACTGGAGTGCAGTGAGGCAACCTTGGCTTACTGCAATCCCTGCTCCCTAGTTCAGGTGATTCTCCTACCTCAGCCTCCCTAGTAACTGGGATTACAGGCATGTGCCACAAAGCCTAGCTAATATTTTTTATATTTTTAGTAGAAACTGGGTTTCGCTATGTTGGCCAGGCTGGTTTTGAACCCCTGGCCTTAAGTGATCCTTCCACATCAGCCTCCCAAAGTGCTGGGATTACAGGCGTGAGATACCGCACCCGGCCTCCCAAATGTTTTCCACATAATCATATTATGTATATTTGAAGTAACCATTACAGAAGCCATTTCTTTCCATTGAAATCATGAGATCTTCAGAAGGCCCTTACATAAATGGAAATACAACGTTTCATAGTAGAGTTTCAGTTCAGATTAGTTACCAGATTAACCCCAAAGGAGTAGACTCAGGATGAGTAAATTTTAGAGTGCAGTGAGACCACTCATCCGAGGGCAGAGGAGATTGAGAGATGGGGTTCTACATGCCAGTGTAATGGCTTTAAAGTTATCAAAATTTGGAAGGAGCAACATTAGAAGGACAAATGTAGAACTTGATGGCCTATTAACAATGTTGTGAAGGCCCATCTCAAACTCTAATATTTGATCTTAGTTTATGATACATAGCCTGTAAACGTGATATTAGCTTCTTTCTTCTTTTCTTTTTTTTACATTTCTATTTTTTATTTTGTTATTTTTTTATTTCCATAGGTTATTGGGGAACGGGTGGTGTTTGGTTACATGAGTGTATTCTTTAGTGGTGATTAGTGAGATTTACGTGCATCCATCACTGGAGCAGTATACACTGAACCCTATGTGTAGTCTTTTATCCCTCTCCCCCTTCCCATCCTTTTGCCCTGAGTCCCCAAAGTTCATTGTGTCTTTCTTATGCCTTTGCATCCTCATAGCTTAGCTCCCACTTATAAGTGAGAACATACGATGTTTGCTTTGCCATTCTTGAATTACTTAACTTAGAATAATAGTTTCTAACTTCATCCAGGACACTGCGAATACCATTAATTCATTCCTTGTTATGGCTTGAGTAGTATTCCATTGTGTGTGTGTGTGTATATAAAAATCACAGTTTCTTTATCCATTCATTGATTGATGGGCATTTAAGTTGGTTTCACATTTTTGCAATTGTGAAGTGCTGCTATAAATATGTGTGTGCAAGTATCTTTTTCATATAATGACCTCTTTTCTTCTGGGCAGATACCCAGTAATGGGATTGCTGGATGAAATGGTAGTTCTACTTTTAGTTCTTTAAGGAATTTCCACACTATTTTCCATAGTGGTTGTACTAGTTTACACTCCCACCAGCAGTGTAGAAGTGCTCCCTGCTCACTGCATCCATGCCAATATCTACTATTTTTTGATTATAGCCATTCTTGCATATGTCAGGTGGTAATGCATTGTGGTTTTGATTTGCATTTTCCTGATCATTAGTGATGTTGAGCATTTTTTCATGTTTATTGGCCATTTGTATATCTTCTTTTGAGAATTGTCTATTCATGTCCTTAGCCCACATTTTTTTTTTTTTTTTTTTTTTTTTTTCCAGACGGAATCTCACTCTGTCACCCAGGCTGGAGTGCAATGGTGTGATCTCGTCCTTGGCCCACTTTTTGATGGGATTGTTTGTTTTTTCCTTGCTGATTTGTTTGAGTTCGTTGCAGATTCTGGATATTAGTCCTTTGTCATATGTATAGATTGTGAAGATTTTCTCCCACTCTGTGGGTTGTCTGTTTTCTCTGCTAACTGTTCCTTTTGGCATGTAAAAGTTCTTCAGTTAAATCAAGTTGTTTATCTCTGTATTTATTGCATTTCCTTTAGGGTTCTTGGTCATGAAATCCTTGCCTAAGCCAGTGTCTAGAAGAGTTTTTCTGATGTTATTTAGTAGAATTTTTATAGTTTCAGGTCTTAGATTTAAGTCCTTAATCAATCTTGAGTTGATTTTTGTATAAGGTGAGAGTCGTGGATCCATTCTCATTCTCCTGCATGTGACTAGCCAATTACCCCAGCACCATTTGTTGAAAAGGGTGTCCTTTCTCCACTTTATGTTTTTGTTTGCTTTGCTGAAAATGAGTTAGCTGTAAGTATTTGGGTTTCTTTCTGGGTTCTCCATTCTGTTCCATTGGTCTGTGTGCCTATTTTTTTTTTACAAGTACTATGCTGTTTTGGTGACTGTGGCCTTATAGTATAGTTTGAAATCAGGTAATGTGATACCTCTATATTTGTTATTTTTGCTTAGTTTAGGTTTGGCTCTGCAGGCTCTTTTTTGGTTCCATATGAATTTTAGAATTGTTTTTTCTAATTCTGTGAAGAATGATGATAATATTTTGATGGAGATTGCCTTGAATTTTTAGATTGCTTTTGGCAGTATGGTCATTTTCACAATATTGATTCTACCCATCCATGAAGATGGGATGTGTTTCCATTTGTTTGTATTGTCTATAATTTCTTTCAGCAGTGTTTTGTAGTTTTCCTTGTAGAGGTCTTTTGCCTGCTTAGTTAGGTATATTCCTACGTATTTTATTTTTTTGCAGCTATTGTAAACGGGGTTGAGTTCTTGATTTGATTCTCAGCTTGGTTGCTATTGGTGTATAGAAGGGCTACTGATCTGTGTACATTAATCTTGTATACAGAAACTTTGCTGAATTCTTTTATCAGTTCTAGGAGCTTTCTGGAAGAGTCTTTAGGGTTTTCTAGGTAAACAATCATATCATCAGCTAATAGCAACAGTTTGACTTCCTCTTTGTTGATTTGGATGACTTTTCTTCTTTCTCTTGTCTGATGGCTCTGACTAGGACTTCCAGTGCTGTGTTGAAGAGGAGTGGTGAGAGTAGACATCATTGTCTTTTTCCAGTTCTCAGAGGGAATGCTTTCAATTTTTCCCCATTCAATATTATGTTGGCTGTTGGTTTGTCATAGATGGCTTTTATTACATTGAATTATGTCCCTTGTTTGCCAGTTTTGCTGAGAGTTTTACTCATAAAGTGATGCTGGATTTTGTTGAATGCTTTTTCTGCATCTATTGAGATAATCATGTGATTGTTTTTTTTAGTTCTGTTTATGTAGTGTGTTGCATTTATTGACTTGCATATGTTAAACCATCCTTGCCTCCCTGGTATGAAACCCAGTCAATCATGGTGGATTATCTGTTTGATATGTTGTAGGATTTGGTTAACTAATGTTATGTTAAGGATTTTAGCATCTATGTTTATCAAGAATATTGGTCTGTAGTTTTCTTTTTTATTATGTCCTTTCCTGGTTTTGGTATTAGGGTGATACTGGCTTCATAAAATGATTTAGGGAAGGTTCCCTCTTTCTGTATCTTGTGGAATAGTGTCAATAGGATTGGTACCAGTTCTTCTCTGAATGTCTGGTAGAATTCTGCTGTAAACCCATCTGGTCCTGGACTTTCTTTATTGGTAATTTTTAAATTATCATTTCAATCTCATTGCTTGTTATTGGTCTGTTAAAGGTATCTAATTCTTCCTGATTTAAGCTGGGAGGGTTGTATCTTTCTAGGAATTTATCCATCTCCTCTAGGTTTTCTAGTTTATGTGTTTAAAGGTGTTCATAGTAGCCTTGAATGATCTTTTGTATTTCAGTGGTGTTAGTTGTAATATCTCCTGTTTTGTTTCTTATTGAGCTTATTTGGATTTTCTCTCTGCTTTTCTTGGTTAATCTTGCTAATAATCTATCAGTTTTATTTATCTTTTCAAAGAACTGGCTTTTTGCTTCATTTATCTTTTTGTTTGTTTGTTTGTTTCAATTTCATTTAGTTCTGCTCTGACCTTGGTTATTTCCTTTCATGTGCCAGGTTTGGGTTTGGTTTGTTCTTCTTTCTTGTTTCTTGGGGTGTGACCTTAGATTGTCTGTTTATATTCTTTCAGATTTTTTGATGTAGGTGTTTAGGGCTACGAACTTTCCTCTTAGCACTGCCTTTGCTGTATCCCAGAGGTTTTTATAGGTTATGTCATTATTGTTGTTCAGTTTGAAGAATTTTTAAATTTCTATCTATATTTCATTTTTGATCCAATTCATGAGCAGGTTATTTAATTTCCATGTATTTGCAGGGTTTTGAACGTTCCTTTTGGAGTTGTTTTCCAGTTTTACTCCACTGTGGTCTGAGAGAGTGCTTGGTAAAATTTCAATTTTTTTTTTTTTTTTGAGACAGAGTCGCGCTCTGTCGCCCAGGCTGGAGTGCAGTGGCACGATCTCGGCTCACTGCAAGCTCCACCTCCCGGGTTCACGCCATTCTCCTGCCTCAGCCTCCCGAGTAGCTGGGACTACAGGCACCTGCCACCACGCCCGGCTAATTTTTTGTATTTGTATTTGTATTTTTAGTGGAGACAGGGTTTCACTGTGTTAGCCAGGATGGTATCGATCTCCTGACCTCGTGATCCACCCGCCTTGGCCTCCCAAAGTGCTGGGATTACAGGCATGAGCCACCGTGCCCGGCCAAAATTTCAATTTTCTTAAATTTATAGGGGCTTGTTTTGTGGCTTATCATGTGGTCTATTTTGGAGAAAGTTTCATGTGCTGTTGAATAGAATGTATATTCTGTGGTTGTTGTATGGAATGTTCTGTATATGTCTGTTAAGTCCATTTGTTCCAGGGTATAGTTTAAATCCATTGTTTCTTTGTTGATTTTCTGTCTGGATGACCTGTCTAGAGCTATGAGTGGAGTATTGAAGTCCACTAGTATTATTGTGTTGCTGTCTATCTCATGTCTTAGTTATATTAGTAATTGTTTTATAAATTTGGGGGCTCCAGTGTTAGGTGCATATATGTTTAGGATTGTGATATTTTCCTGTTGGACAAGGCATTTTATTATTGTATAATGTCCCTCTTTGTCTGTTGTTACTTTAAAGTTTGTTTTGTCTGATAAAATAATAGCTATTCCTGCTTGCTTTTGGTGTCCATTTTCATGAAATTTCCACCCATTTACCTTAAGTTTATATGAGTCCTTATGTGTTAGGTAAGTCTCTTGAAGGCAGCAGATAGTTGGTTGGTGAATTCTTATCCATTCTGCAATTCTGTATTTTTTAAGTGGAGCATTTAGGCTGTTTACATTACATGTTAGTATTGAGATGTGAGGTACCATTTACTCATTGTGTTATTTGTTGCCAGTATACCTTATTTCTTTTAATTTGGTTTTTAAATTGTATTTTTGTTTTATAGGTACTGTAAGATTTATGCTTTAAAGAGGTTCTCTTTTGGTGTGTTTCCAGGATTTGTTTCAAGGTTTAGGGCTCCTTTTTGCAATTCTTTTAGTGGTGGCTTGGTAGTGGCAAATTCTCTCAGCAATTTTTGTCTGTAAAAGACTGTATCTTTCCTTCATACATGAAGTTTAGTTTCACTGGAAACAAAATTCTTGGCTGATAATTGTTTCATTTGAGGAGGCTGAAGATAGGGCCCCAATCGCTTCTAGCTTGTAGGGTTTCTGCTGAGAAATCTGCTGTTAATCGGATAGGCTTTCTTTATAGGTTACCTGGTACTTTTGTCTCACAGCTCTTAAGATTCTTTCCTTCATTTTAACTTTAGATAACCTGATGACAATGTCCCTAGGTAATGATCTTTATGCAATGAATTGCCCAGAGGTTCCTTGTGCTTCTTGTATTTGGATGTCTGGGTCTCTAGCAAGGCTGGGGAAGTTTTCCTCAATTTTCCCCCAAATATGTTTTCCAAACTTTTAGATTTGTCTTCTTCCTCAGAAACACCAATTATTCTTAGGTTTGGTTGTTTAACATAATCCCACACTTCTTGGAACGTTTATTAATATTTTCTGATTTTTTTCTTTGTCTTCGTTGGATTGGGTTAATTGAATACCTTGTCTTTGAGCTCTGAATTTCTTTCTTTTACATGTTTGATTCTATTGCTGAGATTTTCCAGAGCATTTTGCATTTCTGTAAGTGTGTCCATTGTTTCCTGAAGTTTTGGTTGTTTTATATTTATACTATCTATTTTATTGAATATTTCTCCCTTCACTTCTTGTATCTTTTTAAAAATTTGCTTACATTGGTATTTGCCTTTCTTTGGTTCCTCCCTGATTAGCTTAATAAGTAACCTCCTGAATTCTTTTTCAGGTAAATCAGGGATTTCTTCTTGATTTGGATCCATTGCTGGTGAGCTAGTGTGATTTTTTGGGGGTCTTAAAGAACCTTGTTTTGTCATATTACCAGAGTTGGTTTTCTGGTTCCTTCTCATTTGGGTAGGCTGTGTCAGAGGGAAGGTCTTGGGCTGAAGGCTAATGTTCAGATCCTTTGGTCCCACGTTGTGTTCCCTTGATGTAGTACTGTCCCCCTTTTCCTATGGATGTGGCTTCCTGAGAGCTGAGCTGCAGTGATTGTTATCTCTCTTCTGGGTCTAGCCACCCAGCAAGTCAACCAGGCTCTGGGCTGGTACTGGGGATTGTCTGCACAGAGTCTTGTGATATGAACCATCTGTGGGTCTCTCAGCCGTGGATACCAGCACCTGTTCCAGTGGAGGAGGCAGGGTGGTGAAATCGACTCTGTTTGGGTTCTTAGCTTTGGTTTAATGCACTAGTTTTGTGCTGGTTGGCCTCTTGCCAGGAATGGCACTTTCCTGAGAGCATCAGCTGTGGTAGCATAGGGAGGAACACTTGTGGGGTGGGGCCCTAGATCTCCCAAGAGTATATGCTCTTTGTCTTCAGCTATCAGGGAGGATAGGGAAGGACCACTGAGTCAGGGCAGAGCTAGGTGTGTCTGAGCTCAGACCTTCCTTGGGCCAGTCTTGCTGAGGCTGCTGTGGGAGATGGGGGTGAGGTTCCCAGGTCATTGGAGTTATGTTCCCAGGAGGATGATGGCTATCTCTACTGTGTCATGCAGGTTGTCAGAGAAGTCAGGAAAGCTGGCAGTCACAGACCTCACCCATCTCCCATGCAGTCTGAAGGGCCTGTCTCACTCCCACCAGCAACGCCCACCGCCAACAGCATTGAGTCTCTTTCCAGGCAGTGGGCAAGCAGGGCTGAGAACTTGCCCCAGGCTACCCGCCTCTCAGCTGTGAAGGCAAGTATGGCTTTCCTTTTTCGCCCACCTGTGGAGTTTGCACACCGGATTCATACCCTCCCCCAAGTTCTGGCTAGGAGACTTCTCGATCAGTTCAAATTGTTACAAAGTTCAGCTGGAGATTTCCTTCTTCCTGTGGCCTTTTCCCAATGTCTCTGGCTACCCTCCTAAAGGATCCCTGTGAGGCCAGGCAGGAATGGCTTGCTAGGAGACCCAGCAAGCTCACAGGGCTTTTCCCACTGCATCCTCTATTCCTGTATTTTGCTTGGCTGTCTAAATTGACTCAGCTCCCTGTAAGGTCAGAACTTTCTCCTGTAATCTAGACCAGTTTCCTCAGTGGGGGGGTGTGTTTGGGGACAGACAATCTCCCTTCTCCACTTCCACAGTTTGACTGTGCAGTCCTTCAGAGGGTCTGTGGGTCTGTGGGTCCTCTTGGGTTTCCTGATTCATTCCTGCAGTTGTTCTAGAGAAAAATTTACAATGTGAGCCTCCACATGCTTCTTTGTCCATTGGAGCTGCAATCTAGTCCTGCCTCCCATCCATCATGATCCTCTGTGATCTGAGCTTCTGATTTCCTTGGTGCACATTAGTTTTCTTGTGATGAGATCAGGGCCTTTTTGCCAAAGATAGAAATATAACAGAGTCAACCTACAGTTTCTTTTATAATCCAATTAGCAAGAGGGTAATTGTGAATGAAAACCGGTAAAAAGAAGAGTTACCAAAGACATTACGCACCTCTTTTCCTCTGATAATTTAGATGTATTTTTTAGTTGTTGCAATGATAATTCTTACTGAATATTATTTATTAAGATGGTTATACATGGTCAGAGAGTTAAACTTAGCTTGACAACCTACAAATTAACTGACGGAGCTAAAGTATAAATTGTAATTCAGTGATTGTAGACATTTGTGAGTTTTTCTTTTTCTTTTAGCAAATTCCTTTCCACTTGAAGGTTAAAGTAGGGCAGAGATAACAACAGGGAAGGTACAAGAAAAAGTAACAGAAGCTTGAGAAAATGTTTTGGGATTAAGCAAGATTAAGCAGGATAATATTCAAGAACAGAACTTTGTAAGCTGTAAAGCATCACATGAGTATTTATTGTAAGAAAGTGTAAAAGAGAAATTCCTTGTGTGATCATTTATTATTTGCATGACTCTGAGGCTCTCAGGAATGATACTCTTTAACTAGCAAAAGTGATATCTTTTTGGTGTAGAGGCCATACAGATGGTGAATAGAAGTTGACATGATTGTTACTGATTTTATTGCTGTGTAAATACTAATAAAATTTTTGGCATACTTGTAAGCCAGCTAGTCCATCACACAAACTTAATGCACTTATGGAACATCACAAGAGTACTGAACCAGGTACTGAAAATAAGTCAGTTATGATAGAAACTGACGCTATGTTTCTGCCTTTTAATAGTTTGCAATTTAAGAAGAGAAAGCAGAAACAAAGCCCACAAAACGAGTATTAAAAGTACATATACTAACAATCACATAGTCAACTCTTGCTATGTAAAATAATACATATAATTATGTAAAAATAATTGTTTAAAACATCTCCTTACTGCCACTGTAGCCATCCCCCATGTTAATACTATCTCACTGTCTCTGTATTCAATTCATGGTCCCTACATTATGTCAGACTTCCTTATCAATCTCTTTTCTTGTCCATACAGATTATTATGTCTACCCTGAGGGTGCTGTCATTCAATCTTAATGTTTTACTCCTGAGTACCTGTAGTTGAATGTTGCAGTGATTTCAGAAGGCATTAACTTATTAGCATTTGGGAACAATAAAATACCTTCTAGACCAGTAAAGCAGAAGTTTTGTGTTTGTTTGTTTTGTCTTTTACTTGCTGTTTTTGTTACCACATTTATTTATGGTTGTAGCTTAAAAACTATAGCATTTCTTGAAATAAATTATTGTATCTTATTTACAGTTTATACATAATCACAAAAAATTCAATGGCAGATTGTTGATTTCAGGAATAAATTTTAAAAGCTAATATTACCTCATTTTGATCAGTTTGCTTCCCTGTGTGTGTATATTTTAATATGCTTATACTTGGGTTGATTTGCTAAGTTAATGTTTATTTTCTGTTAAAGATTATGATAAATGAAGTTTAAATCTTGTTAAAATTACAGAATATTCTTTCTTCCTAGGTTCCTTACTCCAGAATAATCTGATTTTTTTTTCTCTCACTTATTGATGGTCCCTAGAAAATTATTATGCCAAATGAAAAGCGGCTTTTTCTTTCCAAGTGAAAGGGGAAAATACAATAGTGTTATGGCTATGAAGAAGTGGGGTGTTTTAAAAACATTTTTGGAGGAGACAAGTCTGTGTTCTTCAACACTGAGAGCTGAGGGATTGCCAACTGAAGTGTGTTTGATTGATCTGCCTAACATAAAAAATACGTTTTCTGACAAAGTGTTAATAAACTCTCTCTAGCAGTTGTAGGCTCCTTTCAAGATTCTACTGTTTGTTTTTGAAGTAGGAAAATGTACAGAGGACTATTATAACGTTCTAATTGAATTTCACAGAAATAGCCCTGGTATGACCCAAAATGGAAGGAAAAAAACCCAGCCCACAAAACCCTACACCATAAAGCAACTCTCTGCAGAATCATTGTTTAAGGACATGAAGTAGAAAAGAGAGGCCCAACTCTCAAATAATTAGCCTCGGTTAATGAAGACTTTTAAGACATGGCAAGATGATGTTGATAACTTCTGTGGGACATAGGGAGATGATGAAAAAGATTGGCAGCTATAAAAGAGAAGTGTTTATTAAAACACTTTTTAAATAGCCTGGGGATATAATAAAAAGTCATCTTTGAAGGAACTTATTAAAATAAAACCTAGATGGAATTGATAATTTCACCACCTGCAGCTTTCACAGAACTTTCTTGGCTTTTGTGAAAGCTTTTACAGACTTCATGGAAAGCTTAACATATAGTATCTAGATTTTGCACTCTTTATTTTGGTGAATCATATTAAAAGAGGTTTATGGTTCATACTAACAGGAAAGTTTCCATATTTAAGCAAACAGTGATGCATGCAAAACACTTTTCTTCTCAACATGGCCAGTGATTAAGGAGTTGATACATAAACACCTTATCCTACAGATAGTAAAGTCATTTTTCTTGTGAGTTTATTAGTTTATAGAATGCTTCCCATTTATTGTCTCTTACCTTCAAAGTAAGCCAATGGTGTATGGCAAGCAGGTAAGGGTATTCTTAATTTTAATATGGAGAAAATGAGGCTAAGAGGTGAAGAGATTTGCACAAGGTCACATAGAGTTACAAAGGTCATACTATATTTAAGAGGGGAATGGGAATATAAACTCAATATTTGAACTATAAGGTCAAAACTATTTCTATTACCTTATAGGAGTGTCATGAGGGTCAAATGAAATAATGTACCTGGCCCTTAGGCCAGGCTCTTTCACAAGCTAAGTGCTCAGTACATGTTAGGTGTTATTATCACTTCTATTCTTATCAGACAATGACTCTTTGCATATGAAAAACACCATTCGAATCTTTACACATTTAACTGGAAAGCTGCAGTGTAAATAATGCCATCTATAGGTAATAGAACCACTAATAGTATTTTGGGTTCCTCAACAAAGAAATTTGACAAGTAGCCAGCTCTATTTCTCTCTAAGCTTCTCTGTAATGCTTTATTGGCTTTGTTAGCTCAAAATCAGACATTTGAAGAGAGGATATTCAGTATACCTCAAAATCCTCAAACATTTGACTTCTCTCAGGCTCTTCTCTTTCAGATCTGTCATCACTCAAGGGTTTGAGGGCTTTGGGGAGGTATACAACTTGGTCTTCACAGTACTATGGGATTGTTGCATTGTCACAGTTGTGTCTCCCAGATGGAGTCTGTGACTGCTCACCTGCTATGTGCTATTTGCTATACAATATATGATTGTCCAGAGTTTTGAGTCCTGGGAAAGAGGCTGACATTTCTTTAGAGACTTATAGATAGAGCATGAACTTACAGATAAGTAAGGACTTACAGATATGTAAGTCCAGCCTACCTGGACTTACAGATAGTTCATGAATTGACTAGTACTCTTCTGTGACAATAAATGGTATGGATGATAGTGCTAGGCTGGTGTTTGCCTTGGAAACTGACCTGCGCTGAGCCCTGGATATATCTGACATGAGCCAAGTCTCAGTTCTTGAGGAACTAAAGGTACAGAAGAGGCAGCTTTGCTAGTTCATTAGCACAGATGATTGCTATAAACAAAAAGTCTGATTGCTAAAATTCATTTACGTATGCTTTAGGTCGAAATGAGACATCATGACAAAAAAAATTCCATCAATTTCCTGTTTTTATATCATGTTGAAATAATAGGCAATGATTACTATTTTTGATGATCAGACTTGAGAAAACTACTACAACAAACAACTAGTGACTAGATTTCCTATTTTTTTCCCTGACTTCAATTTGAGCATTAGAATTCTGATGATAGGGCCTATGGGAGGTAGACACAGCTGTCATCAGGGTCCCAGGAATCCCAAGAGGGAAGAACAGAAAAGAGGAGGACAGGAGGACGTATTTGAAATATACAAGCAGAATGGCACAGATCGTCATAGAAACAAAAAAGAACAAAAGAGGACAGGAATGCAGGCTTTTCCTTTTTTGATTTTATAAAATTATATCAATTTCACTATCATGACCTCAAAATGAAATCTAAGCTTTCCCTAGGGAGCAGAGACAGGCCAGAAAAAAAATTATTTGGGAACTTCAGCCCTATTAACTCAAGATAGGATGAAGAAAGGAAAGTGTGTGGCATTATTTTTTACAAGAACAAATATTACCTCACCTGGAAAGACAATTGTTTCAAGTAATTTCATTGTTCTAAGCCTTGGCATGTATTTCCTTGTTCTAAAGTATTGAAAATATATATTATTGAAAACTAATATTTCTAGTCAAAAGTAGAATTTAATGTGTAAGCTGATGATGTGTAAGCACTGGTGAGAAATCTCCTTTGACCAATAATATGTTTGTTTCCTTATTAGAGGAGAAGTCATTTTTAACTCTTCTCATATTTTAAAACATATTTTCTGACTCTGTTAATGCATTCAGGTTTCAGAGGCATTCTATAATTTGTGGAGCTGGTGTGAATAGTAGGGATTTGCATATCCAGTAACTGCTGAAGTGGTTCAATCATGGCTCTGGGAAAGTCGCCCTGGCTGTGGAGTGTTTTCATAAAGATTTGATCGTCATCAAACACTTTTAATGAAAATCTTTCCCAAATCATCACGTATCACCAACAAGTATTTACTTAGTGTCCGTTTGCAAATGAATCTGCAGTAGATAGTTTTCAAACAGGTTAAGCAGTCGTGGTCCATACTGCCTACTGGAAATTTATAGGAAATAAGAGCCTGGGATAAAAGAAAAAAAAACCCCAAGATAATTTTTATGCAAAGACAAATGATACCTTAATTGGCAGCCTTAAGATTGAATCTGAGATGCTGTGGCCTTTAAAATTTAAGTGGCATATGCAGACTCAGGTGCTTCAGACACACTAATAGAGACAATCTTGTATTCTCAGATAAATGTTTGGGAGCCTCTTGCCTGCTGTCATTTAAGGATATGTGGCAAGTAGGGCAAGAAAACCAAAAGAAACCGTGAAGCCTGCATATTCTAGGACTTGCAGGGTATTATTTCTGTTAGCTGTGGCAGGCATACTCATGATAAGCATATCTAAAAATGATTTTAGCCATAGAGGTGATGAACTGATGAGAGCAGGCTCTAAACCTTTTGCCTTGTTCCTAAAATGTGTGGGCATCTGGTGGCTAAAGAATCAGTTGCACTAATCACCTCCCACCTTGGCTACTTAGTGAGAAAAATGTGATTTTGGTAATGGGGAAAGCATGGCAGAATCTAAGTTTTATAGAGCATTAAATTAATGATTTAGGAGTCATCTTTAGGAAAAAGAGTCTGAAGTATGTTGCATTTGCAAAATTTTAAAAAGAAAAATGTGAAAACATTGTAGGGCCCCTCCCAGGCTTTGGTCAGGACATAAGTGAAGAAAGGACACTGATATTCAAATTTTATTATCTCTGTGGTAAAGCTGCCCCTGCTTCTGGTATGTATGGGAAAGAGAAGGTCTGAAGACAGGTTTTCTACTAGTCAACACTTTAGGGTCTCGGGTTAAGCTGTTGATTCATTCATTCATTTAGTTTTTACTAAATTCTAACATGAAACGAATCACTAGTTGTCATCACAGATTGTGAGTCTTGAAGGATCGGTTACCTTTTAATTTGTTTTCTGAGAGTAGTCCTTTGCAATAGCAATAGTGGAATGGAAATAAAATGCTTTAGAAGAAAAATAATGAAATATCCCTTGATTGTAAGTTTCCTGTAGATCATAATCAGCTATCTATAATTTGCTGGGATAAAAGTGAATTATATAGTTTCCAAATTCTCAGTTTCTTACTATTTAAATAAGGTTGGAATAGATCAGGCTAGTTTAGAGCTCAAAAGTAGGTCTTATTTGTATACAGGCATGACAATGGTTATGATAATGCCATAATAATTATGATAGCAAAAGTTAATGAGATACATATAAAAAGCCTGTGAAGTCTCCTGCTGCTGAGATACTTTGGTGTCTTCTCAGATCCTCTTTATTAGGCTGGTGCTCCCATCTCCAGCTTCTGTGGTTGCTGAAAGCTCACAGGGGCACCTTTTCTGGAGGTTGGTTCTAGGCAGACAGGAGGTGCTTGGGAGGCCCACAGCCAGTGACTGACTACTATGGAGGAGTGGCAGCTCAGCCCCCTTACCTCTGGTTAGCACAACCCGTGAGATTCAATTCATGCTCCCAAGCTCCCTGGGGGACCAATCTGAGGCCAGGCTTCTGAAGCGACCTCATTATCCACCCTCTTTCCCTAATCTGCCTCCTTCCTCCAGCTTCTTAAAACCACTTCCTCAATAGATCATGGGTCTAAGAATACCCATATTAGTCTCTGCTTCCAGGGAATTCGACCTAGGACAGACTCTTAGCAAAGTCAGACTAGCTTGAGTGTTTTGTATTTTCACTCAAGGTTTTTATGAATGCTAGTGACAAAATATAGGAGAAAGGATAGAAGTGATAGAAGTAGGGAACACATTTCTATAGTCTTAGTGTCTAATGCCTGACTAGCAATCAACTAAGTGAACTTTAAAATTAAATATGGAATAATTTTATAAGTAGTTGGCATCAAACCAGCACAGTGGCTTTCTCCTAAGAAATGTATTTTGCTAGTCATTTTGTAACCAAGCCACACTTTCTGGCATGGTTTGACATTTGCCCCCTGGTCAGGGTCAGGCATTCTGTGATACCAGACAGCCAATTTCAAGCATTGTTGGAGCCACAAAATGAGCCATTCATATGACAACAGAAGAGGCAGGAGTTGCAGGATGCTCAGGCTTCTCTTGGCAATTGTGCAGCAGGGCTGAAGCCAGATGCCAAGCTGTTTTTCCGTCTGCTGTTGACTCCAATCTGAATTAGCTAAACAGGACTCAACACCTGTTGATTAAAAACAGTTACAGCTTTGAAATGAGCAATTGGTCTTTTATCAAGGCCAGATATGAACTCATAATAACCAGATAACTGATATTAATATATTTCTGATGTTCAACAGTCTTTCTCAGTATCTGCAGAACAGTTTGAATAGGCTTGGTAGTTGTGATTTATACTCCTAAAAGTCCATTTGGAGGCAAGTTTTGGAAGACCTTGCCTTGAAGTAGCAGATGTTTTGAAAAGATAGTTAAATTGACCTTTTCTCCTCCATTTTATATTTGAAAATGAAACTACTCAGTGAATTGGGCTAGTGTGCCTGGAATGTTGAGTGTCAGGAGGGAGACACAGGAGATGAGGTGGATAGAAATGGGGCAGGATAATGAAGGACTTTGCAAGTATTTTGGACCTTAAAATAAACAACCAAATTTTTAAAAATGAACCAAAGATCTGAACAGATCTCCTACCAAAGAAGAAATACAGATGGCAAGTGAGTTCATGAAATGATATTCAACCTCATGTGTCATCAAGAACTGCAAATTAAAAAGAAACATATGACCACTACAAAACTATTAGGATGACCAAACTGTAGAATACTGACACCTATTAGGATGACCAAACTGTAATATCCTGCTGAAATCATGGAGCAACAGGAACTCTCATTTATTGCTATTGCAAATGCAAAATGGTATAACCACTTTGGAAGACAGTTTTGTAGTTTCTTTCAAAACTAAACATACTGTTACCCTGGTTGTGCTTCTTGATGTATACCCAAAGGAATTTAAAACTTAAGTCTACACAAAAACCTAAACACAAATGTTTATAGTCACTGTATTAATAATTGCCAAATGCAAGATAAAATATCTGGCAGTTTTAATTGTTTGAAGTATAAACTATAATCCTTAAAGCTGGATCAATGTGAAAATATCAAAGCTAAATAACATATTTAGTCAAGGAGTTATATAAAAGCTTTCTTATATTAAAACTAAATAACATTTAGTCAAGGAGTTTTATAAATTGGATTTGAACTTCCAAATAAGTAGTCCATCAATAATAATGCCATTTAGAAACTATGTTAATTTACAGTGTTTTTTTATTTATGGCTAATTATTTCCCAATGATAGTTTTAAATAGCTTTTGTTAAACCATATTTAATCACATATAAGTAGGAAATATTTCATAGAAGATAAGCAAATGATATATTCCTATGAATCTTAAAGATTTTTGATATATCAAGTAATTCTCAGTGTATCATAAATACCTTCTTAACTAAGGCAAAAATTTAAAACATTCTCAGAATCCAAGTATAAAGGATGGTCTAAATTTTTTTTGAAATAATTTAAAGTAGTAGGAGTGCATAAAACAGGTCTGATTCAAGCACCTAAGTCATAGTAAATAGGTTTCACTTCATTTGTTATTTAAGAACAATTAGTCAACAGTAGTTAATACATTGCTATATGTCTATGTCATAGATCAGGAGTTGATAACCATTTAGAAGTATTAAGCCAATGTTGAGTGTGAGATAAGGTGGAGGTTGCTGATCTCTAAATGTTTTGGTGGTTGTGGTGTACCCGTATCTCAGGTGATGTATAGAGGCCATACTGATTGTAACAACAGTGAACAGGGAGGTATTATCGTGCTGCATTTTGTGAGGAAGTCTCAGTAAATGAATGAATCCCAAGTGACAAGCAAGAATTTTTGGGTTGATGATGGATCCACATCACCAACAAAATCTCTTTGAAGGGAATCTCTATTATTTATGCTTCTCCCACACCCTTTCTAATATTAGCTTTCTCCTTTTTGGTTGAGAAACCTATGCCATGTAGTTTAGTTGGTGCTGACTCCCTCAGGGTCACGTGGGTGGAATATCAGAATATCCCCACCCCCACTGTACCACAGTGACTCATACAGAGACGGGTCCCAACCCTAACTGTGCCAGAATCCTGTCAGGACCATTCCCAGGCACTGCAAGTTGAAGTAGGTTGTAGCCGGTCTTATCTGTAACCAAAGTAGAATTTTCGACGCTGAAATAATTTTTTACTCCTATGCTTAATAATTTAGCCTTCATTTACAATAAAATATAGGATGTTACCTTACAATATGAAAAATCATCAGAATTGTTTATGTTGTTAGACCATAAGAGAATACTTTCTGCCTCGTCCAGGGAGTGAAAGAAATAATAGGTTTCTCTTCAAAGGAGCTAAAAATAATACAGCATAGGCATTTATCCCTAATGATTATTTTTCTTGATGTGAGAACTGAACTGAAAGAACTCAGAGGCAGCATCCATTCATTGTGAAAAATGTTTTCCCCTCACCAGTCACTTTACAGATGTCTCTTGGTAGGTGCTGGAATTGAACTTTCTGTGATTGAAAATGGCCACTTTTTCTCTCTCTTTAACAAAGGACCATTAGAATGTCAGAAAATTCTACCTAAGGAATAAAAAACTCTAACATCCCATGTACTCTGCACAGTGAACTCTAGATTATTCCACATGTAAGTAGACTTCAAATGGTTAGACATTGAAATATTAATTCCCTGTGTTGCTGTAGACAGGACAATGTCTGCTTGTATTATTTTGGATGTAACAAAGTCTCTGATGCCCATTTGTAAGAAAAACTTTTTTTTGGTAACACTCAAGATAAAAGGTGCTCTTTTTTCTCAAAAAGGAACAACAACAAAAAAATCCAATAACTCCCCAAATAAATAAACAAACAAAACCCAAACAGAATGGGAAATAAAATGTATACAGTGATAAAGTACCTATTTCCAGTTCAAAATATTGTCTGGTTGATGGTTTTTATGTCTGGGGAATTGAATAATTTCACTTGATCTTGCAGCAATTAGGAATGTGCTGGAGTTTTATCAGTTACTGCACATTTTGGTCAAGCAGGTGTCAAATATTCAGAGCCTTTAGCATAGTTGGGGGTAGGTTGAAGAATAGGCAGGTATTGAGAATCCTAAAACAAAATCTTTACTCCAACCAGGTGATAACATTGTCAGCAAGGGGCATTGTGGAGCCTTGAGAACCTGGGAAGCTTATAGTTCCTGCTTTGCTTCCCTTTACTTCATGCAGTATGTTCTTGTATTCTTCATTTCCAGTAAAGTTACTTGTTTTCTTCTCTTTCTGTCAATCATTCCGGCATTACCTTTGTGACAACAGTCCAGTAGGCAGGTAACACTGTAAGAAGACATTTGGCAGGAAGTGCTTTAGAAAGCCATGAACTAACTTAGTCTCAGGAGTTGTATAGATCTGTGCTATAGGCATTAGGAACAGTCATGGAAAGGGCATAGAGATGTGATTAAGGATACTCTCTTAAATGGCTTTGTTGATCTGTCACAAAAAGAGGGACAGACTCTTCAGGATTTAGTAAAGAAGGCTTGCTGTAAGGAAGTCAACATTCTGACAGTTTGTATACGATATGAACCAATTTAGGACACTGAGGAAAGATTAATGATGAAAAGGCTAGACTGAGGGAGATTAGAGTGAGATTTTCTTTATAGGATTTCACTAATTTCAAGATGCATATTTTTCATACTGTAACATTTCTAAAAATGAGATGTGTCTTATTAATGAGACTGTGCCATCTTTAACTGGCAGTGTTTTTACATTCTAAGTAGAACATAAAAAATACATCTTGTAACCAGTGTCATCTTAGAAATATGGTAACTACCTAACAAAACAGGTTTAGAATGACACCAACTTCACATTAACTTAAGATATAAAACCAAAGTTATATCTTATGTGAAATGTTTCATAAACTACATATAGCATATTATAGACTAGAGGTGGAATAATTCTTGAATAATCATTTCTATTCTTTCTACAATGCCTTAAACACAGAGATCCGCTCTTGATATTGCTTTTCCTCTCATTAGGCTGCACTTTTTATAACGTGCTGATGATCACGTGTTTCATTTACCAATGAATTTCCAGCACTGATGTTACATCAAATTATCCATTTCTAGGGGATCCTATTTAAATCAACTTTGATACCACAACTTTACAAGAAGTTATCCATTGCCAAGGGATCCTATTTAAATCATCTTTGATACCACATGAGAGATACTGACCTTATGCTATAACTACTTTCCCTTGTATAAAGAACATTCCTTAGGTCAGTTTCCATAATTATTAAAGAAAAGAATGTATACATTTTTAGCTGAGACAGAGCTTTACATTTAATTTTATAAAATAGTTACCTTAAAATGAATAATAGGAAGAAGAATTATTTTTAATTAAGGATAGAATTTATAAAGGAATGTAGGGAATATTATATATGCTGTAATGCAATTTTAATAAAGATGTTTGAAAATTTCAGTGAGTTAGATGACACAGCCATCTAATGACTGAAAAAGGTTTTTAAATAAATACTAATGGCTTTTTTGTATTAAATATGGGTGGTATATAATACATAATTAGGGAGCAGGGGCAAGATGGCCGACTAGAAGCAACCATGTTTGGAGGCTTCCGTTGAAATAAGCGATAATAAGCATGTGAATTCTTCACCAGCAAACAAGATATCCAGGTTCTCTCAGCAAAATTGATGAGAAGGCTGGCATGACCCACAGAAGGAAGAGCAGTGTGGTGCCGTAGCCTACCTGAGAGCCACAGGGGAAGGGGAATCCCTTACCCCCAGCCAAGGAAGGCATTGAGTGAGTGCGCTACCCAGCTGGGGTAACTGCATTTTCCATGGAACTGTGCAATCCGTGGATCAGAAGATCCCACTCACGATCTCACAGCACCGGGGCCTAGTGTCCCAACCCTGGAATGCACAGATTCTTACACCCTCTCAGCTGGAATCTGCTTAAGCCTACCGAACTCCCCGGGGAGACCAGCACTAGCTGTTGCTGTCGCTGTCTAAGTCATTTGAGCTTCTTGAGGGAGGGGCAGCAGCCCGCACTGGAACTCACAACTGCCTAACATGCTAATCTTCTTGGGCGGGGGAAGGGTAGCACCCATTTCTATAGCTCCAGGCTGCGCTTTTCCCCTGCTGGGGCCAGGGAGGCTGAAAGGCTTGGTCTCAAGACTTGTCCCCACAGCCTAATACATTGGGTGTGCCAGTATGTGGCCAGAGTGCCTCTTAAGGCCTAACCCTGACCTATCCTTCCTCAGTGGGTGGAGCTTTCCCTCAGGATCTCCAATAACTCCAGCCAGAGGGTCAGGGACAGAATTCAGATCTCCCTGGGCCTGCCTGAGCCCCTAGCGGGAGGGGTGGCTGCAGTCTCTGTGGACCAGCAGACTTAGCCTGTCCTCCTGGTAGTTCTGAGGAATCCGGGCAGCCCAGACAAGTGGGTTTCCCCTAGAAAAACACCACCCCCATCCACCAAGGGACAAAGTGCTTTGTTCAATGGGTCCTGCTCCCTGTGCCACTCAACTGGCCGAGACCCTCCAACAGGGGTTGTCAGATGCTTTATATAGGAACGATCCTACTGGCATCAGGTTTGTGACCATCAAAGTCAGAGGTCCCAAAAGGAGCAGGCACCCATCTTTGCTGCTCTCCAGCCTCCTTGAGTGACATCTCTGGGCACGGGGGCGAATCAGATGAATAGGGCCTGAAGTGAATCCCCAACAAACTGCAGCAGCCCTACAGAAGAGGGACCTGACTATTGAAAGAAAAACAAACAAGAAGAAGGCAACAACAAGCATCAACAACAACAAAAAGGACCCCGCAAAAACCCCATCCAAGGGTCAGCAGCCTCAAAGACTGAAACTAGACAAACTCATGAAGATGAGAAAGAAACAATGAAAAAAGGTTAAAAACTCAAAAGGCCAGAGTGATTCTTCTCCAAAAGATCACAACGTTTCTCTATCAAGGGCACAGAACTGGACTGAGGATCAGATGAATGAACTGACAGAATTAGGCTTCAGAAGATGCATGTTCTAACCCAATGCAAAGAAGCTAAGAAACTTGATAAAAGGTTAGAGGAATTGCTAACTAGAATAACCAGTTCAGAGAGGAACATAAACGACCTGATGGAGTGGAAAAACATAGCACAAGAACTTCATGAAGCATACACAAGTATCAACAGCTGAATTGACTAAGTGGAAGAAAGGATATCAGAGTTTGAAGACCACCTTGCTGAAATAAGGCATGAAGACAAGAATAGAGAAAAAAGAATGAAAAGGAATGAACAAAGCCTTCAAGAAACATGGGACTTCATAAAAAGACTGAACTTATGATAGATTGGAGTACCCGAAGGAGATGGGGAGAATGGAAACAAGCTGGAAAACATGCTTCAGGATATTATGCAGCAGAACTTCCCCAACCTAGCAAGTCAGGCCAACATGCAAATTCAGGAAATACAGAGAACACCATTAAGATACTCCACAAGAAGAACAACCCTGAGACACATAATCATCATATTCTCCAAAGTTGAAATGAAGGAAAAACTTTTAAGAGCAGCCAGAGAGAAAGGCCAGTTTACCTGCAAAGGCAAGCCCATCAGACTAACAGTAGACCTCACAGCAGAAAGTCCACAAGCCAGAAGAGATCTGGGGCCAATATTCAACATTCTTAAAGAAAATAATTTTAAACCCAGAATCTCATATCCAGCCAAACTCAGTTTCATAAGTGAGGGAGAAATAAATTCCTTTCCAGACAACCAAATGCTGAGGAATTTTGTTACTGCCAGGCCTGCCCTGCAAGAGCTCCTAAAAGAAGAAGTAAATACTGAATGGAAAAACCAGAACCAGCCACCACAAAAACACACCAAAATGTAAAGACCAATAACACTACGAAGAAACTGCATCAACTAGTGTCCAAAATAACCAAATAGCATCATGAGACAGAATCAGATTTACACAATACTAACCTTAAATGTAAATGGGCTAAATGCCCCATTAAAAGACACAGACCGGCAAATTGGATAAGGAGTCAAGACCCATTGCTGTCTTCAGGAGACCATTCTTACATGCAAACACCCACAGGCTCAAAATAAAGAGATGGAGGAAAATTTACCAAGCAAATGGAAAGTGAAAAAATCAGGGGTTGCAATCCTAGTCTCTGACAAAACAGACTTAAACAAAGATCAAAAAAAGACAAAGAAGGCCATTACATAATGATAAAGGGAATAATTTAACAAGAAGAGTTAACTATTCTGATTATATATGCACCCAATACAGGAGCACCCAGATTCTTAAAACAAGTTCTTAAAGACCTATAAAGAAACTTAGACTCTCATACAATAATAGTGAGAGAGTTTAACACCCTTCTGTCACTATTAGACAGATCAATGAGACAGAAAGTTAACAAGGATATTCAGCTCTGGATCAAGCGAACCTTGTAGATGTCTACAGAACTCTCTACCCCAAATCAACAGAATATACATTCTCCTCAGTGCCACGAGGCACTTAGTCTAAAATCGACCACATAATTGGAAGTAAAACAATCCTTAGCAAATGCAAAAGAACGGAAATCATAACAAATAGTCTTTCAGACCACAGTGCAATCAAATTAGAACTCAGGAATAAGAAACTCACTCAAAACCACACCAATTTCATGAAAATTGAACAACCTATTCCTGAATGACTCCTGGGTAAATAATGAAGTTAAGGCAGAAATCCAGAAGTTCTTTTAAACCATGAGAACAAAGAGACAACATACCAGAATCTCTGGGACACAGCTAAAGCCGTGTTAAGAGGAAAATTTATAGCACTAAATGCCCACATCAGAAAGCTAGAAAGATCTCAAATCGACACCCTGACATCACAATTAAAACAGCTGGATGGGCAAGAGCAAACTAATCCAAAAGCAAGCAGAAGACAAGAAATAACTAAGATCAGAGAAGAATTGAAGGAGATAGAGACACAAAAAAACCTCCAAAAAATCAACAAATCCAGGAGCTGACTTTTTGAAAAAAATTTACAAAATAGACTGCTAGCTAGACTATTAAGGAATAAGAGAGAGAAGAATCAAATAGACACAATAAAAATGATAAAGGGGATATTACCATTGACCCTACAAAAATATAAAGTACATCAGAGAATACTATAAACACCTCTATGCAAATAATGTAGAAAATCTAGAG
Organism: Macaca nemestrina; assembly: GCF_043159975.1. NCBI lineage: Eukaryota > Metazoa > Chordata > Mammalia > Primates > Cercopithecidae > Macaca > Macaca nemestrina. The sequence goes on along the minus strand of NC_092128.1, from coordinate 81,215,176 downwards.
GAAATGGATAAATTCCTGGATGCATACATCCTACCAAGATTAAACCAGGAAGAAGTTGAATCCCTGAATAGACCAATAACAAGTTTTGAAATTGAGAGAGTAATTAATAACCTACCAACCAAAAAAAAAAAAAAAAAAAGCCCAGGACTGGATGGGTTCACAGCTGAATTCTACCAGAGATACAAAGAGGAGCTGGTTCCATTTCTTCTGAAATTATCTAAATAATTGAAAAGGCGGGACTCCTCCCTAACTCATTTTATGAAGCCAGCACCATCCTGATACCAAAGCCGAGAAGAGATGCAACAAAAAAAGAAAACTTCAGGCCAATATCCCTGATGAACAGTGATGTGAAAATCCTTAATGAAATACTGGAAAACCAAATCCAACAGCACAACAAAAAATTTATTCAGCATGATCAAGTCAGCTGCATCCCTGGGATGCAAGGCTGGTTCAACATATGCAAATCAATAAATGTAATCCATCACATAACCAAAGACAAAAAAAGCATGATTATCTTAATAGATGCAGAAAAGGTCTTCGATAAAATTGAACATCCCTTCATGTTAGAAACTCTCAATAAACTAGGTATTGATGGAATATGTCTTAATAAGAGCCATTTATGACAAAACCACAGCCAATATCATACTGAATGGGCAAAAGCTGGAAGGATTCCCTTTGAAAACTGGTACAAGACAAGGATGCCCTCTCTCACCACTTCTATTCAACATAGTATTGGAAGTTCTGGCCAGGACAATCAGGCAAGAGACAGAAATAAAGGGTGTTCAGACAGGAAGAGAGGAAGTTGAGTTGTCTCTGTTTGCAGATGACAGGATTTTATATTCAGAAAACCCCATCATCTTAGCCCAAAACCTTATTGAACTGATAAGCAACTTCAGCAAAGTCTCAGCATAAAAAATTGATGTGCAAAAATCACAAGCATTCCTTTACAATAACAATAGGCAAACAGAGAGCCAAATTAGGAATGAACTCTCATCCACAATAACTACAAAAAGAATAAAATACCTAGGAATAAAGCTAACAAGAGATGTGATGGACATCTTCAAGGAGAACTCCAAACCACTGCTCAAGGAAATAAGAGAGGACACAAACAAATGGAAAAACATTTCATCCTCTTGGATAGGAAGAATCAATGTTGTGAAAACAGCCATACTATAAAAAGTAATTTATAGATTCAATGTTATCCTCATCAAGCTACCATTGACTTTCTTCACAGAATTAGAATAATCTATTTTAAATTTCAATATGGAATCAAAGAAGACCCTGCATAGCCAAAATAATCCTAAGCAAAAAGAACAAAGTTGGAGGCATCACGCTACCTGACTTCAAGCTGTACTACAAGTCTACAGTAACCAAAACAGCATGGTACTGGTACCAAAACAGACATGTTGACAAATGAAGCAGAACAGAGATCTCAGAAATAACACCACACACCTACAACCATCTGATCTTTGACAACCTGACACAAACAAGCAATGGGGAAATGATCTCCTATTCAGTAAATGGTGCTGGGAAAACAGGCTAGTCATATACAGAAAACTAAAACTGGACCCCTTCCTTACACCTTACACAAAAACTAACTCAAGATGGATTGAAGACTTAAAGATAAAATCCATAACCATAAAAACCTTAGAAGAAAACATAGGCAATACCATTCAAGACATAGGCAAAGATTTAATGACAAAAACGTCAAAAGCAGTTGCAACAAATCCAGAGTTGACAAATGGAACCTAATTAAACTAAAGAGCTTCTGCACAGCAAAAGAAACTATCATCAGAGTGAACAGGCAACCTGCAGAATGGGAGAACATTTTTGCAATCGAGCCATCTGACAAAGGTCTAATATCCAGAATTTACAAGGAGCTTAAACGTATTTACAAGAAAGAAACAACCCCATCAAAAATTGTGCAAAGGATATGAACAGACACTTCTCAGAAGAAGACATTTATGCAGCCAACAAACATAAAAAAAAGCTCAACACCACTGATCATCAGAGAAATGCAAATCAAAACCATGATGAGATACCATCTCATGCCAGTCAGAATGGCAATTATTAAAAAGTCAGGAAACAATAGATGCTGGTGAGGCTGTGGAGGAATGGTAACACTTTTACACTGTTGGTGGGAATGTAAATTAGTTCAACCAATGTGGAAGACAGTGTGGTGATTCCTCAGGGATCTAAAACCGGAAATACCATTTGACCCAGCAATCCCATTACTGGTATATACCCAAAAGATTATAAATCATTCTACTATAAAGACACATGGACACTTATGTTTATTGCAGCACTGTTTACAATAGCAAATACATGGAACCAATCCAAATGCACATAAATGAAACACTGGATAAAATACTGTACTTATACACCATGGAATACTATGCATAAAAAGGAATGAGATCATGTCATTTGCAGGGACATGCATGAAGTTGGAAACCATCATCCTTAGCAAACACAGGAACAGTAAACCAAATACTGCATGTTCTCACTTATAAGTGAGAGTTGAACATTGAGGGCGCATGGACACAGAGAGGGGAACAACACATACCAGGGCCTATTAAGTGGTGGGGATAAGGGGAGGGAACTTAGAGGACAGGTCAACAGGTTCAGCAAACCACTGTGGCGCATGTATACCTATGTAACAAACCTGCAGGCTCTGCACATGTATCCTGTTTTTTTTTTTTTTTAGAAGAAGTAGGAATAGGGAAAAAGAAAAAACTTAAATGAAATATATGAGAAAGAAAAAAACCCCATAATTATGTACTATATATACTGTCTACCTACTTAATATTAAAAGCTATCATTTTAGAAATATATAGTTATATAACAGTTAATCTTATTTATTCCTGCTTCTAATAATTTCCTAAAACATAATTCAGGTGATATTGCACTAATTAAAATATATATGTGCTGTATATATTGTATCTATATACCTGTTGTTACAATATGAGTCATTAAGCTATTATGGCCGCATAAGGATCTAAAATTTGCTTTTCACTTTTTATCACCTCATTGTTAGATCTTGATCTCTGTAGCATATTAGTTTTAATGAAAAAGAAAGATAATATAATAAAATATGGGAACTTACTATTTGCCTTAGAAACTATAAATATTAATCTAAGAATATAAAGTTAGGCTTCCCATGAAGACTAATAATGGAAATGTTTTGGTATTATGAAAAAAGTATAAGAAAGCTACTCTTAGATCAATGATAGGCAATGCTGATATTCTTGATGATTTGGGGACATTTTTCTCTTTCTCATTCTCAAATGTATTCCATGTTCTCGCTCTCACTCTTTCTTGATCATCTTTTTCTATTTCTTTTTCTCCCACTTCACTCCTTCCTGTCACCACAGTCTGTCATTCCTTGGTCTCCCTATAGCATCCAGTCTGTCAGTATGAATAGACAAAGACCATAAGCTTCACAAGGTCAGAGACTGTGTCTGTTGACTCTCCACTTCATCCTGGTGCCTATCACATTGCTGTCACATGGCAGGCACTCCAAATTGCTTGATGACTGAAAGAATTCTGAGTCTGACATATATGTGAAGTAGACACTGTGTATGAATTTTAGACTATGTCCAAAGAGTGTTTATTGCGTTAAATAATGCTTATTTGGTTGTTGCTTTATTACCATTGTTATGCATTGTTTTATTAGATTTGAGTTGGTTCCTTAAAAGAGGGATAATGTTTTATTTTAATTCCTCTAGCTAAAACTAACTAACTTTTGCCCTCCCTTTCTACAAAGGTATGAGTATGATATGATAGCTTGAGACCCATGAATAGTTTTACAAGTTAGAGAGGACTCCCAGGCACTAGTGTAGAAATTTGAAACTCATGCAAGCTGAATTTTCAAAGTGTCACTGAATATCTGATGATCATGTTGAAATCCTAGGCAGGGATTAGAAATGATTGTTTTGCCCATGGCCATAGGATGTGCTTTCTTTAACAGAAGACAATTCCTGAGAAAAGTCTCAAGTTCTGAAATGAAAATAATAATAATTAATAATAATAATAAAGCCAGAACTTTACTAATGACATATTTACCTTTTCATGTCTTGCGTATTATAGAAAATTGTTCCTGTTATATGTATTGACTTAGTAAATGGGAACCTATTAATATAACATGTAATTTATAACATGCTAAAGGGTTTAAGATAATAAAATAAAAATAGAAAATTAAAAAGTTTTTCAATTATATTGGCATTTCTTTGACATTGTCTTTCTTATCAGTAAAAAAAATCTTCCCAGTGTTTTTAAAAAATATATATTTCGGCCGAGCACGGTGGCTCACGCCTGTAATCCCTGCGCCTTGGGAGGCCGAGGTGGGCAGATCATGAGGTCAGGAGATAGAGACCATCCTGGCTACCACAGTGAAACCCCATCTCAACTAACAACACAAAAAATTAGCTGGGCGTGGTGGTGGGTGCCTGTAGTTGCAGCTACTCGGGAGGCTGAGGCAGGAAAATGGCGTGAACCCAGGAGGCAGAGTTAGCAATGAGCGGAGATTGTGCCACTGCACTCCAGCCTGGGTGACAGAGCGAGGCTCTGTCTCAAAAACAAACAAACAAACAAAATATATATATATTTCAAATTGTACTGCTAAAAGGGTACCTAAACTAGCACTAATAAAAGTGATTTTAGGCAGAATATGCTCCTTTTATTGGCTCTAACAGAAGATTTGTGCTTATATCAGCTCCATGGGGACATGAAGTGAGAAGAGAATTAGAAGGAACAACTCCTTTGGCAGATTACTTTTGTTTTTGCAATTTCCTCAGGTCTCACAGACGATTTCTGGTAGTATTACTGGCTAGTGTTTCAAGCATATAGATTCTCGAGTTGCTTCCTAGGTCCTCACGGTTCTAGCTAGGGGAACTTTCTGTACCTTAAACTCTTCATCCTTACAGTGGGAATAATTAAAATAATAACAACAACAATAATAACATTATTATATAGGGTTGTTATGAGGCTGAAAGGAGTTAACATATGTAAAACCTTCCCAACAATGCCTGTAACATATGAAGTACTTAGGTAGTACCTGGAACCTAATTTGTATCAGTAAGTCTTAGCTAATTATCACCAGATAATTATCATCAGCATCATAATTACACAAAATACTTTCTACTGGTGTTTCTAATAGTCTTTAGATTATTTCCAAAAATAAAAAATAAAACTAGTTCCTTAAAACCAAGTCATCCTCTTGGTATTCTTTTATTTAAAAAAAAAATATGTGACTTATTATATGACTCATTTATTTATGTTGTGAGATCTATTTAGGCTAAATTAAATGTATTTAGTTTAATATTCATGAATGAAAGTGATTTGTTTTTAACTGCTCACTGCAGTGCAAAAAAAGCTCCTGAACAATTAACCTAGATTCATATAATTTGCAGTTTTTTGCTTTTTCTAGTATTAATCTTTTTGCTGAACCCACAAAAATGTTCTTACTCTTGTGTGTTTCAGTTCCATTTCATTGTCTTTTTGCTTTCAGGTGGAGACCAATTCAAAGCCACACATTTCATGCTGTGATAGTACTTTTCCAGTGTCAAAAAGAAAGGAAGAAAATTAACATTGACTTCAATTTTACTTGTATTCTTATCTAACAACCTCTTGAGACAGATACTATCTTCACTTTATAAGGAAGTATGAAGGTGCTGAGGTCACACAAATAATAAATGTTAGAGCTTGGTTAAAATTGAGGTCATCTGACTCTAAGGGAGTGATCATTTCTCCAAGTCACAGCACACAGTTCCCAGATATGGACAAAGATTCATCCAAAGGAACACCAGAAAACTTTATTTGGTCAGAAATAAGTTGCTAAAGCTTACTTTCTTGGTGATTGTCCTGGAGAAATAGCATCAACCATCTTAAGTGAATTTGTATCTTGGCAAGTGTATGAAAATATGTGTATCTGTGTGTGGGAATAGAGAACAGCATTGTTATTGACATAATTTTGATGCTAATAAACATTTGGGCCACACCTCCTATTGTTGCTGCGCATGATGGCCCTTGGCAGGACTGGATCTGCCTTTCTGTGGTCTGAAAATAGCTCTGAAAATGTCACGATCTGCTGTTTTCCCCTCAGGTAGAGGCAGCCTGATCTACATAGGTAAATGAAGTGGAAGATTAAGTAATTATTTTCAGAATTTGATTAATGTGGAAAATCAACATGAAAAATTTTAGCATCTCGAGCATTTTTTCCCCTCAATTGTGCATGTTCAAACCTTAATTAAGTAAATATTTCCTTAGTCTTTTCTGTGATTTTGACACCAGGATTGAAGAGGACAGCGTTCAAGCAATTCTAAAAGGGTTTTAAAAACTCCTGAAACAAAAGATGTTAAGTGTGGGCCATACAGCCATAGTGGTCTTCAGCCTGAGACAGTGAGGGTCAAGGAACACAGGCATTGGTCCTAAGGCCATACCATCATGTCTTCTGGTTCTCAGCCCCACTCTCCATCAGTGTTCCACTGCATCTGTTTACACAGCTGACTACTCCATCTTTCAGACTGTGTGGAGTTCCTTCGTATCTCCAGTCACAGCCTTGTCTCTGGGACTGGTCAGCTTCTAAAATGGCCATCCTTATTCAAAAAGTCTGGTACTCTCAAAGACTTTGTACTTTGCCCCTACAGTGTAAATCCTCCACAGCAGCTAAGGAATAACTTTACTATTATAAATTAATAATAATAATTCAGTAATTATCTGTGAAAATTTGTAATAATTTATATTGTTTTGAAGAGTTTAAGCTATATTCCTCCATGTGCCTTCCACTCTTGGTCAATGCCCTGGCTACCACTTCCTTGGGAGCCTCCATTCTCTGCTGTATCCTTTAGTTACTGAATGGGGCTCAATCTAGAGTGGGAAGAGGGCGATACCTACTGGTCATTGTTCTGATCTTAGATTCTTGCCAGAGAATGAAACTCTTGGATGTAATAATCAGATGTCAGAGATGGAACTGGTGGAGGAGATAGGCAAAGGAGGGGAGTTAATGCAATAAAAAGGAGAATGTGTGCATATATGTGTGCCTACAAGTAATAACTGCTAATTTTATTCAATTTTGTAATCTAGGAATATGGTAGTAGCCAGTAGCCTGAAGCCTCTTCCTTGTAGCCTTTTTTTTTTTTGACCATGTATCTCTAAAACTAATTTTTTTTAAAAGTTACTCTTTACACATTTTAGATCTTCATAATATTTTATAATAAATTGAAAAAAATTGAAAATAATGAGAAAGTATGTTAAGTTCAGTACAGTCTTCTCTCAGCATCCATCAGGGATTGGTTCCAGGACCCCCTTGGATACCAAAATCCACGACTGCTCAAGTCCCTTATATGAAATGGTGTTGTATTTGCATGTGACTTTTGCATATTCTCCTGTATATTTTAAGTCATCTCTAGACCACATGTAATATCTAAAACAATGTAAATACTCTGTAAATAGTTGCTATACTATATTTTTATTTGTATTATTTTTACTGCTATATTGTTATTTTTATTTTTTATTTTTAATATTTTGATCCACAGTTGGTTGGATCCGTGGATATGAACTCACAGATACAGAGGGCTGACAGTATATTACAAATACTGACAGCAAGAAGTAAAATTTTCCATTACTCTTTTACATGTATTCAAAGAAATATCAAAAAAAATGCATAAGTAGTTTGATAACCATCATCTGTCTATTTATGTGGATTTATGTATATATGTGTATGTATACATATATATGTAAAATCTAATGTGATAATTGAAACTTTTACATTATTCTTTATTTTCCCTCAAATTTGTACTCCCATTCCACTTTTTGCAAAAATTTTTGTCCCAATGTAATATAATTTTATGCTTGCAGGATTTTTATTGATCACCCTATCATACTTCTGTACAACAAAAATTATTTATACATTAACTTTTTATATAACCCAAAGTTTTAAGTATTAATCTTTTCTGTGTTGTTATATTATAAATATTATCATATAATTGATCAAAACAATATAAATGATCACAAATTTTGCAGATAATTATTGAATTATTATTATTAATTTATAATAGGTTGTTTCTTAGCAGCTGTGGAAGATGTACACTTTTGGGGGCAATGACCATGAGAGGGCTGTTTTGTGACATGGAAGACTGGTGAATGGGAGAGGGAGAGAGAAGGAGAACTTGCACATCAGTGACTCTACAGGTAGATGAAGTTTCAGACAGAATATATACAGGAATTGAGGACCTTGAAATTACTTTTTAAAAATTCTGACTTTTTCGAAGTAACATACCGTACTTTGAAGAGCCCTGCTGTAAGCTTTAGTTCTTGTGTTAGTTTTTCTTTTTTCTCTACACTGCAAGCAAAGGAGTTCCATTTGAGTCTCTTCCCAACCATCAGTGATAGAAACAACATTCTTTTCTTGACTACATAATGGCTGAGAGAGCTTCTGTTTTTCCCACAGTAGTTTACTGTCCATTCCTCATACGTTTCCCAAATAGAGTCCCCTTAAATCCTTTTTCCTCTCTCAGGGCTTCTGCCATGTAATCCATGACTGTGAATTCACTAAGGTTACAAATATTAACATTTTTGCTATAAGACATTCTGAAAGATATTCTAAAATTAAGTCAATGTAATCAGGTACTCAAAAAGCTTACAATGTAGTAGAAGAAATAGGATATACACACAAATCACTAGGCAGAGATGGGAAGCTAAGGTATTATAGGTGGGTGGAGGGGGAGGGGGCAGATGACAGGTGGAGATGTCCCAGAGTGTCAAAGCACAAGGTGTCACCAGAGAATGGGAGCTGTCCAATCTGCCTGGAGCACAGACCAAGCTTAAGAACAGGAATTCTGTATCTGCAGTTCAAAGTGTATCTATAGAACAAATGTTAAAAAGTGTTTTTGAAAAAGAGCTAGTGACTGTGTTAGTTTTGTTTGAATTGTCAGTTTTGAAGTCAAGTAAGTAAAGAAAATGCTAATATGCTAGATTTTTTTAAAAATCAGACTTCTTCATTATAGAATGTATTAATTCCCACCAAAGTTTCATACATTAGGGAAAGCCAGGAGAGATGGTAACACAAAATTATTTCCAGCTCATTTTTTTTTTCTTTTTTGAAGGCTATCTAGTCAAACAAGAGGGCAAGGAAGAGGCTTAGAAAGAGCAGTTTCAGAAATAGTTAGATATAAGGAAGCAAAGATATTCTGGAGTCAGGTTGCTAAAGTATAACATGCGGAATTGCTTTGGTAAGTGGTGAAAGTCATTGATGGCTTTGGCAAGATTGCTCACAAGTTGAGATGTAATACGGCTAACCTGGTGGTCTGTGTGAGGTGAGGGATGAACTAGCAGGGGGTACAGAGGAAAAAAAAAAACATCAAGGCAAGAAGTATTAAACAATTACACAAGGAAAAAGTAGAAGTATATATCTACAGTTGGGTAGTTTAAGTATAGTTGAAGTGGGAACAGAGAGAAATGTATACCTATGTGCACACACATACACACGACCATTTGCAAAAGTTGAAACTTTTAGTTAACTTGATGTTGAGGCTTCTTCTTTTTTTTTTTTTTTTCCAATTTACTTTTACTTTTGTGATGTTAAATCAGAAGTTTAACTTTCGTCTCCTTTGAGTTTATATTCAAATAAAAGAAAAATTCTTATCTAAAAACACAAAACATCAGGACAAAAGAACTGTTTAATTTTTTTTTATGTTTTCAATGTTGATATTTTTCCCAAGAGGTAGAGAAATATCTCTAGATGGTTATCTAAAATTTATAATTTTTGTGCAGATATGGTATATAGGGCAGTGTCATAGTTTTAATGTTGAAAAAAGCATCCTTTTTAAATTATAGCAAATTATAAAGTATTTATATACATAATATGGCAATATCACTTCAGGAATTCAGAATTTTACAAACTAAAATAAGAAAAAAAAGTCGGCCGGGCGCGGTGGCTCAAGCCTGTAATCCCAGCACTTTGGGAGGCCGAGACGGGCGGATCACGAGGTCAGGAGATCAAGTCCATCTTGGCTAACACGGTGAAACCCCGTCTCTACTAAAAAATACAAAAAAACTAGCCGGGCGAGGTGGCAGGCGCCTGTAGTCCCAGCTACTCGGGAGGCTGAGGCAGGAGAATGGTGTAAACTCGGGCGGCGGAGCTTGCAGTGAGCTGAGATCCGGCCACTGCACTCCAGCTTGGGCGACAGAGCGAGACTCCGTCTCAAAAAAAAAAAAAAAAAAAAAAAAAAAAAAGAAAAAAAAGTCAATTTAAATACAACATTTAATTATTTAGGTGGTTTACCCTATCTCCCATTTATTTAGTCTGGTTGCTTTGGTATATCTTTAGATTGGATAAGATTTATTCTCTTCTTGTTATAGGACATCTACTCTAGCATTTTAGATATACATTCTTTAGCACATTGTGTAATGGTTTAGCAAAAATTATAGCTTTATCCCTATTAATATAAATCAGAATGATTAATTAGCCCAATCAAATATAAAAATGCAATCCTTAATTGGTTCTTATTGTAAATGACCCACAAACAACAGTTTCAACCACCTTCAGAATAAAAAATAAAACACTTAAGCAAGCATAGTAACACTTAATAGAGCACAGTAATTTGACAGCTAATGATTTGACCAATCGTATTGAGACTTGATATGACATTTTGATAGAAAACACTGTAGCCTGTTTAATTATTGAGTAATGCATACCATGGACTCTTAACAATGAACATTTATTTTCCTGTGATAAACCGACATTAAGTAAGAAATAGCACAATGCTAAAATAAATTATCTTAAAATAAAATTCAGATCAAGAATAATCATAACAATAATACATAATAATGGCCCTGATTTATGAGTATTTACTATGTGTCAGTAGCTTCAGATACAGTAGCTTAATCCTCAAATAGTTTTGCCTGCTGGAAATTATCACCCCATTTACAGGTGGCAAAACAGGCTTCAATAATGTAAATGAAAACCTAAGTCCCACAGTAGGTAGCCTTTCTAATATTCTGTGCTGCTCCCACACACTGCAACTCATCATTGGTCTTGAGCTTAGGTATTATGTAAGCTCTGACATAAGATTAATAGATTGTGCTTTTATTTCAGCTCAAATTTTTCATAAGAGATCGTGAATTTTTTTAAAGCTGTGTCCTTGTGTTTTTCAGTATTTTGTGTTTCATAAAAATATAATTGATTCAGTCATGTGTGGGCTTAGCAGAAATCAGCATTTCTTAGATTGGAAAAGGAAATGATCTCCTTGATTTGGTTGATTGACAAAGTTTAAATGTTTGACACATGAAGTGGGTATGTATACATGTATGTTTGATCTATGTATCTATTATCTGTGCAAAAAATAATTATGGTTTTAGATTTCAAGGGTTTTTACAGTTGCGTAAGTTCAAAATTTCTGAGCAGAGTCAAATCACTTTGGTGCAAAAAAGCCCAATATAAGGTAAGAAAAATAAAAGCTTCAACTAATTGTGCTTAGAAAAGCATGTAGGCAGTTACTGGCTGATTGCCAAGAATTATATTCTGCAGATTCTTTTTAAAACTGAAATGCACAAAGTTTGGACATATGCTACAAATTCTGAACATAGATTATATACAAATACCTACTCCATTTCTTGAGATTAATTATAATCTGCTTTAGGGGAAAAGGAAAAAAAATCTTTGCTTCATCTGGTGCTTGAAGAGGGGAGATAGGTTTATTTTTTATGACCAATCTTGCCCTTCAGCCAAAGTTTCTACATTTTTTTTCCCCTTAAGATTAGCCTTGTTCCTAGACTTCTGGTAAGTAGCATCTTGTTATTGGGACTGATTTCCCCCCAAATGATGTATTTTCTGAAAGGCTTATGTTCAAACTGTAGTTATAATTATTATGTAAGGCACCCTAAAATGACGAGAAGTTCACAAAAGTTAAGGAGGTAGCACACAAACTGAGAAAGGTAGCTATTTCTTAGGGCAATAGGTCCTTTTGAGAAATGTTGCTTGGTGATTTGGAATTTGAACATTGTGGAGTTACACATGTGCTTTACCATATTAAGCTTTCTCTAACATTTGGAGCTTTCCCTACATAAAGCTTGGGGCTCTTATTTGCATTCTCCCTACTGCCAAATGGCTGCCTAGGGCTCCAATACACATTTTCCTCTATTTCAGTGATCTGTGGGATGGCTTTAGAGGCCTTAGAGGTCATTTGAAAGGACCTAAATACTATGTGGAACAAAAGCAATTAGTTCTGCTCATTTATTGATCTTAGGAGTCTAGGAAATGGAACTCAGGACTACTTGTCTTCAGTTGGGGAAGAAATCTACCAGGTAGAAGAGGCAGTTGCTTAAGAGAGGGGTGAGTACCTACTACGTTTCAGGCATTGTTACACACTTTTTATATTAAATTTCCCTAACAGATATATGAACAAATATTATTATCTACATTGATATCTGTAGCTTTGATTTCTCCCCTGTGCTCTGTGACCACATACCCAACTGCTTAATGGATATTTACATTTGAATATCTTACAGGCATTCCAAATTAACAAGTCCAAAACTGACCCCACTCACCTCAGCCCCCTCACACACAATACAATCTATCTCTGACTCCTGCCAGTAATAACTTTTAAATGTTGCTCGATTTCTGTTCATTTCCTCTGCTACCACTCTATTTTGAATGAACGTTGTTCTCAGTGGGACTGTTGCAATGGTTTCCCTGCATTTCTACCCACACTTCTCCCTTTTGAATCCACTCTTTCCACTATAGTCAGAGTAATCTTTTCAAAAGATGCCAAAGCTCTCAAAACACTTTATTGCCTAAATGACTTTAGTGGTTTCCCATTGCCCTGAGGATGGAAGTGAAAATACTAAACATGTGCAAAGACCCCACCTCCTTCTCCAATCTCCCTACCACTCCCTCCTTCTCTGCACTTGCATTCCACCCGCTCTCTTAGTTCTGTGAAAAAGCAGAGATTTGTCCTGTTGTAGGGCCATTATCCCATTTGTTTCTTCTCTCAGGCCTCTCTTCCCCAGTAGACATAGTTAATTTACCATCTGTGCTTTCAAACTTACTTCAGATATCACTTCCTCCAGGAGCTTTTTTTGACTCTAGATAAGAGAGGTCAAGATTCCCTGTTAAATGATTTTCTTTCGGAGTTCCACAATGATAATTAAATGTGGTATTAATACAAATTAATATTTGTATAATTAGCTATCTAATATTTGTTTCCCTAGCTACAGAGTAAGACCCAGGAGGGCAGGGGAAAAATGTTTTACACATACTGTATCACCAGAGCTTTTTATAGTACTTTGCCCAGGAGGTTGTTAGGTGAATATTTTTTGAATGAATGAGTAAGTGAATGAGCAGATAGGTATTTTCCAGTGAAGAAATTTAAGGTTGGATGGGTAAGTGATAGAGTGAGAATGTGAGCTCAGGATGAATTCACCCTGTAATTTGTGTTCTTTCCGCTTAAAATTTTCCAGTCAAAATTTTACAATTCACATTTATGTTATTTTTACCAATACTATTTCCATAATGAGTTTTTAAATAATATTATATATTTTACTCGAGTGTTGTGGGGCCAAAATACTAGAGACAAATATTACACTTATGTTTTTTCCCTATTGTAGAATTTTCCATAATATTAAGTGATTTTTTTTGTCACTTGGATTGTACAAATTTCTTTGAGTGACTTTAAGGTGCTCATTTCTAATGTAATAGAGTTGTCAGTTTGATTTGTCACTAGTATTTCTATCTTCTTTATTTAAAAAGTTTTATCAAGTAGTAAGCAGCAAAAATGTAATTAGGCTGGTTATTAATTCGAAAGTTTATGAGGACTAGACAGAGAGCATAAATGGGTAAAGCAGCTTTACAGGACATTGGTAACTGGAAGAGACCACTGTTCTGTCTAAAGTGAGAGCACCTGTTTGCCTCCCACCAGTGGTGACAATGTCAGAATATGAATAGAGCATTGCCAGATTATGTTTTTTTTTTTTTTCCAAGAGAAGACCTCAACTGAATTTTTGTAAGCAGTCATTTGTTTCTATCTGTTGAAAATGTATTGGATTAAAATCACCACCACCACTAAAAACTCTATTGGCCAAATAAAATGTATCTGTAGGTCTGTTCTAGCCTCTGAGTTGTCTGTTTTCAGCCTTTCATGAAGACCATGTTTGATCTGTATTTTTGTTTAGGTCCTATAGAAGTTATTCTTACAACAGTGATACTTGAGTTTTCTACTGAGCTCCATTCTCTGGATAAGCACTTGTGAAATGTGTTTACATGATTTGGAATGAGGTGTTTTACACCTTTGACCTTTGACTTGTCTTTGTTGTCCTTTCACTTGGAGTTATAACTTAGATGCCTTTGTGGTGTTTTCCTTCTGATTCTTTCAATAAGGAATCATTAACTGACCTATGACCTTCCAAACACCCTACAAAATGAGCAAATGAAATACTGAATTCATTTTGTTATTGAGAAAGGCAAATAAATGTTCTTGTGTATTTTATGGCTGATTTTAAAGGCGTTTAGTTTAGTCTGGTTTTCTCAATAAGTAGTTGAAACAGCAGCTAAATCAGCACAAGGGCTGGGGAAGCAGTTCAGCCTATTCATTTCTACATTTCACTAGTAAATGACTATTTTTGGTCCTTTCATGGTAGACCCTTCATAATGGGTATGACAAAATTAATTTTTTAAATGCTTGCTAATTGTTTTCAGAAAAAAAGAAACTTCGGATATTTTTGGAATCCTGTCCTAGATTTTTATTTGGAAGCTTACTGCATCTTGACTGTGCATACCATATTAAATATTATTAAACTGTATACATAAATTAAGCAGTTGGGAAATTGAATTTCACAATGGATCACTGACTTTAAACTACAGAATTCTACCTTGGGCTAAATTAAAAAGTAACCACTTGGTGTTTTGACGTCTCAGTAGCAGCAATCTCTGCAAAGTCTTGCTTAGAAGAATGAAAACTAGAGAAGTTATTTTGTGAAAATAATGTTTTGGGAATTAATATTTTTAGATAATGAATGTGTAGATTTTTTAACAGCAATTAGTTAACTTTAAGAACCTTCTTTGTTATCTAAGTTTGTTTTTGCTTTCATTTCTTTAAAAGCTACTTCAGAAGATGTTTGTAATTATTTCTGTGACTACCCTATAAACATTAAAAGCAAAGAAAAGAAAAACAAAGGAGGTGTGAAGTTTTACTATTAAATTGATTTTTCTCTTAATCCAGTCTGATTATGACCAAACATAGATCTGTTAGTGGGGATATGAGGAATAAGACAAGAGCATAAACAGTTTCAGGAGTGATTCAACTATTTCTGCTGCAATGATCCTATTTTCTATGACCTCCTGCAGCCCAAAGTTCTCTATGCTGAATATCAATATAAAGAACTCTTAGCAGCTGTGTTGCAGCCAGAGTTGTTCAGTGGCAGCTGAATAACTCTCCTCCTTGTCTGTAAAGGTGCATGGCGTCACCTTCAAAGTGTAGAAAGGGGAATTTTCTTCATTACAATTTTATAGAAGTAATAAAACAAAAAATAATTGAAGACATTGTTCTTAACTTGCTTTCCAAAATTACCAGGACCAGGAAAGACTTGTTCAATTGTTTCAATTCTCTTTAGAGAAATTTCAAGTGTTTAAATTCCCTGAAACATTAAAATACAAATTTGTGAATCTGAAAAGTGCAGTACTCAAAGTTTTTCTTATTAGATCATTGACAGTTTTTCCAAATATATTTATGTATTTTAGTGGAAGCCAAAGTCAAGATTGAGTGGTGATAGAAGAGTATACATCATGTAGGAAGCTGGAACTAATAGCCAGAGCACATTCTAAGGTTCCTGTGTAAGATATGGTGGGGTCAGCCACCATTGGGAAAATATCAAGGCTGTGAAAACAGTCAAAATTCATAGTAAATACTGAATCAGAAGCAACAAAATGGTGAGAAATAGGAGCCTGGAAGAACTGTTTCTAAGAAAAAAATAGTCTAGCCACTCTAATAATTAAAAACCCATGATAGGCTTGGAGTGGTGGCTCATGTCTGTGCTCCCAGCACTTTGGGAGGCCTAGGCAGGCAGAACACTTGAGGCCAGGAGTTTGAGACCAGTCTGGCCAACATGGTGAAACTGGTCTCTACAAAAAATACAAAAATTAGTCAGGCATGGTGGCTCATGCCTGTAATCCCAGCTACACAGAAGGCTGGGGCATGAGAATAGTTTGAACCCAGGAGGCAGAGGTTGCAGTGAGCTGAGATCACGCCATTCTGCGCTCCAACTTGGGCAACAGAGTGACACTCTGTCTCAGAAAGAAAAACAAAACAAAACCAAAAACCCATGATGATTCTCTAATACCCCAAGACAAAATCTAAATTCCTCCCAAACATTAAAAGTCCCATATAACTTGATCTTGGTCTATTTTAATGACTTCATATTCTGCCACTCTATTTCACCTTTCTCTCCATTTCCATCTACCAACATCACCCATGCAATTGTCTGCCACGCTAAGCCACCTGGTGAATTTTAAGTTTCCTTGTTAACACCTGTGTCTCCATTCTTTCATGTGACACACCCCCGAAGACAAGCCCTCAGCCCTGTCCATGTGAGTCATTTCAAGGATATATTTTAAATATAACTGACGCTAAGCTTTTCCAGGTTATCTAGGCCAAGTCAGTGGGCTATTGGTGCTTTCATGTCACCTTGTTCACACGTCTACCATGTTACTTACCACAGTGGTTCTTCACTGTTTATTTACAATTTTGTTTCCTCCAATACTCTGGGAGTGCTGAAATGAATCTAGGAGATGGTAAAATGTCTGGGCTTGTGATCTGAAAATTAGGACGTAGACCAAAATGACAGGTTCAAGGAAAAGTCTGAATAAAAGACATGAAACCAGAATTAAAAGATGTCACTGTGGGAAATTATAGACCTAAATAGAGTTTTGAGAATTCCAGTAGAGATTAATTCCTGCTCCTAGTCTTCCTAAGTCCTGCAGAGGTAATGAAAGACACAAGGTCCCCCAGGGCTAGAGAATATGTGTGGCTAGGCTATAAAGGCTCACACTGACCATCTGTCTAATATGCAAACTCATAATGGCACAGATCTCCAAACCCAAAACCTAAGAGAAATCAGATTAACATTTTAAATAATAGAAGCTGACTTACCACTCTGTTTAGACAGTAAAGGTTTATTTGTATGAATCTTCAAAAAGGTTAAGTAAACCCCTGCCTTCTTCCCCAATTTCTTCTCTATCAGATAGAAGGCTAAATACAGGGGATAAATATCTATTTTATTTAATTTGTTTTCTTTTTTTAAATAGGAGAAAATCATACAATTAATAATAATCATAATCATTATTATTTTATATTAGATTCAGGGGATACACGTGCAGGTTTGTTACAAAGGTATATTGGGTAATGCAGGGGTTAGGGTTTCTAGTGAACCTGTCACCCAAATAGTGAACATAGTAACCAATAGGTAGTTTTTCAACCATTGCCCGCCTCCACCTTTTGGAGTCCACAGTGCCTGTTGTCTTTATGTCCTTGTGTACCTGTTGTTTAGCTCCCACTTATAAGTGAGAACATTTGAAATTTGACTTTCTGTCTCTGCATTAATTCACTTAAGATAATGGCCTCCAGCTGCATCCATGTTGCTGTAAAGGACATGATTTCACTCTTTTCTATGGCTGTGTAGCATTCCAATTAGAACATGTTTTCTAGTTTTTTGATGGGTCATAATAAAAGGACAGTTTGCATGAACTTATTTTATGGTTGTAGGAAGCTAAGTGAGAGGCATGCCACCAGGAATAACAGAATTGGGAGTGTTCCATCTCTGTAAAGCTATACATCTTTTTCAATCATCTTCCTCTGTGGAAGTAGGAGAGTTTTAAGATTCCTATGAAGACAAGAAGGGACATTTATATCCTCAATCTGGACCCCTGGTGGGAGTAAAGTTCAGTCCTCTAGGTAGGAGGTTTCCAAAGTTGATTTTGTGTGAGTCTATCAGTAAAACATTTCTGTGCATGGCTCCTGCTATTCATTTATTTATGTATAAATTATATGGCTGAGCTACTTCATGCATGGACAATGTATGTAAAAATAGAAAGTAAAAAGATAATAAAACCGAACTAAGCCATCTTTCAGAAATCACTTTTTAAAAAAAAATCAGAATATAGTTTATATTAGAGTGGATATAAGCCCATCACTCAAGTAGTCTTATACACTGGATGTTTTAGGCTGACACTTTGGCAGATGTTATTGGTGTACTTTTGGTCTTAAACATGACTGATGGAGAGCTTGAACTGGGAGTAGGGGTGCGGGCCCATCTCTGACTGTTCACTTGGAATTGTAGCATTCTTAATTTGAAGATGATTGTATTAGTTTTTAAAATTCATATGTCCATATTATGATAGTTGACTGTTGTATACTGTGGAATCAATTAATGTAACAGAGTATGTAAACTGCAATTTGTCATAATATGCTAAAAAGGAATGAAAAAGGGAAGGTAATACTACCACCCCTTCACATGATAGAACTCCTATGATTTCTTGAGGATACCTCACTGATATGGTTTGGCTATGTCCCCTCCCAAATCTCAACTTGAATTGTATCTCCCAGAATATCCACGTGATGTGAGAGGAACCCAGGAGTAGGTAATTGAATCATGGGGGTTGGTCTTTTCCGCGCTATTCTCGTGATAGTAAATAAGTCTCACGAGATCTGGTGGGTTTATTAGGGGTTTCTGTGTTTGCTTCCTCATTTTTCTCTTTCCGCTGCATGTAAGAAGTGGCTTTTGCCTCCCACCATGATTCTGCGGCCTCCCCAGCCATCTGGAACTTTAAACCTCTTTTTCTTCCCAGTCTCAGGTATGTCTTTATCAGCAGCATGAAAATGCACTAATACAATAAATTGGTACCAGTAGAGTGGGGCATTGCTGAAAAGATACCTGAAAATGTGGAAGCAACTTTGGAACTGGGTATCAGGCAGAGGTTGGAACAGGTTGGAGGGCTCAGAAGAAGATAGGAATGTAGGAAAGTATGGAATCTCTTAGAGACTTGTTGAATGGCTTTGACCAAAATGCTGATAGTGATATTGAGAGGTGACAACGTGCTAGCAGCCCTCGCTGGGTACCTCCTCAGCCCCGGCATCTGCTCTAGCCCTGGAGGAGCCCTTTAGCCTACTGCTGCGCTGTGGGGGCCCCTCTCTGGGGCTGGCTGAGGCCAGAGCCGGCTCCCTCTGCTCATGGGGAAGTGTAACGGGGGAGTCGCGAGTGGGAACCTGGGCTGTGTGGGCCAGTGCCAGTTCCGGGTGGGTGCAGGCTCCACGGGCCCTGCACTCGAATTGGCAGGTCAGTGCAGCAGGCTGTGGGCAGTGAGGGGCTTAGCACCCCGGCCAGCAGCTGCCGAGGGTACGCGGGGTCCCCCAGCACTGCTCTAATTATTGCGGGCCTCAGCCACCTCCCCCACAAGGACTCCTGTGCAACGGAGCCTCCCTGATGGGTGCCAACCCCTGCTCCGCGGCGCCGGTTCCATCGACCACTCAAGGGCTGAGGAGTGTAGGCATGGGACTGGTGGGCAGCTCTGCCCAAACGGCCCTGGCACGGGATTCACTAGGCAAAGCCAGCTGGGTTCCTAAGTCGGGTGGGGACCTGGAGAACTTTTGTGTTTAGCTGGAGGATTGTATATGCACCAATCAGCACTCTGTATCTAGCTAATCTGGTGGCGACTTGGAGAACTTTTATGTCTAGCTGGAGGATTGTAAATGCACCAGTCAGCACCCTGTCTCTAGCTTAAGGTTTGTAAACACACCAATCAGTGTTCTGTGTCTAGCTAAAGGTTTGTAAACGCACCAATCAGCACTTTGTGTCTAGCTAATCTAGTGGGGACTTGGAGAACTTTTCTGTCTAGCACCCTATGTCTAGCTAAAGCATTGTAATGCACCAATTAGTATTCTGTGTCTAGGTAAAGGTTTGTAAATGTACCAATCAGCACCCTGTCAAAACAGACCAATCAGCTCTCTGTAAAACGGACCAATCAGCTCTCCATAAAACAGACCAATCAGCTCTCTGTAAAATGAACCAATCAGCAGGATGTGGGTGGGGTCAGATAAGGGAATACAAGCAGGCTGCAGTGGCAACCTGCTTGGTCTCCTTCATGCTGTGGAAGCTTTGTTCTTTTGTTGTTTGCAATAAATCTTGCTGCTGCTGCTCACTCTTTGGGTCCACGGTGCATTTATGAGCTGTAACACACACTGCGAAGGTCTGCAGGTTCACTCCTGAAGCCAACAAGACCACAAATCCACCAGAAGGAAGAAACTCCGACGCATATGAACATTGGAAGGAACAAACTGTGGACATACCATCTTTAAGAACTGTAACACTCCCCGCGAGGGTCTGCGGCTTCATTCTTGAAGTCAGCGAGACCAAGAACCCACCAGTTCCGAACACAATATGAACAATAAAGTCCAGACTGAGGTGCTCTCAGATGGAGATGAGGAACTTAGGAACTGGAGCAAAGGTGACTCTTGTTATGTTTTAGCAAAGAGACTGGCAGCATTTTGTCCCTGCCCTCGATATTTGTGGAACTTTGAACTTGAGAGAGATGATTTAGGGTATTGGGTGGAAGAAATTTCTAAGCAGCAAAGCATTTAAAAGGTGACTTGGGCACTGTTAAAACATTCCATTTACAAAGAGAAACAGCATAAAAGTTCAGAAAATTTGTAGTCTAACAATGCAGCAGAAAAGAGAAACCCATTTTTTTTGTGGAGAAATTCAAGCTGGCTGAAGAAATTTGCATAAGTAACAAGGACCCAAAGGTTAATCCCTAAGACAATGGGGAAAATGTCTCCAGGGTATGTCATGGGTCTTCATGGCAGCCCCTCCCATCACAGACCGAGAAGCGTATAAGGAAAAAGTATTTTGTGGGCCAGGCCCAGGGTCCCTATGTTGTGTGCAGCCTAGGGATTTGGTGCTCTATGTCCCAGCTGCTGTAGTCCTGACTGAAAGGGGCCAACATAGAGCTTGGGCTGTGGCTTTAGAGGGTGGAAGCCCCAAGCCTTGGCATCTTACACGTGGTGTTGAGCCCGTGGGTGCACAGAAGTCAAGAAAATTGAGGTTTGGGAACCTCCGCCTAGATTTTTAGAAGATGTATTAAACACCTGGATCCCCAGGCAAAAGTTTGCTGCAGGGGTGGGGCTATCATGGAGAACCTTTGCTAGTACAATGTGCAAGGGAAATGTGGGGTAGGAGCCTCACACATACTGGGGCACCACCTAGTGGAGCTGTGAGAAGAGGGCCACCTTCCTCCAGACCCCAGAATGGTAGATCCACTGACAGCTTGCACTGTGTGCCTGGAAAAACCGCAGACACCCAACATCAGTCAGTGAAAGCAGCTGGGAGGGAGGCTGTACCCTGCAAAGCCACACGAGTGGAGTTGTCCAAAGCCGTGGGACCCTACCTTTTGAATCAGTGTGACCTGGATGTCAGACCTGGAGTCAAAGGAGATCATTTTGGAGCTTTAGAATTTGACTGCCCTGCTGGACTTCAGACTTTCATGGGTCCTGCCATCCCTTTGTTTGGGCTAATTTCTCTCATTTGGAATAGCTGTATTTACCCCCATTGTATCTAGGAAGTAACTAGCTTGCTTTTGATTTTACAGGCTTGTAAGTGGAAGGGTCTTGCCTTGTCTCAGATGAAACTTTGGACTGTGGACTTTTGGGTTAATGCTGAAATAAGACTTTGGGGGACTGTTGGAAAGATGTGATTGGTTTTGAAATGTGAGGGCATGAGATTTGGAGGGGCCAGGGGCAGAATGATATGGTTTAGCTGTATCCCCACCCAAATCTCAACTTGAATTGTATCTCCCAGAATTCCCACGTGTTGTGGGAGGGAACCAGGGGGAGGTAATTGAATCATGGGGGTAGGTCTTTCCCTTGCTATTCTCGTGATAGTAAATAAGTCTCATGAGATCTGATGGCTTTAGCAGGGGTTTCTGCTTTTGCTTTCTTCATTTTTCTTTCGCCTCCGCCATGTAAGAAGTGGCTTTTGCCTCCCACCATGGTTCTGAGGCCTCCCCAGCCATGTAGAACTTTAGGTCCAATTAAACCTCTTTTTCTTTCCAGTCTCGGATTTGTCTTTATCAGCAAAGTGAAAACAGACTAATATACTCGACCACTACATGGCAGTTCTATCCTTTTGATATGTGGGCTGAGGAAAGATACCAGCGTTGATCAGTATCTTAATGGTTTGTGAACTTTAGTTGCTTTGATAAACATAAGCACATTGAATAATATTGGCTTACTTGCACCTTAATAACCGAATCCTTTTGGACACACCTTGAGGAATGTGTACCAACTTTGGAGACTACTAGTCAGTATTATAGAGAATCAGACAAATTGGAACTATGTTCCTCAATATAATTATTGGCAATAGTTGAAGTTTTGAAAGAAATAACACAATGTATTTGTTTCAAAAAAAGGCACAGGAATAAGGGGTAGGTTTTTAAATTGTATGATTTTCTTCAAAATATGTGAATTTATGTTTATATTCATGGGTTTCAGACCCTACTTTTGAAAAGATGTATGATTTCTTTTGTTAGTGTGTTTCTCTTCAAATACTTGGTTTGGTTACAACTGATCAAACTGGCAGTAAATTGTGATTTATGTTGCAAGTGAAGCAAAAATGAAACTTTGGGGAGTTTTATAGTTTTAAAATATATTTGAAGAACTTGGTTTCTATACACTGCATATACTTGGATTCCAAAATGATATTTATAAAAGTTCTGCAAGATTCAGAAAGTCAATGAATATCACTCACTCTGTGAGAGCAGTCATACCCCCAGTGCCATGCAAGGCACCAGTAGACAACCTGTGAATACTGATGGAATAGAAGGAGTAGATTGTCTTAATGAAAGACCATTTTGTTTAGCAAATTCCTGCAAATCCATGGTAGTCTAGGGAAGAGCTATAAGGTTAATTTTAGTTTAGGAAATGTTGGTAAATTATAAGAGATGCCTTTAGAATAATTCAGAAAATGTAAGCTAAAAGACAAAAGTATTTTTTCAATTAAGAGACAGTATATATAATTGTTCATTAAAATAAAATGAAAATGAAAACCACATTCTGTGTAGCAAACGTCACATAAGATTAATGCATCCTTTTAGAAAAGCTGAACAAATAGAAAATATATGCACTTTATTTTATATACTAGATGTGTTTCTTGAAATTTTTAGGTGCATCAAATTGTTAATTGAACTGTTTGAATTGTTATTTCAATATATCACCATACTTTTAAACTTTTAAAATTAGAATTGCTGAAATTGGATGAGAAGTGTGTGTATGGGGTGGAAGAAATGGTGGGGATTAAAGGGGCAGGAGTAACTAGTGACAGTGGTTTTAGATCTTTTATCCTTAAGATACCAGCAAGGAAACCCCAGAGCTTCTTGGGATTACTGAGATGATAAAACTTAGAGCTTCCTTTGAAAATTAAATAATTTAATTGTTTTTGCCAGTCTATATGCTCATTCATTAATTCATTCATCTATCCACCATTCATGCATTTATTCAATCATACATTCATTTGGCTAGACTTCATTGTTTGTCCTCTGTGTTACAGACACTGCATTTGACCCTGGGGAATTACAGTGATATAAAATCCCTGACCTTGAAGTACCTATAATATTGTGAACAATTGCTGCCAGGCGGGAGCATTTACAGGACTCTCTTCTGTTTTATATTGTTAAAGTGAAATGGGACTCCTTATAATCAGGCTAATTAATTTTTTAGAAATTGGTTGAAGTAGAAAATACCTTTTAAAAGTCAGTTATAAAACCGTCTATTGATAGGTAAGAGTATTTTGTAATGCAACTGTGTAGTTACTTTGTGACTTTGATTACCCACATAGCTGATATTTAATGTACTGGCATCTATGATGATGTCTTTTTTCCAGTGACCTTCAAACTTAGCCTCAGTGTATTTATTCAAATTATCAATTAAAATAAATTATATGTTAGCAGAAGTGCAGATAACACCATGGTGGTTTGAGGGTTTACTGTGTTTATGTCTGTTAAATCTTTACTAATGTTATTGTGTTAGAGGAAGTTCTGCTTGGCACGACATTTCTGGCTGAAAAGCCAGAGTTTCTTAAATTTTTCAGTTCTCATAAAATGTAGTTTCAGCCTTTATGTATTATGTATGATTCTTTATGACATCTAATTCCCTCCCCCTTCCACCCTAGGGTCTAACTATAAATAGCCATAACATTTAGCCCTGGCGATTGAACAAGCATGAGGAAAATTTAGATCCAAATGGGAGTCATTACTTCACATTTCATGATTCAGTGTGCAATCTATGTTTTAAAATGGCTCTTTTATTATTATAAATATGTTCCTTTCTGCCTAATTGTGACATCCTCAAGAACAATTATTGCCAATCGAGTTCATGGCACTTTAAAATAAGTAACTCCTATGGTTTGAAATGAGTGAAACAGTAATTATATTGTAGATGGGATATTAAAAAAAACTTTTTCTTTAAAGTTCAGCTCAGCCAGTATCAATAGTCATGTGGGACTTTTTATGGATATGTTGCTAAAGCTGGTTGATATAAATTCACCTTGCAATTTAAAATTTGAAAAGATGGAAACCATTAATATTTGTATTATAAAGAAATTAGTCAAAGAAAGTTAAAATTATATTTTGGAAAAAAAGCCTTAAATCTTACCTCCAAATGATAGAGCTCCATTGATGCTTACATACTGTTATTGCTTTGAGAAATTTTGAAGTGAATTGGAAACACTGACATATAAAATCTTTACCTCTTGTGCTGGTGAAACTAGTCAAATACAAACAGGGATAACATGAGGATTAAATGAGGAAACATGAAAATCACACTGACATAGTAAATATTGATAGAATGAATGATTACATGATAAATAATAAGGTAAAGCTTTAACTGTGCTGTGTGAGATTAATTAATAGTAGGCGATCAAGGAAGGGTCTAAATCAGTGATAACTGTAATGACAGGCAAGACTTGGCTCCAACACTTCATTAAACTTCTATTTTTATGGGGATTTCTTCATTTCCACTGGAATGAACAAGTCAGTATGCATGACTTACTCTGCAATGAACTTTGATGAATTTTTCTAAGTACATTAAAAATGAGTTGCACCCTTCTCTTAATCCGAGAAACCCCTTATACCTACACTGATAAACCCTCTGATGCACATGTAAGAAGGCAGGATAATGGGCATGAAGGACAATCATCTATATGTATATGTAAAAATATATTTTTGCTTGTCAGTAATAACTCTGAACTGCCTACAGCATTCATCGTGCCTCTTAAAAGTCAGGTATTGTATTGAATTCAAAAATTCTCTTATGCTGAGCAGGGAAAGGAAAAAAAAAAAAAATCAAACACTTTCTGAATTGGGCCCAAATATCCAAGGTTAATTTTCTGAGAAAGCTGCAGCGGCTTGATAAGGCCATCCCCTGCAAATTAGTTTTGCCTGCCTGGATTACAGCTAAATTTATGCAGCTTGCCTTATCCTTTCGGAAACGCCTCTGAAGTGTTGTAATTAACTGGCACACATAAAGTGAGCACATTTTCTGCTTGGTAGCGGCCATTCCTCATTGCATCTCAGTTCTAACCCAAATGGAAAGGTAGTTTCTTATTTTTACTGTTAAAAACACACATGAATGCACTTGTGTATGTGTGTGCACACACACAAATACACTCTCCAGTAGTTTACCAGAAGCCTTTGAAAACAATCATAAAACAGTTGCAGAACAGAGTTTGGAAATTTAAAGGGGTAAAGAATACTGCTGAAAGAGCAGAGAGAAATTTTTTGCAGGAAATTGAAATAAAGAGTATAGGCACCCTTTGTGAAGTGGCTGAACCTTTTTTTTTTTTTTTATTTAACTAGAAAAATTATGTTTTAACACATTTTCTTTGTGTATTTCTCTGAATGGAAACTCAGAAATCACCAAGAAATGGTGAAAACAAGTATGATGAATGTCTCTTTAGTTTGTATTTTCTAATGTCATTTTAAAATATATCTTTTAAATACCCCCTTATTTTTTTAAACCTAATAGTTCCATTAAAACTTAAATCCTCCACCTCCCCTCACCTCAAAAAGCTCAGAGCAAACTATCATTAGACAACATTCTCAGAGATGTGACTCTGTCTTCCTATTTGTTGTTACTTTGGCTAAAAAATTTTTTTTTCTAAACATAAGTCTGAAGCAGTCAGTGTTTATTGAACTTCAATGTTAGTCTTTGTTGGAATCATCCCTGGCATCATATTTGACTGTGGATATCTCCTGGAAAATACAGTAGATATTAGAGCACTCCTTGCTTAACTTCTTCATTAAGGAGTTATTTTTGTTTTGAAGACAAAACATTGGACTTGCAGCCTACAGAAAGTGATCAAGAATCCCACAATGTCCAGGTTCATGGAGTTCAGTGTTGGGAATGACACCAGAGCAGTCATAATCCTTGAGGGGCCAGGAGAGATTTTCTGCCTTCCACCCTGTACTCTGTTCCCAGATTTGCTTTGGATTCAGTTCCTCATAGAGTTATTATGAGGATTAAGTGTGTTAATACATATAAAATGTTTAGAACTGTGCCTGGCACACGGCAAGTGTTCAATAAATGTTCGCTGTTATGATTCAATTCTCAGGAGGAGGATGCTCCAATGCTGGCTTCTGGCAGAATCCTTTCTTACTCATTTAAGTAGCAGTTGCCTTTTTCCTGGACAAGTCCTTATTTTTAGCAGGTGAACTGTATCAGGATTTCATTTTTTTTTTTTCTTTCAGTTTTTGTAACTTCTTTCCCTTCTAGGAAGCAGAGAACACCACTTCCTGCCCCCTCTAGTGGCTTTTTCCTCTCAATCTTGCTTTCTTCTTCCCCTGTAAAGTTCAGGGCATCACTTTTCACCCTCTTTTCTGATGTTTGCTGTAGTGCTCTCTAGGACCTTTTCTTCATTCTTCTTTACTATTCTTATAACCCTTACCCCTTTGATTCTCCTTTTTAGAAATGTTTAATTTCCTGTCTCAAGTAACTAACTACCCACAAGAAATAGATACCAAATTCTTTTGTGTAGGGGAAGCACTCAGTGGTGCCTGAAGGAAGATGTAATCTAATTGTGAAGTCATCTAATACAGTTTAGAAAATATTTCCCTTCCTTGATTATTTTATCCCATGGGAAAATTGTCATGCTGAGACTTCTTTACGTGAAATAGATTATTCACGTTTCCCACTCTAATACACACTTAAAAGACAATCAACACTTTGCAAAATTCATCAGAGTTATACAGATTGATAGTCTCCTCTACTTACCTTCAAGATGCTTTCCAGTTGATGGTGACTAGTCTTGAGACTTTCTCAGGAAAGTCAAATACATCTATATTCTTTTGGGGTGTGATGGAGCGTGTGTGTGTGTGTGTGTGTGGGTGGGTGTCTGTGTAGAGGGGGTGGGGAAGGTGCTTCATCTTTTGGTGACATCTTAGAAGTGAGGGAGAGAATAAGTCAAAATATTTCCCAATGGGAGATGGACTTCTTTAGGACATCTGAGTTTTGATCCTGGTTCTAGTTTAAGCCATTACTTTTCTAAGTGACTAGAGAGTAAATATAATATGATTATTCTAAGACTGAGGCTAAATAGGATGTTCACTTTGAGGACACCAAAAATACCAGTCTCTTCAAGGTCTAAGAAGTAGGCATCAAGTTTCTGGGCATAGATCTTGTTACTGAAGTAAGAGTGCTTGAATGATATCTTATTCAAAGGTACTGTCTGGAGGGAGGCAGCCTTGGTTGTAAGATGAAGACATTACTCAATTTTTGTTGACTTGATTAAAGCAGCTGGTTCCTGAGACACCTTTGTAATTCTGACCACCAGAATGTGTTGTTAACTTTAGTTAGGAGCCCAGAAGACTTATTTCAGCTCTAGCTCCTGGGAAGACTTGGGCGGGGCAGAGCACAACTTCATCACCATATCATGAAGAAACAAGAAACAATGACAATAACAGAATTTTCTCTTTCCTCCCACCCTTGGCCTTCTTTTAGATTTAAGTGTAAAATTTTGCTTAAATAGTTATTTAATGTTTTCAATTGATAATATGTTATATTTATATATTTTAGATAGGTGTCTAATTTTTTATTATAAAATTATACATGTGTATTATTTAAAATTTGAAAAATGAAGGAATTTTTAAAAATTTATAGTTTTACATTTTAAAAATGATACTTGATATTCTTTGCTGTACTTACTCTTTTTTGTTGTTATTAAGCTTGTGTTTCTCGTGATGTACTTACTCTTATCACTTCAAATCTGCAGTGTGTGGTTCATCACCTAAGTTATGTTATAGCTAAAATTGTTATATGGGCCTATCAAAGATATTTTACTACATGTGTTTAACAGTATTGCACAGAGAGCCCATGCCAGAACTTACTTTATGTATTCTGATCCCAAACTTCTAAAGCTAATAAAAGAGGACTTTTAAATGCAACCACTATGCCTAGATAGTGTCACTTTTATTGAGTGTATTACCATAGTAGAATGACAACCCAAGTTGATCTATAGCAAGATTTAAGCATAAAATCTTCAACTAGTGATCACCAATAAATATTTAATGAATACGTAATTCCTCTACCCATGTAAGAAGAGGTAGAACTCTATTGTCTCCTCCTAAAATTTTATTAATCCTGAGGTAGGAATGAGGGGAGGAATACCTAGCAAAAAAGAAAAAATATCCTCAGTGATGTATCTAGAATGCCATATCACCTCCTGACCTGAATCAGGCTTTGAGCTGAGCAGAGAAAAAATATATTTTAATCCAATAGCTCTCATCTTCTTTAATGTCTCTCTGTAATGTTTACTTCAAAGAACAGTCATTACTTTTTTATACTTAAAAATATAGATTAAACTAATTTCCTAGAATTATGCTGCAAGCTTTCATGTCAAGTAAATCCTTACTCTCAACCTTAGTATTAAAATACATTTTATATTTTAATTCATATATTTATATTTTACTATATGAACAAATATAAATAATTATAAATTAAATTATTATAAATTAAATATTATAAATATTTGTAATATTTGTTCATATTTCTTGCTTTAAAAAGTGGTCATTTGTGGATGGACTTGAGTGTTGGTGTCAGATTTTCTTGTTTTTAGGTTGTGATGGAACTAAAACTCTCTGTTCACTGCAAATTCAGTGAAAATTCCCAGCAGAGGTCATAGTCTGCACAGACTGGAAATACACTTAAAACATCTAACATGTTTAGTTTTTTTTGAGGTATATTAATTTTAATAAAACCAGGACTGACCGAAACCAGAAAGCAAAGATCTATATTCTAAAAACCTAAAGAAAGAAAAAAATCAATTATTTATAGAATTAGCACAGGATTAATTGGCCTTTAACAATAGCAATGACTACAGGAATATTACCATCTGTGGAAAAGGTTGAGAATTCATTTTTATATTCTTTAGAATTAGGAACAACTTACCTCAGTCTAGAGGCTTAGAAAAAGAATGACACTTAAAAAAAGGCATTCCAAAGCCTGTTCATTTTGAACTTGTTCTTCACACAATTGCACGTATGTGACCCTCTTTCTATGTCCCTCTTTCTTCTGGCTAGAAATGTGAGGGCTAGGTGATTTTCAGGTCTTTTTATTGGCATGAGTAATTTTTATTTTTTTTTCTGTAGTAAGAAAGAAAATGAATAACTACAATTTCTACCCTCCCCTTACATGGGGGAATAACTCCTTTTTCTCCCAAGCGTAATCTTACAGTAAAATGGAGTGAGCTGGAGATTTCTGAACTGAAAGTGGTGCCCAGCATGAAACTACCTGCTGCTTCAAGCAGTGCCCAGCAGCAAAGGTTCTTATCCTGTCACCCTCAGCAGCTACTCCCAGTACCAACCAGCAGCTGTTCCTTCAGTAGTGACCCTGGTGGAAAACAGTCCTTGCGGCAGTGGTTTCAGCTTCCAGTGCTTTTTTCACTTGTCGAGAGTGAATTCAACCAGCAGCTCTACTCTGATAGAGGCTTCTGGTCTTTCATCTGTGAGACAATTTAGGGTAATGAGAGTGATTCTTTTTGCATGTTCCTTAGTATTCCTGAGGTACTTACATGTTAAGATCACTTAACAGCTCCCTCCGCCACCAGGCTGTGTGCTGATTCAGTCTTTGGGAACGTGCCTGTTCCAGGGAGGCGAAAGTGAAGGAATCTAGGGCAGTATTTGGATAGCTCAAAATTATCTAGAGTTTGTGTTTGTGTCAGTTACTAGGAACTGGGATCTTGCTTTGTTTGTGACTTCATCACTTACCTCCCCACTTACCTGTCCTAGCACATGGATGATGACACCTTGTTCTAGTTCCTTGACCTGCTCCTCATTCTTAAGTTGGGTGTTTGTCCCCAATGAAATGCTCCTGTTCTACCTTGCTTTTGCAACTTCTTGCAGGGTGAAGACTTCTTTCTCTCATGCTCCAAAGACACAGAGTTCCAGTAAGTGGATTCAGGCCTTTCCTTTAGGCTCTAAATCCTGCTACTGAACGGTTACCCGCAAAGGTAGACAAAGGTAGGAGTCTTGCCAAGACTTCTAGGCAGTGTTAAACTGGCTGTGGTTTTTGGAGCCTTGATTCCAATACAGTCCACCAGGTCTGCTTTGTGTTTGTTTAACCATCAGACAGACCTCCTAGAAAAAGAGAGCATATTATCTTTAAGATATATTCTGGTCTCCATGTTTTCTAAACAGTAAATATCTGGAAGCTTTGTTTCACAGTTAACTCTCAAGGTAACTTATGTTTTTCTATTCTCTCCTCCCCCTTCCTTCTCTGAAGTCTCAGCAATGAAATAGTTTTCTCTGAGCCTGGGATCTGGGAGGCATTCTGTTCTTGGAGAATAACAAGGAGAATATCATTCACTTCAGGTAATGATTGGCTCTTGTTAAGAGCACACTATCACATTTAATTCTTTCCTTAATATATGGAAAAACTGAGTGCCAGGGAGTTTCTAAACTCTGGCATACATGGATTTGGAAAAAACCTTCAATTTTTCTTTATATATCTCTTTTTAGAGATATTCTGGGTCAAAATGCAAATTAAATTCCCTGAGAAAACTTCCCCAAGGTAAATATGCAAATTTACTCTAATTATGGCCATTCATTGCATATGAATATGCCCTTTCTTGTAACAGAATTGGTTTCTGTTATTAGGTATTTCCATGTATTAAGTATTTATCATTACTTTGATAAATTAACATGATGCTAGATTACTGACCCTTTCTTTTACAATTTTTTCCCAGTCTTAACATGGTAAAGCCTGCATAATCTGCTTATTGTAGCCATGTTTGGTTGAAAAAAAGTTTTAGTTATATCCGAGCTGTTAGTGTTGAAAATATTCATTGAAGAAATGTTAGAAACATTAACAAGTAAATAAGAAGAAAGATGAATAGCTAAAAGATTATATATGTAGTAATTAAAAATTTAACAATTATCATGACAGTGAAGGTGTGGCATCCAAGGACGATAGTTTTACATACTTTAGGGATATTTTGGGAGGGTCAGCAAAGCAAAAATCCATGCCAGAAATGAATACCCTAGTGAAAGTCATGAAAATATGTAAAAATTATTAATAATCAGTGAAAAGGGCATGGGTTTTTTGATAAGATAGGAATTTATGTTTCAACTTTTATTTCTTACCCTTCACTATATCTGTGGCTTCAGGGAATTTACTTACCTTATTGATTTATCACCTTTCCTATTTTATTAAATGCATCCAATAATGATAATATTTATGTCACAAGTTATGATGAAGCAAAATATATGAAAGTGCCTTATAAACTGTAAAGCATTGTATAGATGCTAGTTTTATTTATTTATGCATTCATTTTATTATTTGCAAAGCAGTGCTGTAAGCAGGGTGGAGACTACAATAGTGTGTTGAACACAGGGACAGAAGTCCCTGACATAAAAGAGCTGCATTTTATATCAAAGCAAGAACTTTGAGGCTGACTTTTTTCTCTGTATTAAATCCACTGGAGTTTATTTATAACTTAGCTTCATCTAAGCTTGAGGAAAGGTTTAAAGGTTGAAGGTATTTGTGTTTGTTTAGTTAAATTCTGTGTCCAAAAAAGCTTCCACAATGTTTACTCCTAAGATTATTTGGATGATGTACATAAGGGGAACAAGGATTGGATTTGGGGTATTTATAAATT
This sequence comes from Macaca nemestrina, assembly GCF_043159975.1. Lineage (NCBI taxonomy): Eukaryota > Metazoa > Chordata > Mammalia > Primates > Cercopithecidae > Macaca > Macaca nemestrina. The sequence goes on along the minus strand of NC_092128.1, from coordinate 81,182,995 downwards.
AAGATAGTGAAGCCATTGAGAAGTTCTCAGTAGAACTGTTTCTTTGCTTCTGGATATAAACTGTACACGTATATGACTGCTTTAAAAAAGTGTTATCTTGAAGAACAGACTGCATATGACAGTCAAGGTCTCTCAAATTATTTAAGATTTGATTAAAAATCTGTCTCTTTGAAGACATCACTTTGGCTGTAACTGAGAAGCACCTATGATGTCATAGTCAGGTAGACTGTATCAGCAATGGGTGCATTAATATTTCTGGTCCCACATGCTCTTTCTGTTACTCATCCTTCAAGAGGTAGAGTTGATTTCCATTTCCTTAAACTGAGAAGGGCCTTTGTGACTGTCCTGATGAACAGAATGAGGTGAAATTGAGGCTACACATGATTTCCAAGGTTAGGTCATAAAATAAGACAGCTCCTGCCTGCCTTTGTTCCTCTTGGAACATTTATCTTGTAAGAAGTCCAGTTATCCTTAATTCAGCATCCTGGAGAGACCTTGTGGAGAGGGCTCACAGGAATAGATGTCTCAGGAGCCTCAGCTGTGACAGTCCCCAGGTATTTGAGTTCTCCCTGAACACTGGGTTTTTGGATGGTGATATGATTTGGATGTTTGTCCCTTTCAAATCTCATGTTGAAGTATTATCTCCATTGTTGGAGGTGGGGCCTGGTGGGAGGTGTTTGGGTTATGGGGGCAGATCCCTCATGTCTTGGTGCTATCCTCACGAAATAGTGAGTGAGTTCTCTCATGATCTGATTGTTTAAGAGTGTGTGGCACCTCCCCTCCCCTCTTGCCATGTGAGATGCCTACTTCGTCTTCACCTTCTGCCATAATTGTAAGCCTCCTGAGGCCTCACCAGAAGCAGATGCCAGCACCATGCTTCTTGTACAGCCTGCAGAACTAGGAGCCAATTAAAACCTCTTTTCTTTATAAATTGCTCAGCCTCAGGTATTTAAAAAAATTTTTTTGAGACAGAGTCTCACTCTGTCACCCAGGCTGGAGTACAGTGGTGCAATCTTGATTCACTGCAACCTCTACCTCCTGGGTTCAAACGATTCTCCTGCCTCAGCCTTCTGAGTAGCTGGAACTACAAGAGTGCACCACCTGTAGTGGACCACCTCCTGGCTAATTTGTGTATTTTTAGTAGAGAATGGGTTTCAACATGTTGGTCGGGCTGGTCTCAAATGCCTGACCTCAAGCGATCCACCTGCTTCGGCCTCCCAAAGTGTTGGGATTACAGGCATGAGCCACCGTGCCCAACCAGGTTTTTTTTTTGTTTTTGTTTTTTTTTTTTTTTTTAATAGCAATGCAAGAACAACCTAATACAGATGATTACAACATCCTGCCTTCAGATGTTGCTGTTGCTGATAGACCAGAGACAAGCTGTCCCTGCTGAGCACTGCCCTTATTCCAAATTCATAGGTAAATACATTTTGCTGCTTTGGAGTGGCTGGTTTGAAACCACAGACAACCAGAACACAAAGTAGCCCGACTGACCATTTGTTTATGTATTTAGGTTGAAACACTATTGATATAAGCTCTGTAGCTTTTATCTGTTTTTATTGTTTTCATTAACCTTATATAGCCACTAGATAATAAATGCCTTGAGGACCTCTTTGCATTGGATCTACTCTATATAAATACTTTGCATAGGATACACTGCTATGTCTATGTTGAAACTAGTGGCATTTTTTGGTATATGGGGTTATCCAGTATGGTTCTTTGTATCTGGTTTATCCTGTTTATGTGGGTTGAACCTCTTGTCTCATTGATTATGTGGAAGCTTTGATGGATTATTTTATTAAGGAGATCTGCTGCAAGTAGCAAAAATACAACTGAAAGTGGCTGAGCAAAAAGACATGTAATATCTCATGTAATAAGAAGCTTAGGGGCAGCATGCTTGCAGATTTTAGCACTGTCAACCTTGGCATGTTTGCTACATTATAGGCTTGCCTCCTTAGGGTTCCAAAAAGTCTCTTGGTCTTCTCAGAACCACATTTAGACTGGAAAACATCCAACTAAAGAAGAATGACTTTCCTCCTGTGCACCCCTCTTATTTTTTCAGAGGCCCACAGCAGGCTTCCCTTCAAGGGCCTGAGTTATATGATCTTGGAAGTGCCTTGAATAATCAAGCAATGCCACCAGAGATCTCCAGGATCCTATTAGATACTATTTTATATCATAGAATTGGTATCTGAAAAGTTAGGGATCTTATGAAGAAAATATTAGATTGCATCAAACTTAATCATCTTTAATGTTAGGAAAAACATTTGCACAGTATAAGAGCAAAAATGCAACATATAATTACGTAATAAATGTGTACAGAGATTCTGCTGACTCTGAGGCACTGAGACCTACTCTACTATCTTAGTTTTAAAATTCTTCCTTTAGATTATAAAGATAATTCAGAATACTCTATCAAGACGTGTGAAAAAAAAATCCAGTTAGTGATCCAGGTAAAATATATGTTTTACGTTTTTATTTATCTAATTTTAATTTTTTTATTGAGAGAGGGTCTCATTCTGTCACCCAGGCTGGAGTGCAGTGGTGCAACCTGCCTTCCAGGTTCAAGTGATTCCCATACCTCAGCCTCCCGAGTAGCTGGGATTACAGGTGGGTGCCACCATGCCTGGCTAATTTTTGTATTTTTCATAGAGATGGGGTTTTGCCATGTTGTCCAGGATGGTGTCGAACTCCTGGCCTCAAGTGAGCTGCCCATGTCAGCCTCCCAAAGTGTTGGGATTACAGACGTTAGCCACCACACCCAAGCTAAAATCTATGTTATTTAAACAATTGCAACTGAGAGGGAAATTATTCCCTAAAATTGCCTGTTATGACATAAATATTACCTTAATAGTTAAGTGCCTTTCAACCTTGGGAAGACTGGGAATTCTGTGATTTCTAGTGTTTGAATGTATACCCCAAAAAATATGTGCTGGAAACTTAATCTTCAATGTAACAGTGTTGGGATGTGGGGCCTAATGGGAGGTGTTTAGATCATGATAGCGCCACCCTCATGAACGGATTAATGCAAATTATAAAAGGGCTTGAGGCTGTGAGTTTGATCTCTTGCCCTCACATGTTCTTGCCCGTATGTCTTCTGCTGTGGGATGATACAGCATTAAGGTTCACACAAGATGCTGACATCTTGATATTGGACTTTCCAGCCCCGGCAACTATAAGGTATAACTTTCTTTTCTTTATAAATTACCCAGTCTGTGGTATTCTGTTATAGCAACAAAAAACTGGCTAAGTCAGTGATAAAAAATTTAAGATAATCTAACCATGGTATTAACAGTATATTTGATGGTTTATATAATAATTCTTATGAAATTGGTTTCCGTAGAGTTGCAAGTCAGCTTTGTTATTCCCCCTTAAAATATAAAATAGTTATCAATTTTGGCTTGTGTTTTATGATAAAATCTTACTAGGTTTATAGACAATGTTGAAACATTCATGAGAATGTATGATTCATCATGCTAATAAGTTTAATTTATTAAATATAAAGTTGTTTTAGAACTCAAGTTTTGTAAGTAAAATAATTTAAATATTTTACATTTTGAATACACTTAATTTATAAATACAGTTTGAAGTATTTAAAATTGTTTAAATTTGTAAGTGATGACAAACATTAATCAAAGGAACTTTAAAACCAATTATTAAAACATGCTAGGTTATTAATAGAATTATCATAAACTCTATAAGCCAAAAGCTTAAAGAGAACTGTTTTTTTATATATGTGACTTTAATAAAATGAATTTTAATTTTTTAAATAAAAGTAAATGTACGAATAGATTTTCTTTTCTGGACACACAAATATGCTCACCAAGAAATTCGTATTTAACAGCAAGGACTTATTTACAAGTTCATTCCTAACGAATCACTGCAAATCTAATGTGTCCACAATGAACAATTTAGACCTATTATTTCACCATAGGGACCTGAGGAGGAGCCTCCCTTAATCTCCTGGTATCCTAGCTCATGTTAACAAAATCAGCCCATCCATCATACATGGAACCTCACGTGATGTTTGCTAAAAAATAAAGATCTGTGTTAACAAAGAGATTCATAATTTTTATTTCCTGGGATGAATACTGCCATCTCTTTATAAATCTACAATATTTTACTCTTCTAGACAAATACAACCCCTTGATAATTTCTGCACACTTGAGTGGATAAATACTGTGACTTTCAAATTTATTTTATATGTATCCTTTCAAATAGGTGTTTTGAAGTTTCCTTATTTATATCTTAAAGGTTTCTTTTTCCCAACTTGCTGAACATCCTGAGGTTTCATCTTCCCTACCTGATTGTCACAAGGATACTGCTTCCCTTCTGACCACAGGAAAATTATGAAAGGTGTCTTGGGAATATGTCAGTATAAAAGACAGGCTATAAAAAAGAATCCTTTTCCCATTTCTTCTTTTTGTCAGGTTGTCAAAGATCAGATGTTTGTAGGTGTGTGGTGTTATTTCTGAGGCCTCTGTTCTGTTCCATTGGTCTATATATCTGTTTTGGTAGCAGTACCATGCTGTTTTGGTTACTGTAGCCTTGTAGTATAGTTTGAAGTCAGGTAGCATGATGCCTCTGTCTTTGTTCTTTTTGGTTAGAATTGTTTTGGCTATATGGACTCTTTTTTGTTTCCATATGAAATTTAAAGTAATTTTTGCTAATTCTGGGAAGAAAGTCAATGGTAGCTTGATGGAAATAGCATTGAATCTGTAAATTACTTTGGGCAATATGGCCATTTTCATGATATTGATTCTTCCTATCCATGAGCATGGAATGTTTTTCCATTTGTTTGTGTCCTCTCTTATTTCTTTGAGCAGTGGTTTGTAGTTCTCCTTGAAGAGGTCCTTCACGTCCGTTTAAGTTATATTCCTGGGTATTTTGTTCGCTTTGTAGCAATTGTGAATGGGAGTTCAGTCTTGATTTGGCTCTCTGTTTGTCTTTTATTGGTGTATAGGAATATTTGTGATTTTGGCACATTGATTTCATATCCTGAGACTTTGCTGAAGTTGCTTATCAGCTTAAGGAGATTTGAGGCTGTATCAATGGGGTTTTCTAAATATACAATAACGTCTTCTGGAAACAGAGACAATTTGACTTCCTGTCTTCCTATTTGAATACGCTTTCTTTCTTTCTCTTGTCTTATTGCCCTGGCCAGAACTTCCAATACTATGTTGAATAGGAGTGGTGGGAGAGGGCATCCTTGTCTTGTGCAGCTTTCAAAGGGAATGCTTCCAGCTTTTGCCCATTCAGTATGATATTGGCTGTGGGTTTGTCATAAAGAGCTCTTATTATTTTGAGATGCATTTCATCGATACCTAGTTTATTGAGAGTTTTTAGCATAAAGGGTTGTTGAATTTTTTCGAAGGCCTTTTCTGCATCTATTGAGATAATCATGTCATTTTTGTCATTGATTCTGTTCATGTGATGGATTACATTTATTGATTTGCATATGTTGAACCAGCCTTGCATCCCAGGGATGAAGCCAACTTGATCATGTTGGATAAGCTTTTCAGTGTGCTGCTGGATTTGGTTTTCCAGTATTATTTTCAGGATTTTCACATCAGTGTTTATCAGGGATATTGTCCTGAAATTTTCTTTTTCTGTTGTGTCTCTGCCAGGTTTTGGTATCAGGATGATGCTGGCCTCATGAAATGAATTAGGGAGGAGTCCCTCTTTTTCTATTGTTTGGAATAGTTTCAGAAAGAATGGTACCAGCTCCTGTTTGTACTTCTGGTAGAAATTGCCTGTGAATCTGTCAGGTCCTGGACTGTTTTTGGTTGGTAGGTGATTAATTACTGCCTCAATTTCAGAACTTGTCATTGGTCTATTCAGGGATTCAACTTCTTTCTGGTTTAGTGTTGGGAGGGTGTATGTGTCGAGAAATGCATCTATTTCTTATAGAACTTCTAGTTCATTTGCAAAGAGGTATTTATAATATTCCCTTGTGGTAGTTTTTATTTCTGTGGGATCAGTGGTGATATCCCCTTTATCATTTCTTATTGTGTCTATTTGATTCTTCTCTCTTTTCTTCTTTATAAATCTGGCTAGTGGTCTATTTTGTTAATCTTTTCAAAAAACCGGCTCCTGGATTCATTGATTTTTTTTGAAGGGTTTTTCTTGTCTCTATCTCCTTCAGTTCTGCTCTGATCTTAATTATTTCTTGTCTTCTGTGAGCTTTTGAATTTGTTTGCTCTTGCTTCTCTAGTTGTTTTAATTGTGATGTGAGGGTGTCAATTTTAGATCTTTCCTGCTTTCTCATGTGGGCATTTAGTGCTACAAATTTCCCTCTAAACACTGTTTTAGCTGTGTCCCAGAGATTCTGGTACATTGTGCCTTTCTTCTCATTGGTTTCAAAGAACTTATTTATTTCTGCCTTAATTTTGTTATTTACCCCATAGTCATTTAGGAGCATGTTGTTCAGTTCCCATGTAGTTGTGCAGTTTTGAGTGAGTTTCTTAACCCTGAGTTCTAATTTGATTGCACTGTGATCTGAGAGACTGTTTCCATTCTTTCGCATTTGCTGAGGAGTGATTTACTTCCAATTATGTGGTCAGTTTTAGAGTAAGTGCTATGTAGTGCCGAGAAGAATGTATATTCTGTTGAGTTGGGGTGGAGAGTTCTGTTGGTGTCTATTAGGTCTGCTTGGTCCAGAGCTGAGTTCAAGTCCTGAATATCCTTGTTAATTTTCTGTCTCATTGATCTGTCTACTGTTGACAGTGGGGTGTTAAAGTCTTCTACTAGTACTGTGTGGGAGTCTAAGTCTCCTTGTAGGTCTCCAAAAACTTGCTTTATGAACCTGGTTGCTCCTGTATTGGGTGCATATATATTTAGGATAGTTAGTTTTTCTTGCTGCATTGATCCCTTTACCATTATGTAATGCGCTTGTCTTTTTTGATCTTTGTTGGTTTAAAGTTCTGTTTTGTCAGAGACTAGTATTGCAACCCCTGTGTTTTTTTTTTTTTTTTTTTTTTTTTTTGCTTCCCATTTGCTAGGTAAATATTCCTCCATCCCTTTATTTTGAGCCTGTGAGTGTCTTTGCATGTGAGATGGGTCTCCTGAATACAGCACAATGATGGGTCTAGAATCTATTAAATTTGCCAGTCTGTGTCTTTTAACAGAGCATTTGGGCCATTTACATTTAAGGTTAATATTGTTATGTGTGTATTTGACCCTGTCAGATACACACTGGTTATTTTGCCCATTAGTTGATGCAGTTTCTTCATAGGTCGATGGTCTTTACATTTTGGCATGTTTTTGCAGTGGCTGGTACCGGTTTTTCCTTTCCATATTTAGTGCTTCCTTCAGGAGCTCTTCTAAGGCAAGTTTGGTGGTGACAAAATCCCTCAGCACTTGCTTGCCTGTAAAGGATTTTATTTCTCCTTCACTTACGAAACTTAGTTTGGCTGGAAATGAAATTCTGGTTTGAAAATTCTTTCCTTTAAGAATGTTGAATATTGGCCCCCACTCTCTTCTAGCTCGTAGGGTTTCTGTAGAGAGATCTGCTGTTAGTCTGATGGGATTCCCTTTGTGGGCAACCCAACCTTTCTCTCTGGCTGTCCTTAACATTTTTTCCTTCATTTCAACCTTGGTGAATCTGATGATTATGTGTCTTGGGGTTGCTCTTCTCGAGGAGTATCTTTGTGGTGTTCTCTGTATTTCCTGAATTTGAATGTTGGCCTGTCTTGCTAGGTTGGAGAAGTTCTCCTGAATAATATCCTGAAGTGTGTTTTCCAACTTGGTTCCATTCTCCCTGTCACTTTTAGGTACACCAATCAAGCATAGGTTTGGTCTTTTCACATAGTCCCATATTTCTTGGAGGCTTTGTTCGTGCCTTTTCATTCTTTTTTCTCTAATCTTGTCTTCACGTTTGATCTTCAATCTCTGGCATTTTTTCTTCTGCTTGATTGATTCAGCTATTTATACTTGTGTATGCTTTACCAAGTTCTCATGCTGTGTTTTTCAGCTCCCTCAGGTCATTTATGTTCTTTTCTAAACTGGTTATTCTAGTTAGCAGTTCCTGTAAGCTTTTATCAAGGTTCTTGGCTTCCATGAATTGTGTTAGAACATGCTCCTGTTGCTTGGAAGAGTTTGTTATTACCCACCTTCTTTTTTGGGGGGCGAGGGATGGAGTCTCGCTCTGTTGCCAGGCTGGAGTGCAGTGGCACAATCTCGGCTCACTGCAACCTCCACCTCCCAGGTTCAAGCGATTCTTTTGCCTCAGCCTCCCAAGTAGCTGAGACGGCTGGTGCGTGCCACCACACCAAGCTAATTTTTGTATTTTTAGTAGAGATGGGGTTTCACCATGTTGGCCAGGATGGTCTCGATCTCTCGACCTTGTGATCCATCTGCCTTGGCCTCCCAAAGTGTTGGGATTACAGGCGTGAGACCCTGCTCTCAACCCTGTTACCCACCTTCTGAAGCCTACTTACCTGTCAATTTGTCAAACTCATTCTCCATCTAGTGTTGTTCCCTTGGTGGGGAGGAGTTGTGATCCTTTGGAAGAGAAGAGGCATACTGGTTTTTGGAATTTTCGGCCTATTTGCACTGGTTTTTCCTCATCTTCGTGGTTTTATCTACGTTTGATCTTTGATGTCAGTGATCTTTGGATGGGGTTTTTGTGTGGGTGTTGTTTTTGTTGATGTTAATGCTATTGCTTTCTGTTTGTTAGTCTTCCTTCTAATAGTCAGGCCCTCTGCTGCAGGTCTGCTGGAGTTTGCTGGAGATCCACTCCAGACCCTGTTTGTCTGGGTATCACCAGCGGTGGCTATAGAACAACAAAGATTGCTGCCTGCTCCTTCCTCTGGAATCTTTGTCCCAGAGGGGCACCCACCAGATGCCAGCCAGAGCTCTCCTGTATGAGGTGTCTGTCGATCCCTGCTGGGAGATATCTCCCAGTCAGGAGGCACAGGGGTCAGGGATCCACTTGAGGAGGCAGTCTGATCCTTAGCAGAGCTCTAGCACTGTGCTGGGAGATCCACTGCTCTCTTCAGAGCAGGCAGGCACGATTGTTTAAGTCTGCTGAAGCTGTACCCATAGCTGCCCCTTCTCTCAGGTGCTCTGTCTCAGGAAGATGGGAGTTTTATCTATAAGACCCTGACTGGGACTGCACCTTTCTTTCAGAGATGTCCTGTCCTGAGAGGAGGAATCTAGAAAGGCAGTCAGGCTACAGCGGCTTTGCCACACTGTGGTGGGTTCTGCATCTAATTCAAACTTCCCAGCAGCTTTGTTTACACTGTGCGGGGAAATCTGCCTATTCATGCCTCAGTAATGGCAGACATCCCTCCCCACACCAAGCTTGAGCATCCTAGATTGACTTCAGACTGCTATGCTGGCAGCGAGAATTTCAAGCCAGTGGTTCTTAGCTTGTTGAGCTCTGTGTGGGTAGGATCTGCTTAGTAATAGTACTAGGCTCCCTGGCTTCAGCTCCCTTTCCATGGGAGTGAATTGTTCTGTCTCACTGGCATTCCAGGTGCGACTGGGGTAGGAAAAAAACTTCTGAGCTAACTTGGTGTCTGCCCAAATGGCTGTGCAGTTTTGTGTTTGAAATCCAGGGCCCTGGTGGTGCAGTTACCCAAGGGAATCTCCTGGTGTGTGGGTTGCAAAGACCATGGTGAAAGCATAGTATCTGGGCCAGATAGCACCGTCCCTCAAGGCACAGTCCCTCACGGCTTCCCTTGGCTAGGGGAGGGAGTTCCCCAACCCTTTGCACTTCCTGGGTGAGGCAACGCCCCACTCTGCTTCTGCTCGCCCTCTGTGGGCTGCACCCACTGCCTAACCAGTCCCAATGAGATGAACCAGGTACCTTAGTTGGAAATGCAGAAATAACCCACCTTCTGTGTTGGTCTCACTGGGAGCTGCAGACCAGAGTTGTTCCTATTTGGCCATCTTGAGATCCGTTCCCACATTTTCTTGATCTAATCTGGTTTTGATGGGCATTTAGGTTGATTCTATCTCTTTGCTCTTGTGAAAGTGCTGCAAAGAAAATATGTATGCATGTGTCTTTATGGCAGAATGATTTATATTTATTTGGGTTTATACCCAATAATGGAATTGCTGAATTAAATGGTAATTCTGTTTTAAGTTTTTTTTCTTTTTTTTTTTTCTTGAGACGGAGTCTCACTCTGTCACCAGACTGGAGTGCAGTGGCGTGATCTTGGCTCACTGCAACCTCCAACTCCCTGGTTCAAGCGATTCTCCTGCCTCAGTGTCCCGAATAGCTGGGATTATAGGCGTGTGCCACCATGCCCAGCTAATTTTTGATTTTTAGTAGAGACGGGGTTTCACCATGTTGGCCAGGAATGGTCTCGATCTCCTGACTTCATGATCTGCCCCCCTCGGCCTCCCAAAGTGCTGGGATTACAGGTGTAAGCCACCGTGCCAGGCTTATTTTAAGTTCTTTGAGAAATCACCACACTGCTTTCTACAATGGCTAAACTAATTTACATTCCCACCAACAGTGTTTAAGCATTCTCTTTGCTCTGCAACTTCACCAGCATCTTTCATTTTTTGAAAGTAAGCAATTTTAGACCATGAGTGAGGAATTGTTTATTTTGTGAGGTATTTTTTATTTCTTCTCACTGATCATAGCTAGTATCCTACCAGTCTTGATATAGTTGGAGTCTGTATCTCCAACTAAGTGTGTGGCACCTCCCACCCCCCGCTTCCTCCTGCTCAGGCCATGTAAGATATGCCTGCTTCTTCACTTTCCACCATGATTGTAAGTTTCCTGAGGCCTATCCAGCTATGCTTCCCGTAGAGCCTGCAGAATCATGAGCCAATTAAACCTCTATCCTTTATAAACTACCCAGTCTCAGGTAATTCTTTATAGCAGTGCAAGAACAGAGTAAAACAAGCCCTATAAAAACAAAACAAAACAAAACAAAATGAAACACCTCTTCAATTGGTCCCTGATAGGAATTAAACTCCCTTGGATGACACCTCACTGGAAATTTTATGAACTTGAATCAGGGCTCACTAGTCCATAGCTCCAGAGGCAATGATTTTGTTATAGCTATTTAAACAATGTATTTTGAATGTCATTTTATTAACAATCACAATTCTCCTTCCAATTCAACATAGTATTTTACTGACTCCTCCATGGTATTTCATAAAATTGCAGGGCTAGTCTGAGGCTGAAATCCATGATTTCAGTTATTTTCACCTTATATCTCCAGTATATTTTATGTAAAGACTACTCCTTCTACTCCTTTACGTGATCGTTCTCTCAGATGTCAATGAGCTCTGGCCAAGACTTAATTAACATTAAACTGAAAGGACTAGACTTTTCATTTCATGCCAGTCTTAAATAGTGTGCACCATTGGATGGTTTTGTGTGTGCGAAATTTTTTTCTAATTATTTAGTAATCTACAGCTGTCTTTAAAAATGAGTATAATCTGTTAAAGTTTTATACTGAGAGGTTAATAAAGTATAATCAAACCAAATAAACCAAACTAAAAGAAAACCTTAGTTGGCCTTGCTAAACTGTAAAAGGAAAATCGCTTTCATGTAGAAGTGACAAACAAATCCTGTGTACCAATGATATAAATCCAATGCAGGTGAAGCTGATAAATCATCAATCTCTGAAATACTTAAGAAAAGTCGCACCTCCTGGATCATGGCTGAGTGGGCAATAATATTATGGTTGAGAATCTTTTGTTTTCATTTTGAAGCAGCTTAGGAATTTTCTGTGAGAAACAGCTTCTAATAGGTTAAATATGTTAAAATTGCCCAATCATGCCAAATCATTTGAAAGCAAAAATTTTTAGTTTTACTATATATATTTCTTTGAAGAAATGAATTCAGTGGAGAGTATTTTTAGACAACTAAATCAATACCTTATTTTTCTTTATTGATCATTTTACTTGGGATGGGGCAAAAGAAACACCCAACATGCCAACATCACTTTCAATCAGTAGATAGATGTTATGATTTTTGACCTCTTTACTTCTCTTTCTCCCTCCCTCCCTCCCTCCCTCCCTCCCTCCCTCCCTCCCTCCCTTCCCTCCCTCCCTCCCTCCCTCCCTCCCTCCCTCCCTCCCTCCCTCCCTCCCTCCTTCCTTCCTTCCTTCCTTCCTTCCTTCCTTCCTTCCTTCCTTCCTTCCTTCCTTCCTTCCTTCCTTCCTTCTTTCCTTCCCTCCTTCTTTCCTTGACAGAGTCTTTCTCTGTCACCCAGGCTGGACTGCAATGGTGCAGTCTCGGCTCACTGCAACCTCTGCCTCCTGGATTCAAGTGATCCTCCTGCCTCAGCTTCCTGAGTAGCTGGGATTGTAGGCATGCATCACCACACCCAGCTAATTTTTGTATTTTTAGTAGAGACGGGGTTTTGCCATGTTGGCCAGGATGGTCTCGAACTTCTGACCTCAGGTGATCTGCCTGCCTCAGCCTCCCGAAGTGCTGGGATTACAGGCCTGAGCCACCACGCCCGGTCAGCCTCTTTTCTGTCTGATTCCACAACCTTTGGTATTATGATCGGAAGAAACACTTTTCTTCCTCACATGAATTGAAATCCTCTACAGACACTGAGAAAAACATTGGAAATGTTTAATAATCGAGTCTTGAAATACATATGTGAGTAATATAAAACGTTATCTTCTTATTACCTATTCAGAGTGATCTGAGAAAAAGTAGTCGTGAGGTAGATCTTGAAAATGAGAGACAAAGGTCTTTAGATAGATAAAGTATTCTAAGTGTTGAAGTTTAAAGAAGGAAATAAATGATTGATCACGTTAGAAAGTGAACAGTCAGAACAACTATCCATATGTTTTATTTGCCCAATTTAGAAAAAGACACCCATTTTTTAGCATAATAGTTCTATGGGCTTAAGTCTTAAAAAAAAGATGGTGTCTTTGTGTGTATGTGTGTGTATATATATATTATACATATATATATTTATTATTATTATTATTATTTTGGAGATGGAGTCTTCCTCTGTCTCCCAGGCTGGAGTGCAGCAAGCAGTGTGATCTTGGCTCACTGCATCCTCTGCCTCCCAGACTCAAGCGATTTTCCTACCTCAGCCTCCCAAGTAGCTGGGACTACAGGGGCACACCACCACACCCAGTTAATTTTTGTATTTTTAGTAGAGACAGGGTTTCACCATTTAGCCAGGCTGGTCTTGAACTCCTGACCTCAGGTGATCTACATGCCTTGGCCTGCCAAAGTGCTGGGATTACAGATGTGATAATTTTTTTTTTTTTTTTTTGAGTGTGTCTTCCTCTGGGCAAATCAGTCGCATGCTATGTTACATCGTTTAACAAGACGAGTGTAGGCTGAATTATAGTCTCCACTCCCTTGTTGGCTAAGGGTTCTGGGCAGTCAGTACTCTGCTCAGCCATTCATTGTGGTCCTGTGAATGGAAGAAGAGCATTTCAGTTGAGGATGGAAGAGTTAATGGGAGGACATTTCTTTAAAAGTTAACATTTTTTGCTCCATTTTCACCACTGTAAAAATTAAGTCTCTTTGGTTGCAAGTAACAGAAACTGACTTTGACTAATGTAGGCAATATTTATTGGAATAAGATAGAGTATTTCATAATATTAAAGAATAATCTGAAGAACCAGCCTTTGAAAAAAATATGAACCAGGCAAGGTGATATGGTTTGGCTGTGTCCCAACCCAAATCTCATCTTGACTTGTAGCTCCCATAATTCCCACATGTCATGGGAGGGACCCAGAGGGAGGTAATTGAATCACAGGGGTGGGTCTTTCCCATGCTGTTCTCATGATAGTGAATATGTCTCACGAGATCTGATGGTTTTATAATGCACATGCTCTCTTGCCTGCCACCATGTAAGACATAACTTTTCTCCTCATTTGCCTTCTGCTATGATTGTTCAGCCTCCCCAGCCAGTGGAACTGTGAGTCAATTAAACCTCTTTCATTTATAAATTACCCAGTCTAAGGGATGTCTTTATTAGCAGTGTGAGAACAGATTAATACACAGGGCATCTTCACAGATCAAAGTAGACTAATAGAGAGTCTCTTTTGAACTGGAGAAGTGGTCCTCTGTTCTTGCTGAACTTTACGATAAGGTGGGAAACTTTTAAAAGCCCTGATGCTCAGGCCACACCCAGACCAATGAAATCAGGATCCCTTGGGCGGACACAGGCAGCCATAGTTTTTTATTCTTCTCAGGTGAAACATGTTTCATAACTTTACCTTTGGGATAATGAAAGCCAGCTGATTTCAGTCTTTATGTCATTACAATTAGACTTAAATTCTGAGTCTGTTGGAGGAGAATCTGGATGTCCAAGTTTGGGCTTTGTACCTATCACTCCTTAGCTGGGAGAGGAGAGGTATCCTAAACTACATTCTACCACACTGTATGTTAAAAGAGTAAAAATAAGCCCCTGTAGCAAATCAAAGGGTTATAAAGCCTGAGTATTCAAAACCAACTGATGTTTTCCTACAACTACTTTTGCAGATAAGTAATATATTGAACAAGAAAGAAGAATAATTGGAAAATTCTTTCACTGATGATTTTATATTAATATTTTTCCTCTTTTCAATTATTATAATGGGAATATATTTGTTTCTTAGTATGATCATTATTGTTATAGTAAACATTGAAATCAATTTTTAGAAATAATGTATGAATTAGGGTATTATATAGTTTGGATGTGTGTTCGTGCTCAAGTCTCATATTGAAATGTAAGCCTCAATGTTGGAGGTGGGACCTGGGGGGAGGTGACTGGATCATGGGGGTAGATTTCTCATGAATCGTTTAGCACTGTCCCCTGTGGTACTGTCTTTGTGATAGTGAGTGAATTCTCATGAGATCTGGTCCTTTAAAAGTGTGTAGCACCTCCCCACTTTCCCTCTTGCTTCTATTCTGGCCATTGTAACTTGCCTGTTCCCCTTTTACCTTCCATCATGAAAGGTTCCTGAGACCCCCTCCAGAAACCAAGCAGATGGTGGCATCACGCTTCCTGTACATTCTGCAGAACTGTGAGACAATTAAATCTCTTTTCTTTATAAATTACCTCGTCTCAGGTATTTCTTTATAGCAATGTGAGAACAGACTAATACAGGGTTTAAACCTCTGAATCTTAACCTTACCCTATCATTTTTTTAGAAAAGCTTCTCTAAGATCCTAAAAGTAATTTTTGCACTATGCAACTGAGACAACACAGGAACAGGCCAAGTGACAACTCAGGTGTGTCAAAAAGGAAAACCTCACAGATAATTTATGTAGTTTTTCATGTCTATATTACACTAGTTTCCCAAAATTCTTCCCAATTTAATTCCTTTATTGTAGAAACCTATAAAACATAATAGTCAAAAATCATAGAAAGTGAGACAAAAAAAAGAGGAAGCTTTTGATGCTTCTCTTCAGGGTTCCATTTGAAGTCTTTCTCCTCATCATTTATAAAGTTTCACAAGCATTTGGAGATTCTAACTTGCGGGTGCCTGGCAGGACTCTTTAACCCTTCTCTACTGTCTGCTAGTTCACACCAGTTTTATATTAAAAGGCTAAATTAAATAAACTACATAGCAGATAGGGGAAAGGAGGTCACTAATTTACTGTATTCTTAACCATAAAATAAGCTGCAAATACAAAGCCATCTAGCTGAAAGTGAGTGTCTCCAGAATCCCTGCTTTGAGAGGAAAAAAAGGCAGAATGTGTGGGATTCTCCAACATAAAGTCTTTTTAAGCAGGAGGACAAAGGAATCTCAGGAAGCGTTAGGCCTCAGAGAACATATTATTCATCATGAAGGGTTCTGGCTAGGAGAAAAAAGAAAAAAAGACCCAGGTAGGCTTAAGAATCCCTTATGCCTCAAGCAGGCTTCCTAGAGCAGTTCACCCTAATTTCGTGTGAATTTTAGACCTCTCCAACAGTGAACACTGTTTTAAGTGTCATCAGTCACCTAGTTAGAAATCACAAGTCTTTTGAATAATCTTGCAATTGGTAACAATCTTTAGGGCAGAAGTAGCTACACAATTGAAGTGACATTTACCTTTTCCGACATACGAAGTGTTTTATACTTCTGGGGTTTACTTCTTTAGAGAATAATAGAGAAATGTGATGTTATTGTGCATAACCTTGTGTAATGTGATACATATATGACCAACTTATGGATAAAATATAGCAAAATCCCTTATACATAAAAAAATGAATCAAAACTGGTAAGGAAAAATAACCTCTAAATTACAAGCAGGCAAAAATTAAGGAAAAGAGGTATAACATCAAGACATAAACCTCAAAAAATGGCAGATGAGGAAAGATAAAGAATATTCTGGTGAGGCAGAACCTATCCCCTAATCCCTGAGACCTGCTTTTCATATGATGGAATAAAGCACACATAATGAAATTCCAAAAAATTTTACTAATGACCCAATTTGGAGAGAAGTAGTGTTTAAGGTGAGTAGGCAGACTGGTGAAAAACTCTTGAAAGTGAAAAACCAAAAACCCCAAACATTTGAAAGTAGACATCCTTTTCTACCACTGAAAACATATTCATTAGTGGGGCTGAAAGGTCTTAGAGACCCTTCAGAATCTTGGAGAATGAACTGAAGCCCATGAGAGTGAGAGAAGACCCTTACTATGTAAGTGGGCCTTGGTGTGAGTATTTATGGCATCTCAGATGAAAGAAACAAGTTCAGAAACCCAGCAAATGCTAAATGCCCTCTCAACTAAATGCTACTTCATCTCCATGCCTCTAGGTTTTGGCAAAATAGACAAGAAGTAGTAGCCAGCACTCCTACTGAAGTGTGCAGAAAGATGGGTCATAGAAAAAAAATCAATGAAGAGAGGATACAAGAGAATTCACTCATATTGATATTATTAAAGAAAGTAGGCATTCTGAATAAAGATGCCAATGTTAAGTCTCAGCAGGATGAAAAGAAAGGCATGGAGACTAGATCACTTATATTTTGTTGGAAAACAAACTACCATGATTCAGTGTTTCAAAATAATGAGTATTTATTTAATTCACAGTCCTGCAGGTTTGCAATTGATCAGTGCTCAGCTAGGCAGTTCTGGTTTCAGCTGGGCCCAGTCACAAGTCTGCAGTCAGCTGCCAGATCCTTTGGAGGCCAACTTACTGGGACTATCCATTAACTCCTTGTGGTCTCTTAACCCCTAGCAGTCTAGCCCATGGTTGTTCACTTTAGGGCTGGACAGAGTTCAAGAGAGGAGGCAGAAGTGCACAAAGTTTCTTTTTTCTTTATAGCTTTTTTGAAGTATGACTGACAAATAACAATTGTATGTATTTAAAGCATTCAATGTGAGATTTCGATACACATGTTTTGAAATGATTATCACAATATAACTAATTAACATATTACCTAATATTGTAGTTACCTTTTTGTGTGTGTGTGGTAAAAACACTTAAGATCTACTCTCTTAGGAAATTTTCAGTATACAATATATTAACTATGGTTGTCATGCTGTACATCAGGTCTCTGGAACTTATTCACCCTATGACTGAAAGTTAGTACCTTTTGACCAACGTCTCCCCATAGCGCCTGTTCTGGTAACCACTCTTCCACTCTCTGTTTCTGTGAGTTCAAATTTTTTAGAATCATATATAAGTGAGAGTATGCAGTATTTGCCTTTCTGTGCCTAGCTTATTTCACTTAAGGTAGTGTCTTTCAGATCCACCCAAGTTGTTGAAAATGGCAGAATTTTCTTTTTTTTAGGCTGAATAATATTCCATTGTATATATACAATACATTTTCTTTATCCATTCATCAGCAGGCACTTAGATTGTTTACATATTTTGGCTATTGTGAATAATGCTGCAGGAAACATGGAAGTGTAGGTATCTCTTTGATATACTAATTTCATTTCCTTTGGAAGGAGTATACCCAGAGTGGGTTTGCTGGATAACATAATAGTTCTGTTTTTGATCTTTTGAGGAACCTCTATAATGTTTTCCATAGTGGTTCTACCAGTGGTTCGCATTCTCACCAACAAGGTACATAGGTTTCCTTCCTTCACGTCCTCACCAACTTTTGTTATTGCTTGTTTTTTTTTTTCTATAACAGTCATCCTAAAAAGTGCAAAGTCATATCTCATTGTAGTTTTGATTAACTTTTCCCTTATGATTAGTGATGTTTATCATCTTTTCACATCCTGGTTGCTCATATATGTGCCTTTTTTTGACAAATGTTGATTCAAGTCCTTTTTCCATTTGAAAAATTGTGTTATTTATTTATTTTTGCTATTGAGTTATATGCGTTCCTTAAATATTTCCCTTTTAGCCCCTTATGTATGTGGGTTGAAATGTCTTCTCCCATTTTGTAGGCTGCCTTTTCATTTTGTTGATTATTTCCTTTGCTGTGCAGAAACTTTTGTTTGATGTGCAGGCATGTGTGACATAATGATGTTTTGGTCAATGATGAACATACACAGTATAGTGGTCCCATAAGATTATAATGGAGCTTCCCTATACAGGTATGCCATTTTTAATCTTTTATACAATGTTTTTACTGTAGCTTTTCTGTGTTTAGATAGGCTTAGGTGCATAAATACCATTGTGTTACAATTGCCTACGGTATTCAGTACAGTCACATGCCGCGGAGGTTCATGGTCTAGGGGCAATAGGCCATACCATCTAGCCTAGGCGTATAGAGCCTATACCATCTAGGTTTGTGTAAGTATACTTTATGATGTTTGTACAATGAACAAATCACCCAAAAATGCATTTCTCAGAATGTAACCCCATCTTTAAGCTACACATGACTGTAGTTTCACTTGTTTGTTTTTGCTTTTGTTGCCTGTGCTTTTAGTCTCCTATCCAAAAAATCATTGCCAAGACCAATGTTAAGGATATTTTCCCCTCTTTTCTTTCTGCTGTTTTATGGTTTCAGGTCTTACATTTAAGTATTTAATCTATTTTGAGTTGATTTTTGTGTTTGATGTAAGATAAGTGTTCAATTTCATTCTTTTGCATGTGGGTATCCAGTTTCCCTAGTATTATTTATTGAAGAGATTATTCCTTCCCCATTCTGCACTTTTGGTGCCTTTGTTGAAGATTGGTTGACTGTATATGCATAGGTTTATTGTGTTGATATCTATATGTCTGAAGGGGCAAATACCTCTTCCTGTCTTTACAGACTAGTTTTAGCAGGTAAAGACTTTCTCCTGGTAGATCCCTGCATTCATGGGACTACCTCTGTGATCACAATCAATTGGGGCTGAAGCCAGATCATGTAGCTGTTTCTGGCCATAGGTGAGTCAGAAGCTGGAAGACTTGTTACTGGACATGGTTGCCACTAGATTCCCAGGGGAACAAGTCTGCCTTTGGGACCATGGTAGGGTGGGGCTGGAGCCAGGTCACATGGCTGCTTCAGGGTCTTCAATCGGGACCTAAGTCAGCAGGCCTCACACTGGGGGCTTGGACAGGTGTGTGTCCCACACGTTCTCTGGGAAGGAAGGACTGCCCCTGAACTGCTGCAGACTAGGGCTGGAATAGAGTCTCAGGGACACTTCAAGGCCGGTCCACAGTCAATTAATAGACTGACCTCAGGGTCCACAGCCAAGAGGAGGTAGGTGAGTGTGCTACCAGGGACACAGATGGGCATTGCTGGGTCTTGAGATGGGCAGGAGTAAGAGTAGGGTGAGATGGGCCACAGGACCACTTCAGTATCCATAGTTGGGCCTGAGGTTAGCATTAGCAGGCCTGTACCCAGGGGCTGTCATCAGGACCCTGTACAGGAAGGAATGACTCTGGACTGGTGGTAGAGCAGAGCTGGAGCTGGGTCACAAGACTATTTCAGTATTCACAGTTGGGTCCATGGCTGAAAGATGTGTACAGGGTTTCTTGAGGGTAGTCTTTGGACAAATACATCATATTTCTTTGGCTAAAAAAGTCACAAGGCTTGAATGAAGTTAAGAGATAGGAGATAGATTTTATCTCTTCTTAGGAGGAACTGCAGTCATATTGATCATAGCATTGATATAGAGAGAATATGCAAACACACTATCACAAAAATTGAAAAAAGAGAGACATTACAATCAAAGGGCAAATAACTCAATCTATAAGAAAACTCAAGAAACAAAATTCTCAAAGACACAAATATAAATTCTGTTAAAAAAACTGTTGAACAGTAGAATGAGAAGGAAAGTGAGATTGAAGAACAAGAGAAATAGCATGAGTACACAACATCAAACTCTGTTACAGATTTCACAAATGTGCTAGAAACAGAAAAATAGAGTAAATAGCTTAAATGCAACTGTTGACATACAGGAAAGATGGTCATAAAAAAAGAAGGGAAAAAAGCAACATAGCAAAGCAAATATAGAAACAGTTATAAAGGACAGACAAGAAGAAGTATAATTGTATTCTTGAAGTAGACATGACAACAAATGAGTGAGAAAAAGTAGGTATAAAGGAAAATTTCCCTGATAATAGCTGCTTTCAGTCTTCTCCACAGTAGTGTCAGAGGATAATGGAAGAATGTCTAACAGTTTCTAAAGAGAAACTGTGATCAAAGAGTGTCCTTTATGTTCAGCTAAGTATTTATTTTGGAATTAATAAGGCAACAGAAAGGCATTCTCAAACATGGAAGAATTCAGGGGATATAAAAGCCCAAAATTATTCCAGAATAAATGAATAAACTGAAATTCAACTAACCGAGAGATAAATCTAAATAATGAATGCAGAAATGTGGAAGTGGCACATTCCACATTTGTAATGATTAGTCGTGACTATTGAATCCACTTAAATACAGACCACATATAACTGGAAAAAATTTCAATAAAAGATAAAAAAATCTTATAAATCCTGATATAATAAAAATAGGCTGGACACAGTGGCTCATGCTGTAATCCCAGCACTTTGGTAGGTTCAGGCAGGTGGATCACCTGAGGTCAGGAGTTCTAGACTGGCCAACATGGTGAAACCAACCCCATCTCTACTAAAAATACAAAAATTAGCCGAGTGTGTGGTGGATGCCTGTAATCTCAGCTACTTGGGAGGCTGAGGCAGGAGAATTGCTGGAACTGGAACAGTGAGCTGATATTGCGCCATTGCACTCCAGCCTGGACCCACAACAGCAAGACTCCATCTCAAATAAAGTAAAATAAAATAAAATAACTAACAAATATATCAGTGCTTATCTTTACATCTTTTTTTTTCTTATTGACAAGTTATCATTAATACTGTCTAAAAAGAAACATATCCAAAAGTAAGTCCAAAATATTGGTATCTTTTAACAGCTTTCTTCTTGACTATAGATATCTTTAGGGAGTAGCATTAAAGAAACACTAATCGGCCATTATTTCAGGTTTTTTCTTCTATAAAAGCCTTAAGAATAAAATACCTTTATCTACAACATAATTAAGTCAATAATGTCATGATTTTTGGAAAAGATAATGATATAGTTATTTTCTTTGTATCAGATATAATGAGCAAACATAATGATAGACCTAATTTAAGAAAAACTGTGCTCTTAACCCTTTTGTCCTGACGCTGTTGCAGAGCATTCTTTTAAAGTACAGCATGTGGGCATTGCTGGAGCATAAGATATGGGTATCCTTTTTAAAAATATAAGTTAGATATAGTGCACTGGGCAAATCTTAAGTTTTATAGCTTGATTAATATTTATATATGTACTCATCCCAAAACATGAAGTTTCTTATTGTATGGAGAATTTGCATAAATTTCCCTTTTTTATTTGGAGGAACAATGAAGCTGTACTGGTGAGATCACCAAGGGACCAAGACAGGAGAAAAGAAGACATAAAATTGAGGAAGATTTTACAGTCCAAAGTTATGCAGGAAGATGGAGTTTAATGGTCACCAGACCATTAGGATTGGGACACTGTATAAAATTTAAAATGAGAAAATAAGGCAGTTAAGTAGTCCAGAACCACAAGCACCTGCTGTTGTGCTTTGCCTCTGAAAATAAATGAGGTTATTCCAGGCTAGCTGACCTATATATGATTATTAATATTATATAATGTCCTATGATATTAAGAGACAGCTCTTGTTTTCAGTGACTATAGGTTAAGATATATGGTTGAGATTCTGATTAATCAGTCAGGGCTCAATTGGAAAAGTAGACCATTAGGAGATATATATGCATATATTAAGAGATTTGGGTTTGTTATAGAGATTTGACCCTTCAGAATTGTTAGAGCTGGTTAAGAAATTTCTATAACGTCTTTGTTTTCCTAACCCTGGAGTATGGAGTCCACAAGGCAGGCAGTTGTGAGGGAATATGGACATAAAGAAAGGTTGATGAAGAGCCAGCTAAAACCTGCAAACAGGAGCTAGAGACCATGAAGATGGATTGAAACATGAGTTCTCGTCTCCAATTTTAGTAGTACGGGGGGTCCTGCAGAAGCTGGGGCCCTAAACTGACACACCTGGCCCAGGAAGTAAAGAAGCTAATGGAGGATCCAGAGAAAGGCACAGAAGTTGCAGGCTCAGCTGCTGCCTCACATCTACAAGGTGAGTCAGGTAATAAGCAAAGATGTAGAAGAGCTACAAAATGGTTGCTCTTTACTTGGGTCATCCCAAGTGAATCTGTCACAGGAAATATACAGAATGGAGAACTCCGGGAAATGTAGTTTAGCTTAGCTAAGTTGAAATAATATAAAACTACCACATGATATAAATTGCTGTTTATGGCAGGCAGAGAAATTTCACTTAAAGAGTTAATCTTTTTAAATTACCTACCTAAGGCATTACATTCATTGAGGTCCTGCTTTCTGTTTTTGAAATAAATGATGCACCTAAAGCTATATTTTCATTGCATAATTATTTTGAGTTACTGGATTTTGAACTGCCCTGGGAAGTTTCTGTATTGTGTAAAAAAATTACCATATGAATGAGGTTATGATTGTACTGCTCCTCTATATCAGTTAACATTGTGTGTACAAAATGTAGACCCCATGCTTGACTTTCCAATATCTGAAAGGAATAAAAATACTAATACATAATCTTTGAAATGTGTGAAAATTGTGGCTAGATAATGTGATGTAAAGATGAAAGGGAAAGAATGATGGATGGCAGTTCTGCTTTTTCTTTTCTCCTTGATAATATTAGGTTTCAGGGAAACCCAGACACAGGTAATCCTTTCAGTTGTTCACGTTTCTTTTCATTCAAATAGTGTTTAAGAATCACACTTGAAGATGTAAAATGCCCACTCTTACCAACAGCTCAACATATAAGGGAAACAGAATGCTAACATTTATTTTATTGTTTCTTTTCGATAATGTTTTGTCATTTATCTAACAACTAATGGGACAGTGTCACCTCATATCCTCCCAGCTGATTCCCTCCATCTCCCTGATTTCTTTCTATGACAATTTTGTTCCAACTGAGCCTCATCTTTTCTGAATAATTTCAACCTTTACTTCTGAAAGGCTTTGGCAAGACTTGTTTGTTTTTCTATATGAGAAAATGACTATTGATGGCCTTTGAAAAGTTTAGGACTGGTTGGTTTATGAAGTTCCTATTCTAGATAGCAGGTCTCTGTCACAATGGTGAAATCAGCCAGCTGTTTTAAAACACATTTGAAAAGTAGAGATTAATATTAAGTAATAATGAATAATCAATTAAATTTTAAGAAAAGTAGAGCCTTTCTGTGTGGTGAAGAAGTGCCAAGTTGTCACCTATAAGTAGATTTTCAGCCTTGAATTCAAGCCCCTACTTCTTGCTGAGTATTTTGGCAATCATATTTACCCATTCTGGCCACTAGATTTTAATTTTATTTGTGCAGTTATCCCAGCACCATTCCACAAAGAATTTTAGGTGGTCCACAAAAATACAGTCACATAAAAAGATATAATAAGTAATGGAGAGAATGAGCACTATAAGAAGAACATAGCAAAATAATGAGGGGAAGGATGAGATTAGTGCATAGAAATATGTATGGTGGAATTCCATACTAATGCTAAAGTTGTTACTGCAAAAAGCCAACAAGACAAGTTACATCTTCATATGGTCTGTAAAGAAAGATATCCGGTTTACAGCAGTGCCCTAGAGATGTAGAAGAGTTATGTGGAATGTTCAATTTATAGATATGTGCAGAAGTATGACACCTTGTTTGAGTATCTAGGAATTGTTTAGCCTCTTGCCTTACAGCTAAGTTCACAGATGAATAGGATATGTATATGCTCTTGGAACTCCTAAGTCTGATGGGCTTCATTCCTTACTTAGCTATTCCAGTATACTTACTCAGGTAAGGGGCTGCTGTGCCCAAACCAGTGCTCTGCATTTGGTAAACTCTGAGGTATTTACAAAATGGAAGGCTGACAATAGGTGGGACACTGAATGATAAATGGAATTATGGTTATATTTTTGCTTAAAATCTCATTTTTTTAAACAGAATGTGCTTTATATTTGATTCAGATTAATTGCTGATTGAAGAGAGGTAAGGGGTATAACTGAATGAAAAATTAGCCAACTTTCCCATCATGTCAAGGAACATTTGACCATTCAAGTCAAGATACCACGTTCAAGGCATAACTTGCCCTCCAGGTATAAGCCAGTATAATTCAGCCATAAAGTTCCCATTTGGGGAGAAATGTGCTATCTTTTGTGGGTTGTTGTGGTCAGAAGTTGCCCACAGAACCTTTTATAAGTTTTACATGATATTTTTACTTATATCCTATTGGCGCAACCTTAGTAACATAACCATGTCTAACTGCAAGGAAGAAATGTAGTCTTTATTCCAACTAGCCATATGCCCTCTTGAAAATTTGAGGATCTTTTACTAAAGGAAAAAAAATAATGGTTATTTGGGAACTACTAGTAGCCTCTGTCATAAGGGGCAAAGTCAAGGGTTTGGTTTTAGTTTTGTTAAGTTTGATCTAAGTAGAGAGGGAAAGAGATGATTGACTATTCAACCAGGGAAAATATGGGACTGGAAATTAGAGAGTCATCATATTTAGACCTTACTTGAAACCATGAGATTGAATGAGATTAATTAGAGAATTATTTTATAGATAGTAGAGAATACCCAAAGCTGTTGAGATGTGGGACACTCTAATAAGTGATGTTGAGGAGAAAAGACTCCATACCATGAGAATAAAGAGGATTGGTAAGTGTGCTGTGCAAGAAAAACTGTGGGAAGTGGTATCCTAGAAGTCATATGAACAAGATGTTTCAAGAAAGAAAAAATGGTCAGTAGTGTCATCTCCTGCCAAGAGGTGGGATATGGTGGAAACAAATAATTGAACACTGGATTTAATGAGGTAGAGGTCACTAGTGTTCAAGAAGAGAGTGATTTCAATGAAAGAAAAGGGACCACAACATGATTACAGTGAGTTAAGGGAGGTAAAGATGAGATAGCAGGTATAGAAGTTTTCTTTTGAGGGCACAACATGATTACAGTGGGTTAAGGGGAGATAAAGATGAAGAGATATCAGGTACAGAAATTTTCATTTGAACCTGGGCATGGTGGTTCACGCCTGTAATCCCAGCACTTTGGGAGGCCGAGGCAGGCAGATTGCTTGAGCTCAGGAGTTTGAGACCAACCAGGGCAACATGGCAAAACCCTGTCTCTACCAAAAATACAAAAAATTAGCCAGGCATGTTTGCATTCACCTGTGGCCCCAGCTACTCAGGAGGCTGACATAGGAGGATTGATGAGTCTGGGAAGTGAGCTGAGACTGCAACACTGTACTCCAACCTGGGTTACAAAGTGAGATCCCATCTCAGAAAAAGTAAAAATATATATATCTATATATCTATATATCTATATATATCTTTTGAGAAAATTTTTTGTAAATAGGAATAAAAATTGGGTGATTAAGGGAAACTATCATTAAGATGGGCGATTATACACCAGACTTGTATTACGACTGGTGTGATATAGATGAATGGAGGGGCCTACTGTTGGAGGGGCCATCCTCAAATAAGGAAAGGGAAGGAGAAGAGAAAACTCATCAACTGTAGGGAAGTAAAACATGTAGGCTGTAGGTTACGTATGATGATGGTAATATGATGATAATTCCCCTTTAGTTGCCTCAGTTTTTTCAGTGAAATTGGAAACAAGATCATCTGCTGAGAAGGAATTAGGGAGGAGAGTTTGGAGTTTTGTGGAGAGTGGAGAATACGTGAAATAGTTGTCTTGGAGAGTAGAATACTGAATTTACAGCAAATACATAGTGGGTTGCTGGCATATATGGACTAAAATGCAATTTATGCTATTAATTCTGGTAGTTTTTCTCCACTTATGCTCAGTTTGTTGGATATAGGTGTAGAATTGGAGTAAAGTTGCTTTTAGCCAGAATTAGGACTTTTCTAGATAAATAAGATAGAAGGAAAGCGATAAAGTGAAAGAGAAGTTTTATGAAGGGTGAACTGTTGTGATATTTCATGAAATCTACACTGGGTAAGAAGGGAAAGAAGAGGAGACCAGGGGAATTATGGGCAGTAAAAAGTGATGTGGTAGGCATAATAATGCCCTCCCAAAGACACCCAACTCCTAATCTCCAGAACTGTGAATATGTTATGTGGCAAAGGCACCTTGCAGGTATGGTTAAGGTTACAGACTTTGGGATGGGGAGATTTTCCTGACTTACCTGGGTGGGTACAGTCTAATCATATGAGCCTCTCGAAGTGGAGAACCTTCTCTAGAAGGAAGCAGAGGAGAGATGAGGCAGAAGGGAGGTCAGAGAGATTTGAAGCAGACAAGGGCTTGACCTGTAATTGCTTTGAAGATTAGAAAGTAGACTACAAGTCAGTGAATATGGGTGGATTTCAAAAGCCGGGAGCAACCTCTGATAACAGCCAGCAGGAAATTGAGACCCAAGTCTTAGAACTACATTTTGAATTTTTGGAACTGAATTCTGCCAGCAACCTAAATGAGCTTGGAAGTGGAATCATCCCCACAGCCTTCAGGAAAGCAAGTACCTTGATTTGGGTCTTATGAGACTCCAAGCAGAGAACCAGTTGAGCCATACTGTGTCTGGATTTCTGACCTACAGAAAGTATAAGATAACAAATGGATGTTATTTTAACTCCAAAGTTTGTGGTAACTTATTATAGCAGCAATAGGAAACTAATACAAATAAGAATTGTCATATGATTGGAAGTACTATTGGGGATAAAGATGGATGTGAGGGTACTAAAGTAAAAAAAAAAACTGGAAAGTTAGGAAGTTTTAGTGAGGAAATGGGATGCTAGAAATATAAATTTTGTGGGTGGTACATGTATTAGTGAAAAATATTAGCTGAGACGGGTTAGAATATTGGAGTGCTAGAAGTGAATAGATAATCTTATATGAATGATGACAAGCAGAGTAAGATAGTAATCTAGGTGCTAAAATGGTCACAAATGAGCATTTGTGACCAGGAACACAACAAGGGAGGCTAGTAGTGTGTGCGAGTGTTTGTGGGGTGCAGGGTTGGTGGAATGCCCTGCAAGGAAGCCCAAACTTTTATGAATAAAATGCCAATTACTGGGAAAAAAGCAACAAGCAGTACACTTGCAGGAGGACACATCTGGATGGCATAGCATGGAAATATGGGAGGAAGAAAAAGAGTCACAATTCAGGGCAAGGCTAAAAGGCAAATAAAGTTTTCATAGATAGGTTTCAGTTATGAGTGTGAGGTGAAGCTTAGAGAAGAGATTTAGAGTGCAGTGTAGCCCAGTGAAAGGTAAATAAAGTTTTCATAGATAGATTTCAGTTATGAGTGTGAAGTGAAGCTTAGAGAAGAGATTTAGAATACAGTGTAGCCCAGTGGTAGAGTTTGGAAGGAAGGGAAAGGCAGAAATTGGGTCAGTTTAGAGAATGTGCAGATATGATTGTGAATGAAGGATGATCTGAGAGATTTGGACTTCTTATGACTGAATCAAATAAAGAAGTAAGGCTTGATTAGATGCAAGCTTTGATAGTCCTTTTGAAAAAGTTGGGCAAGCATTCTAATTATATTCTTTTTCTTAAGATTAGTCTTTTAGGCAGTGAACTCATGTATGTTGTTAGTGGGAATGTAAATTAGTTAAGCCATTATGGAAAACAGTATGGAGGTTCCTAAGAAAATTAAAAATAGAACTTCTGTATGATCCAGCAATCCCAGTTTTGGGTATATATCCAAAGGAAATGCAATCAGTATTTTGAAGAGATAATCTGCATTCCTATGCTCATTGTAGCATTATTCACAATGGCCAAGATATGGAATCAGCCTAGGTGTTATTGACAAATGAATGCATGAAGAAAGTATTTAACACACACACAATGAAATGTTATTCAGCCTTAAAAAGAAGGAAATCTTTTCATTTATGACAACATGGATGGACCTGGAGAACATTATACTAAGTGAAATAAGCCAGACACCGAAAGACAAATACTAAATGATCTTACTTATATATAGAATCTAAAAAAGTTGAACTTATAGAAACAGAGAGTAGAATGGTGTTTACCAAAGACTGGGGAGAGGGGTTGTTGGAGGCGCCCCTTTGTAAAATGGAACAAAGTTTCAGTTAGAAATGATGAATAGATTCTGGAGATAAAATGTACAGCACAGTGATCACAGTTATTCGTAATGTGTTGCACACTTGAAATGTATTGAGAGTAGATCTTAAATGTTCTTACCACAAAAAAATGTTAAGTGTGTGAAGGAGATAATGTATATGTTAATTAACTTGATTTAATCATTCATAATGTATACATATATTAAAATCATGTTATACACCATAAATATATACATTTTTTATTAGTCAATTACCTTAATAAAGCTAAGAAAAAAAAATTTGTTTTTTAGGCAATTTAGTGCTGAGTAGGGCTGCCATGCAATCTAGAGCAGTTCTGCCTTATAATAGCATGTGTGACTACTTATATTTGGTGTCCCTACTTAGAGATGGCAGCAGGCAGTTATACTGTTGTAAAGACCTTGGGAAGTCAACATCAGATACACCACGTGACTTAATGTAAGCATGGGAAATTAGATTGCCTTACACTCCCTTGACTTTTTGACTAATCAAGAATGAAATTCTTGCTTTGTAATTCTGTACACAAAATGATAAAATAATATTTTAAAATGTACATATCTATTTTTATAAACTGCTGTGGGTTTTAAATGCAAAGGAGATCTGTCCTGCCACTTACAGCCATCTTTCATTACATCAGTACTTTCATCCTTTATTGACTTTCTGAAGAAGCAAGCTAAAATAGATTAATCACATATGCTTTCTGTCCAAAGGAGAAAGTGTTTTTTCTTTAATTTAAGGAAAGCTATTTTCTAAATTTTATTTCCCCTTAGTAGTGAAGAAGCTCAGAGGGGAAGAACATAATTTAATATTAGTAGATGTTAATTCTTTAAATAGAGTGCTTAAAAGTTTGTAGGAGCTTATTTGATTTGTAACTTCCAAAGACTGTCTCTCTCCTAGAATGTTATACCCTCTGTTAAAATGGTGATGAATAACTCTATAAAAGTGTAGTTGGGGATAAAGAAGAGACAAAATTCATATTCATCAGCAAATCCTTGTTCTGAAATCACCATATTGATTACTTAAAAAAGTGAATAGTGATATAACTGGTATATAACTTAAATAGTACAGAATCTTATAGATGATGACACTAGGATGATGTGGTTTTAAAGATGTATGATTTGGAAAGAAATAAAGTAATAGAAGATTAGATATTAGCATGTAATGTACTGTTTTTACTCTACAAATCCATGTTAGTGTTAATACAGAGTATTCAGAAAAATATAATTTGTGAACAAAACTAAGCTGAGTTGTTTAGAGAAAGTCCGGGCTGTGAATAAAATATGTCCTATCATCTGGCCATGACACATCAAAGTGGTCACATCATGGGAGAGTCTGTTGCTCTCAAGGAGTGTAGATGGTCCCTAATGTGGTGGAGAAGCTGAGTACTTCAGGACTACCATCAAGAAAGACTGTCTTTCATCTGGTGAGGAAAGTGCTTCTCATTTCTGTGTTGCACTAGGATGAGGTAATAGTCATTTACTGCCCCAGAAATAACCCCATGCAATTACTTTACTTCTTAAATGATGTATCTGGCTTACTACTATTACTCATTTCATTTAGAATCATAAGTTCAGGCCCATTAATAATAAATTCTTATTAACCTTTTCTAAAGGACAAGAGTAAAACTCTCCTGACAGCTGGATTGATTTCCATACTTGAATATCTTTCCATTGATCAACCTCTTCAGAGAGCCTTTCAAGTAAAGACCAAGTGTTTTGATTCTATTTCCTTTTGTTTCAACATTTAACCTCTAACATTCTTTCAGTTTTATTAGGATTAAGTATATTATCCAACATAGATGTATAATCTTTTTAAATTCATAATATCATGGACAGATATTTCTAAAGAACAATGTACAAAGATGTATGCAATAAATATTTTATGTTGAATTTTCAGAGATAATATATTTTATTTATTTATGTTTTAGGAGAAAAGAGATTTTGAGAGAGAGAGATACATGGAGAGAGCATCCTTTATTTAATTATAATTTTTCATGTCTCAGGTTCCCTCTCTTCTAAAGTATAAACTAAGTTTCTGGTCTATAGAGCTTATTCCTTATCTTTTTACTTCCTTAGAGGTTGAGCAGCTCAACCATGATAGGCTGGAGCTAAATCAGTACAAGCATCTACCTCACCTACATTGTGCTTGTGGGTCTATCTTTGGATAACTAGTTATCTGACTGTGAATGATTTCTAAGCCTCTTGGAGGAAAGAGTCAAATGTACAGTAAGTAGACTGGATGAGCTGAAACATCCTGCTTCAACTGGTGATGTGGTAAATTGTTTTTCTGCTTCAATTCAACTAAGATTTTTTTCTGGAGCCGGTAAT
This sequence comes from Macaca nemestrina, assembly GCF_043159975.1. Lineage (NCBI taxonomy): Eukaryota > Metazoa > Chordata > Mammalia > Primates > Cercopithecidae > Macaca > Macaca nemestrina. The sequence continues at coordinate 81,152,268 of NC_092128.1, read as the reverse complement.
GGGACTGTAAAGATGCCAGATTTTCTGTGCCACCCTTATCATATTTTCTCAGGAAAAATGCACACTGCCACTTAGTTCTTATTAATAGCCCAATTACAAGCCTGCAGTCAAGACGATCTGTATGTCTATTTATGTGGTGCCCATCATGCTTTTGAGCAGCTCAGACAAGTAAAGAAGGCAAAATTTTGGAAGTTATTTAATAAGGTACAAATTCAATCTATTTCTGCTTCTGAGTAATAGTTTAGTAGAAAGGGCTACTAGAGTCATTCTTTTTAAGAATAAAACTTGGATCTCATTTGTTTATATTTTAAAAACCTGAAATAAGTCTTTCTGAAGGTGACAAAGTAACATAATAGGGGGTTCTATGGAAGTACTGGCTTACAGACAAGGAACTTAACATTTTATGTATCAATTTACTAAGAATCATGCAAAAGCTTTAGCTCTCTTAGCAAGATTGAGATTAAAGAAATTTCCATGGCCTTCTAAACATTTTAATATTTTTTTCTGAAAGTGCAAAATGTGTTTTAATGTTTCACAGAACTCTGAGCGACAGAATTCTCAGTGTAGAGTGCTATAATAAATTGGATTACATATTAGAGGTGACTCAGCCTGTGGCTCTAGGAACAAGATCAAACTGGATGAGATGAAAGTCTGACTTGCCATAGCAAGTGTTTGTGGTTGTACTGTGCCCAAGCAACGAAGTACCTGCCTCACTGTGCTACAATAGCCTTATTTAAGTTGGTGTTATTCCGACTTGGACATGTTCATTATACCTTGGCATAGGTAATTTTCAATAATGAAAATCACTTCATAATTCCAGTATTTTTTCCAGGATAGGTACTAAAGAATCTTAAATAATTTTTGCCAAATACTGTAAGAATATCAGTGATGCCTCTCACCACCATGTAAAAAATTCTCTCACATTATCAAGGTTGATATAAATTCATTCATCAAGTATTTATTGAGTATTCACTGAGTGCCAGACACTCTTCCAGGCATTGGGGATAAAATGAAGAGCAGAAATAAATCAGATCTCTCTCCTCCAGTACTTATAGTTCCTAAGGAAAGACAGGGACAACATGCCCAACCCATTAAATAAATAGCTAGAGTGACCGTACTTCCTTGTATAATTAATCTACAGATACCTCTTTTAGTTCCAAAAAATGTTCTGATTTAGACAATAGTTACCGTAAAAAATGATTTCATAAGTGTTATGAAGGTAAAAAGCAGAGTTAATGAGTGAGGGTCCCAGAGAGATCCTCGAGGTAACTCTTAAGAGTAATCTGGTCAAGAGGAGAAGGGGAAGGTTCTCGGAGTTAGGGAACTGCATGGTGTTGGAAACAGCAGACTTTAACAGGGTACCTCTAATGCCAACAGTGGAGACCCCAGGTAGTGGAGACATTTGTGTTTTTCCAAAGTTGTGTTGATACAATATCAGTGGATAACTTTAGATAAATTTTCATATGAACTAAAATATAATTTTAATTTTTTAATTGATAAAAGGGAGAAAGACATGTAGATAAGAAAGGCATAGGCACATAGCATCTAATTCCTCCCTCAGCTGCAAATTGAAATAAGAAGCAATATAATGCCACTAAGAGACTGGGTTTCAAATTCAGAAGACCTCAGTTTCAATTATAGTTCTACTATTGACCGCTTTCTCTGTGATCTTGGGTAAGTTGCTAAAACACCCTAAGCCTCAAATTTTTCTTTGGTGAAAAGGAGAATTAATGTATGTACAGTGTCCAGGAAAGTGCCTGCATATTGGAAACACTTAGTTAATATTAGTTGTTATTCTGTATGACTCAATCCCTTTACTTGGCTCCATCCTTAAACCGTATTTAAAGAAATAGGGTTTGGTAGCTAAAGTATAATTAAAAATACTTCAAATTCTTACCACATTCCTTGAAAATTGTCAACAAATATATTATTGTATTGATTTTGAGGATGCATTATTGTGATTTTGGGGGTCTGCCTTACCAAATTTCCACTAACTGGATAGCTTACAGCAATTGATTCTCTCAGTTATAGAGGCTAAACATCTGAAATTAAGGTGTCAGTAGAGCAGCACTCCATCTGAAGGGTCTAGAAGAGAATATATATATATATTTTTTTTGGTCTCTTCTAGCTTCTGGTGGCTTCGGGTATTCCTTGGCTTGTGGCTGAATTACTCCAGTCTCTGCCTGCATCTTCACATTGCCTTCTCCTGCGTGTTGTATAATTTCTTACTTCCTTTCTCTTATAAGGACACTTGTGATGGCATTTACAGCCCACCCAGATAATCCAAGATAGTCTTCTTATCTCAAGATCCTTAACTTAATTATATCTACAAAGACTCTTTTTCAAAATCAGGTAACAGTCACAGGGATTAGGACAGGGACATAGCTTTTGGAGAACACAATTCAGCCTGTTACAACTGTTAATGTAAAATATCTCCTACCTGTAACTACCAGTCTTTATACCCTATCCAATGATGCCCGTCATTCCTCAAAACTCTCTTTTACACTCTCAAATCCTAATTCTAGAAGCTTCCTTGATACCAATTCATGAGGATCTTTTCTGATTCTCTAGCCAATCTTTTCTTTGGTCTTTTTTGTTGTTCTTGTTTTATTTTCTCTTCACTCTTACACGGATTTTGCATGATAAAGTTAACCCAGAAGATGACCCCAAATGTAAGAATGTTTGCCTCTGAGAAGCCAGAGAAGGGATGAGGGCATATAAGTTATTAATATCTTAATACTTTTTTACTCTGCAACTCATTATAGTGATTTTCAGAGCTCTACATATAATTAAATAACTGACTTTTGCCCGAGAGGACTCAGATCTCCCTTAATGAAAGAAATTACTGTAGACTGAATGTTTGTGTACCCTCAAAATTCATATATTGAAATCCTGTTCCCCATTGTGATGGTATTTGTAGATAGTACTTTGGTGGGGGGGTGGATAAGTGACAAGGGTGGAGCCCTTATGATGAGATTAGTGTCCTTATAAGAAGATACAGAAGAGCACTTACCCTCACCCCTCCCTTGAGAAGATATAGCAAGAAGGTAAATATCTGCAAGTCAGGAAGCAGGTCGTCCTGACAAGAAACCAGGCCTTGATCTTGGACTTTCCAGCTTCCAGAACTGTAAGAATTAAGTGTTTGTTGTTTAAACTACCCAGTTTCTGGTATTTTTATTTCGGCAGCCTGAGCTAACTAAGACAGAAGTCTATGTGGATTATTTAGCAGCTCCTCTTTACTATCTCTGCTTTGAAAATGATGCCGGAGTCAGGCATGACTCAACAAATTGGGGGAATCATTTTCTTTCTATGTAAACAAAGGTTATCTGGAAGGACATTTGGAGAATCATTTTCTCTGTAGATAAGCAAAGATTAATAAAGTGTTCATAATGAACCCCAAGTTTTTCCCACCGAACACTATAAGGAGAAAGTCAGCAACAGATGGAGGTTTATTTCTGACAACATAGGTAACAGCATCAGGAAAAGTGCCAGTCAGAAGCATCACTAGAGAAGAAATAGTACTGGTAATTCCCAATACTGGTAATTCCCAGAGCATATGTTCTTACCTCTTCCCACAGACTGCCAAATTATTGAAATAATTGACGCAGGATTATTTTGCTCCTTAGGTTAGCTAAAATCCAAGTGCTTGTCTCACAAACAGGAAAAATTAGGCATGTGGACACTTTAAAGGGTGAGGGGGTGGACTTATTAGGTGAAAAGAAAACTTTCAGCAAAGCAAGAGGGGGTCCTGCCAATAGGCTTCCGCCTCGCAGATTGAATACCAGGCCACCACTCAGGAGCTGAAAGGACCAGGCTCCTCCCTGCTCCATAAGGCATGAATTCCTGGTGCCCATCCCATTCTCCCAGTGTGCTGGTTGACCCCAGTCCATTCTGGGCATGCCCAGACAAGACCCTGGGCAGGTTCTCTCATCTGCACAAAAGCATCTAATGTAAACACTTGTGGGGCAGGTCAGAGATTCTCGGGGGACCATCGTTTATCTGCCTTCTGCATCTATCATAATGATATATGAAATAATGATATAAACTTACATTGGCCAAACTTTTGGCTTAACATCTATTAGAAGAATTCTGAAACAACAAGATAGAAAAGGAGGGAAATATTAAAGAATGCTGCCTCTGGTCTAATTCTTGGTTTGGGGAGAAGACTTCTGTCCATCACTTCTGAGTAAGCAGAAAGTCAAACAAACAGCAACATTATGCCTGTGAAATACTTGTCAGTAAAAGTGAGGATAGTACTCAAGGTGGAGATAGAGTATTCTTTAAGTTAAAATTTATTACAAAAAAGCATGAAGAAACTTTAGAAAGCATTTGTTTTGTATAGTTAAAAATGAATTGAACATACAGATGCTCTAAAAGAAAATATAGTGAAGTCAGTGCTGGTTTGGTATCTTTGTACTGCAATAACCTGTGCAATTTATTTTTTAAATTTAATTTTTATTTTTTAAAGTTATGAATGTACTTTGTTTAAATAGTGAAATGGTCCTACAAGTTTTTGTCATAAAATATTGAAGTTCCTTTTCTCTTTTCTCATATTATATTCCCAACTTACATTTTTAAGTTGATTTATTTTCTGGCTTTTGCATCGACATCTCTAAGTAGTATTTTGACATTGCTATTTCTACTTTTTCATTTTCAGAAGTTATCTACTAATTTTTCATAGGGAGAATGAAGGGAATTTAGCTTTCTGTCCCTACAGTCCCGCTGTCCCCATAATACGCATGTGCAGTTCTTTCTCCATTTTCCAGTTTTGTTATAATTTTGGTTAGATCTGTTGATCGATATTAACAGAATCAACATTATCAATGTTTATTCTTTAATATCAAAGGTTTATTTTTCTATTTTTAATTATTAAAGGAATACAAGTTAAAACAAATAACATTCTCTAAAATATCCAATTACATGACAAAATGAGGAAGTGATTTGAAATAAAAGAGCTAATTTTCATCTATAACATAGATGTAAATTAACAGACATGATTACATTATTAAAACTGATAATTAGGGACATTTAGATTCAAGTAGTTTTAAAAATGTAAAGTAATAACTATTTCAAATAAATGAACACAATTTCTGAATAGCTAATGAAAAATAAACTAAAATTTTTAAAGTAGAAAATAAATATCAAGTAAACATTTTTTAAAAAGCAAAAAACAAGATGACAGTATTATACCAAGTTTGACAGCATTGATAATAAATGTGAATGGACTAAAATCCCATCATAAAAGTTTTTGAAAGTCTCAAATTTGATTAATCAGATAAAAGCATCACTGCCTAGTGTTTACAATGCTTTGACCATATTTAAAACAAAAGATATAGAATGTTTAAAAACAAGACAAGATAAATCAAACAAAAATATGGTTATACCATTAGTACCAGATAAATTAAAGACATTACCTGAAAAGAGGCAGAAGAGAAATAATAAAAATAAAATCAGAAAGTAACAAATTAAAACATAGGAACAAGAATAGAAATGTTCGATACTAGAGGTAGTTCTTTGAAAGAAAAAAATTCCCACTTTTCTAAAATTCTGCACTGATTAAACAAACAACCAAAATTCTGTTAGGAATAGTATACATGAATTATGAATAAGGAATGCAATACATTGGAATGGATAAGATTGTTCATTAAGTGCTTGTTTCAAAATGACTGTTGAAATAATAAAAACAATGGCTATAAAGAGCAATAACCATATACTAACAATTAATAGTATGGAAGATAATGGAAAAAGATCCAGTCAAGTAGCAAACTAAAAAACAAACTATCTAAAAATAAGAAATATATAGTCTAGACCAATATAGTGAAAACTAAAATACTTTACTTAAATATGTAAAATAAGACTTTTAATAGATTAGAAAATACATCAGCGGTTCCATGTTTGTACCAAACTTAGTTCACTTAAAATAGGAAAGCAAGATTTCAGTCAATTATGGAGAAAAAAATGTTAATAACAAAAATTTGAAAATTGGTTTATTTTATGAATTGGGAATTATGTTTCTGAAATGTATTTTTTCTTTGCTCCTATAGCTATGTCTGCATACAGGCTAAAGCATGAAATTTATTGTCCAGACATAGGAGAGTAGTATCAAAGATCATAAAATAAAAAAGGAAATATCACCTAGAGCAGTGCTTTTCCAACTTCAATGTGCCTTCATTTGACAATCTTGTTTAAATGCAGGCTCTGGCTCTGTAGGTCTGCGTGGGTTCTGAGACTCTGAATTTCTAAACCATGCCTCAGTGATGCTCATCTGCTTGGCTATGAACTACACCTTGAGCAGCAAGGCCCAGTGCCTTGGTTCTCTAAGCACAGTCCCCAGAACAGCAGCACCCATATCAATGTGGGTGCTTGTTAGTCATGCAGAGGCTCAGGCTCTGCTCCAGACATACTGGATTAGAAACTCTGGGGACTGGGGTCCAGTAATCTGTGCTTTAAGAAGCCCTCCAGATGATTCTGATATTCCCTGAGGCTGCAGAGCCATTGACCTGGAGCAACTCCTACCAGACATGAAGAGAAAATAGAAAGTCATTTTGTGGCTAAGTCTGTGTGCGTGTGTGTGTGTGTGTGCGTGTGTGTAAGACTTGAGCGTTTTACTTCTGTCAAAAGGTATGAGTCTCTGAAGGGGAGTGGGTAATTGCAGACTTATAGGAATACCATATGGGTTTGATAGAAAATTTTCAGTGAAAATCTATCACCTGTGCTTCTTAGAGAATTTCTAAACCCCTCCAGAGAAACCCAACACAGTGCAGGCTGGTAGATGGAAGTCTATGGATTGTTGGGACTGATTTAACACAATTTAATTCTGCTAGACTATGTAGATCTCATGGAATATTCTGAAGTTACCAATATGTATCCCTCTTCTCTCCCATGGAGGTCATGAAGGGAGCCAAGAAAGACAATTAGGGACTTGGGGTAGAAAATGTTGCTTCAGAGAGGAAAAAAGGGACCTTGTAGAAAAAAGGTAGCCCTCCTAAATTAAGATGAGAACCAGAGGGGCAGCCAAACTCAGTTTCTGTTGGGACTGTTACTACAGAGAGAGAGGCATTATCCCTTGAAGTGACTGAGCTCCCATGGAACCATAAAATACTTTGTAGACCTGATCAGTTATTCAAACATTTAGGGTCAGTCTCCAAGCTCAGAGATGGGGGCCGTGGATAGAGAAGGGCACAAGGAGATAGTTCTTGGTACTGGTTTCCTTTTCTAATTCCTTGAGGTTGAGGATACCGAAGCTTCTTTCTGCAAAATCGTTAACTTGGGAAAGGAAAAAGGTCTGGGAAGAAAACCAAAATGGAGAGAAATAGATGCATAGTGCATGAACTTAGAGTTGAGTGAATATTTACAAAAAAGAGATTGTTTCTTAAACAAAATGAGATGTAGTTACCTTTAATTGGCAGTTCATCTTTTTTCTCTTTTAGTAGATTTGTGGAATATAGAACAATAAAAAAACTACATTTATTTTTATATATGAGTTTAGAGTGTAAATTTCAACCCCAGTATTTTCATACAAAAAAGATCGTAATAATAAGTATGCATCAGTTCATGAAGAACAAAACATGTTTGGGGTTTATTTTTGCCGAGTTTTCCATATAAAATTGACATTTCAATTGTACAGTTTTTGGAACCATAATAAATTTATTTGAAAATTCACTGAGAAGAATAAATGGGGGAGAGAGAATACATAAAGTTTGGTCTCTGAGGTGTGCTATTGTAGGTAAATTTTAACTTCTAATTCTGTGTGGATCCTGGAGCCAGGTTGTTTGAGTTTGAGTCCCACACATGCTACTTTCTGTATCAGTTTCTACGTTACATAAATGGTGATAATAACAGTACCAAACATGAAGAATTGTGTTAAGTATTAAACGAGTTAATACAGTTACTACATTACTTGATACCGAGTAAGGGTTAAGTATTTGTTAGTTATTGCTATTTTTGTTCTGCTTTCCCCCAAAACTTTTAACAATAATTATTTTTATTTTCAGAAAAAAAAGTGTTATCAAAGCGAAGTGAGATGACCAGCAGAGATTTTGATTTAGCATGTGGATTTTAGATATTTATGCCTTGGATGTTCCTATAAAAGATAGTGATGAGTTTCTGTATTTTAATTTTTTTCTTGAAATAGAAGACTGTTGAGATTTGTGTTTCTTTTTCCTCATAAACTGTGTCTGACAATTTTGTGCATACGCCATTCTCAGAATCTCATTGGCATCTTCTGTTTCATTTTTGATGATCATTTGAAGGAAATTAATTGTTAAGGACTGTAGCTACAACTAGTTAATATGAATGAAACACCTGGCAGAAAACAATCTGAGCATTTCAGTGACTTTGAGGTGATTTGGTGGCTTACCTTTTCACTATCTTTCAATCATAATTAAAAATTAAAGCCTTTTGTAATTAAAAGAATGTGGCTTTGACTGTAGTTCCAATAATGCGTGGAGGTTAAAAAAAAAAAAGTGTAGTTGGCAATTTGAGATAGTATGGAGTTTGCATTTGTCATTCAAAACAGATAATCTTATGGACTCCTTCTCTTGTCAGGGACAGGAAATAGATTTTTGATGCTATCTAACATTGATTGAACTGCCACAGAACTGATGGGGCAAGATTTGAAGGGTACTGTTTTAAACAATCTTGAAGTATTCTTTTTATATGGTTTAATAATGCAAGAATAAGAAATAAAACAGTTATGAAAGGAGGGGTTTCATTGACTTCTTTAAAGGCAACTCTCACCTACTAAAACCACTGATTATTTAAGGTTATTTGGAAGCTTTTTTTTTTTTTTTTTTTTTTTCTGGAGGTGTGGTGAAGAGATAATGTGAAGATTGGAAGACCTGCTTTTTTTCCTCTCCCTGAGTCAATTTGCATCTAATCTGTGCAGTCCGTGGAACATGATGGCTTTATGCTGTTCTTATCTCCTTATTGATATTTTACTCATAATGAATCTAATAATAGTTTTAACTCAAGAAAAATAGACCATAGGAAAATAACAGTAATTCAGCCTTAGGGAAAAATTCTTTAAATTATTCAGATATAAAAATATTTATTTTAACATTGAAAGAATGAGAAAAGCGAATACAAAGAACTCTAATTGAAGTAATATTTCTAGATAACTTCCTATACAAATAGAAGAATAAATAAACTCCAGAATTCAATTGCTTTTGGCTTAGTGTTTAATGGAATCCTACAGTCTCTTTCCTTAAATAAGTGACCTGATTAGATTTCACATATAATTAAGTGGCAGCTTTAAGGACAGTGTTTCACAAATACAATTTTAGTACAAGAAATGTTCATCAAAAATAGCACCAAATTTTATTACTAAGAACATTTTTAACTTTTATAATTGTTCTTTTTTACATTCCTTAAGGACCATGGGATGAGGATCTGCTATTTTTGTTTATAGCAGAAATATTTTTATATTCATTCAAGAATATGTATATTACTCTGTCAAAAATAATTTCTTATCAGTAGAAAGAACAACTAAATTGATGTGCAATAAAAACCTACTAGTGTGGAATATAGTCATTATTTTTAGATTTCTGAAAGTGTTATTTTGAGTGCTTTTACTATGTAATATAAACTGTATAATTTTTTAAAAGACTTTATATAAAGCCCCGTGTTGCTTTCAATCTGTTTACCTGCCACTGTCAACCTTCAAAAACTTGTCCACAGGGGATGCCATAGCCCCAGGGGGCAGGTGGAGAAATCATGGTCAAATTAAAAACAACGTTCCCATTGTGTAATAATGCAGGGTCCTAAAACAAGTAGTGGCATCTTTATTAGAAAATTGGTATTTTTTTCATCATGGATTAGTTTTAATCTTTTACAAATATTTCACTTAAACACTATTTATCTTGATTACTGCCATTTTTGCTGCCCTCTTAAATTTTGTCCCTAAAAGAATGCCTCATCCACCTCACTCTAACCCAGGCCCTGCTACATATCCTTCTGAGGATGGTTTTATTTATTTTATGGTGTGAATGTAAGGCTATTCATTTTATTTTCTGTACTTCATTTTTATTTTGTAAAAATAAAAAACACAACACTTTTTCAGCATGAGCTTAAGAAATAAAAGTACAGATTTAAGAATAAGTTAAATATTGATTTTCTATTAATAAATGTTTTACAAAATGTTTGTGGGCATTCACCATCTGGCATTGGAGCTATGGTGATATCACTGATTACATGAAAACCAGAAGACCAATACCTGCTGAAGAAGCATTGGCATCTACTTCCAAAGTGAATGGTTTCTTTTAGGAGATGCCAAAAGCAATGATTTAACCCCAAGCAAGCAGCTGCAGAAAGTGTATCTACATGTTACTCTTTGAAGCATGCATTGTACTTAGACCTAATGAGTCTTCCTTTGAATTAATTTTGCTCTTTTTCAAATTCAAGTTTTCTTGTGCATATTTGAAAACAAAAGTGAAAACTGTTACTGTATTGGTCCTATTAGCAGAACTTCAGATATAGTTAAATGATGCCAATTTTATATCTATGTTTTTAGATACTTCAATGGAAAATTATTCAACTACCCTAATGAAACCTTCTTTTCCCTATTCAATGCATAGAGCCAAAATAAAGACTTTAGAAATATTGTTAAAGGAAAATATCTCATATTATTGTGAATGCTCTTAAAATCCATTTTAAAAAGTACTACATACATTAAAGGTTAAATAATTTTTTGGAGTAAAATTATAAATACCATGTTTGGAACACAACATCATGGTAAATGCAATGTTTCTTAATAAATTAGAAGCTTATGATGCGGCTATGTAACCTGAAATGGTGTAGTGCCACAGAATTCATAATTGCATTTGAATATTTGATATACAGTAAAATTCACCCGTTTTAATGTAGTTCTGAAAGTTTGGAGAAACTTACAGCCATGTAGCCATGAAGAATTTTTAATTGTCAATATAATAGCTGAAAATGAATAAATTGACTCTCTTTGATGCTTACAAAAGGAATACATGATTAACACATAAAGCATAGAAAACCCCAAGGAAAATATAAAAAATAACTCATAACTCTCTCTCTCTCTCTCTCTCTCTCTCTCTATATATATATATATATATATATATATCCCCAAGATATCCACTGTTAATAATTTGGTGTCTGTACCTACAAGTTTTTTTTATGTGCATTTTATAGTTTACCAAATAGTACTGTAATGCACCTGCTGTTCTATGGGGTTTTCACAAGAGGCTTTTTTTTTTCCAACTTTTATATTTAGGGGGTACATGTATAGGTTTGTTATAAGGGTATATCACATGATGCTGAGGTCTGGGCTATGGATGATCCCATCACCCATGTACTGAGTATAGCACTCAATAGGTGGTTCTTCAGCACTTTCCCCCTTCTCTCCCTCCCACTTCTAGTAGTTCCCAGTTTCTACTGTTGTCATGTGTATGTCCATGAGTACCAAATGTTTAGCTTCCACTTATAAGTGAGGACATGTGTCTGGTGTTCTGTTTCTGCATTAAGTTGCTTAGGATAATGGCCTTCAGTTGGATTCATTTTGCTGCAAAGGACATAATTTTGGGTTTTTTAATGGCTGTATAGTATTCCAAAGTGTATATGTACAGCATTTTCTTCATCCAAACCCCCATTGATGGGCACCTGGATTGATTCCATGTCTCCAGTATTGGGAATAGTGCCATGGTGAACATGTGAGTGCATGTATCTTTTCAGTAGATTTGTTTTCTTTTGAATATATACCAAGTAATGAGATTGCTGGGCTGAGTGGTAGTTCTAAGTTCTTGGAGAAATCTCCAAACTGCTTTCCACAGTGGCTGAACTAACTCACATTTCCATCAATAGTGTATAAGTGTTCCCTCTTCTCCACACTCTTGCCGGTAGCTGTTTTTTTAACTTGTTAATAGCCATTCTGACTGGTGTGAGATAATATCCATTGTGGTTTTGATTTGTGTTTCTCTGATGATTAGTGATGTGGAGCATTTTTTTAATGTTTGTTGGCTGCTTGTATGTAGTCTTTTCACAAAATATTTTGGTAACTTACCTTGCACATAAATTTTACTCTTTAACATTACTTTTAATGGCAAAAGCTGCAATCACTTTTGCACCAACCTATAAAAAAAATGCTGTATAACATTTCCCACTATGTCAGGATTGTAGTTTATCTAGTCCCTTCCCTATTGTTGGAGAATTATATTGTTTCTAATATTTTCCTATCAAAATCTGTACCGGTTGCACATACATCTTGGTGTCTGTTTATTTTCTTATGATATATTTAAAGAAATGAAATATTTTGGCTAAAGTATGTACACACAACAGTTAAGTATTTTATACTTCCTTTGAAAATGTGTTCTAATTTAAAAATGTTTACTATTATAATTCTGAAGGAAGATGGTGAGTAGGGGCTTGATGGGGGGGGCGGGAGGTGACAACACAAACCAAACAAAACAAAAACAAAAAAGCTTTCCCTAACCTAAGTAGAAAGGGAAATCTCAAATTGATTTTTTTTTTCTTTTTCAGGTTAAAATCTGAAAAAGATAACTGATAGGGCTATAGTTAAAAATCAGTTAAAGGTTTTATCACAGTGGTTTTCAACCAGGAATGATTTTTCCCTCTCCCAGTGCCCTCAGCCTCAGTCCTGGGACATGTGGAAATGACTGAAGGAGTTTTGGTTGTCATGAAAAGGAGGGCAGTTGAGGCCGGGGATGCCACCAAACATTTTATACAGCATAGGATACTCTACCTCCTTTCTTTCCAACCCCATCCCACCAAATATTCTCCTAAACACTGCCCCCCACCCGCCTCAAAAAATAAATAAATAAATAAATAAATAAGTTAAAAGAAACGTCACAAAACTATCTGGCCCCAAATGTTAATATGTAGTATTGAAGCTAAGAAACCTTACTTTATCAGAAACTGAAGGAAAGATGAGAAAAATAAAAACAGGAAAAATGTTATCAAATCTTTCTTAGAGGGAAAGTATCTCAAAGGCCTTAGGTACGGAAGCTTCACGTGCGGACATAAGCAATTAGAAACTAAATTGATGTATAAGCAAACAAGTGGAAGTTCTGATCTCTAATCAGGAACCATTATTTGTTTAAATAGAGATAGTTCATAACAATATTTTAGAAAGAAATAAACAGTAGTCTTTACTTTCACTGGTTAGCTCACCTAACATTTCAGTTTTAGTATGTTTGTTTTGTTAGTATGTTTGTTTTAAAATGTTAGTATGTTTTATTAATATATATAAATATAAAACACCCACTGTTTTATATCTATATGATTATTTTATAGAAAACTTAAAAATTCAAATGTAAAAGCATGGAGTACATACTGTTTTAATCATTAATTTCTAAATGACTGATTTGTGTGTCAAAATCAGCTCTTTGTAGCCATTGATATTTCAGATAGAGTGACTAGGTACTTTTAGCCAGCTGGTGGGGGCTATGCCCTGAAAATCTATCTTATTTCAGTGATGATTGCATTACATAAAGGGTGAGGCCATAGAAGAATGTTTTATGAGGATGTTATAAATCATATGTGTGTCTTGGCAGGGTTTCGTCAGTAGCCTTGGGCCAGGGATTTCTGACACTTTATGAAATAAGAAATATTTTTAATTCTCTTGTCATGATACCATCTATTATATGAAGTAAACAAAAAACATGTGTCATATGCTCAGATAAATCATTCTTACAAATAATAGATGACTGATATTCTCAATGTAAGTTAAACTTTCATTGTTTCTTCAGCAAGGAGAAGCATGATAATTACTATTTTCACCTTAAAGGTGGGAAATAGAGATAAAAGACTAAACAAGTAGAAGTCTTTATTATTGCTTATTTTATGTTGTCTTTTATAGGTAAGTCAGACTTGTAGTCTGTGGATGGGTATATTGGGGTATGAAGTTGGAAATGTTTAGAGAACATATTTATGATGTTCTTTTGTCTCATTGCACTTTAGCAGAAATCACCTATAGAACTAGTTGCATAAGATCAGCATAGATTGGCAGAGCCTTCTTATAAATTAAACACTGATAATCAGTGGGAGGGGACTGCTGTCCTGACTCACCAAATATAGCTTCCAGTTGGTGCAAAATGGTGTCTTTGATCATCTCTCCTTAAATTGTATCCTGATACCTTGATGATGTACAGCAGATGATATGGATGAATACTCTACCTAGATGGGAAATAGGGAGACTGATCTTCTCATATTGATTACATTAATGGATTAGAATTGGCCAGGAGAAGAAAACATTTCCATTGTTTAATTATTGTGGGAATGAATAAGTCAGCATCAACCAAGTCTGTCAATCCAAAGTATTCTAACTGTCTAGGGTGGACATTTTCAAAATTCAAATAGACAATATTAAATAATTCCATTATTTAGATCAATTTGTTTAATTACAGTAAGATGAATTTTGTAGGCAGACCGTTTGGAAAGCAGTGCTGTTTAAAGCATTCAGAACAATGAGAATAATGCTGAGAATTCTTCTTTTATCAAAGAGAAAACTATTTACAATTGCTTTAAATTTTTACATGTGAAATAATCTCTGCTGTGCTCCGTAGTGTTAAAATGGAATCTTAGCCAAGATTTAGTTCAGGAACTTTTTAATCAAATAGAACATTTGGTCTCTATAGTATTAATGATTCTATTAATACAGAAATAGTGATTCTGTATATTTACGTGGCTCCAAAATTACTAACGAGAACTTAGCCTATTTTAATGTATTAATTTTTCAAGTGGAATAAGAAGTTCTCTTAAAATAAATAAAAGCAAAAATAACTTGTTCAAATAATATATCAAGCTCTTTACCTTAATGACTTTTTCAGAAATTTCAAGAACATTTTCCCAAATCTTAATGAAAGAGGAATAGATTTTTTTTTATTATTATACTTTAAGTTCTAGGGTACATGTACACAACGTGCAGGTTTGTTACATAGGTATACATGTGCCATATTGGTTTGCTGCACCCATTAACTCGTCATTTACATTAGGTATTTCTCCTAATGCTATCCCTCCCCCGCCCCCCTACCCCACGACAGGCCCTGGTGTGTGATGTTCCCCACCCTGTGTCCAAGTGTTCTCATTGTTCAAATCCCACCTATGAGTGAGAACATGCGGTGTTTGGTTTTCTGTCTTTGTGATAGTTTGCTGAGAATGATGGTTTCCAGCTTCATCCATGTCCCTACAAAGGACATGAACTCATCCTTTTTTATGGCTGCATAGTATTCCATGGTGTATATGTGCCACATTTTCTTAATCCAGTCTATCATCGATGGACATTTGGGTTGGTTCCAAGTCTTTGATACTGTGAATAGTGCTGCAGTAAACATACGTGTACATGTGTCTTTGTAATAGAATAGTTCATAATCCTTTGGGTATATACCCAGTAATGTGATTACTGGGTCAAATGGTATTTATAGTTCTAGATTCTTGAGGAATCACCACACTGTCTTCCACAATGGTTGAACTAATTGAATAGAACAGATTTTTAATGACATAGGTAACATTTCTCTTTTCTACCATATCTTGAAAATTTATTATATTTTCAGTTTTGGAAGTTCAATAATGATACAAATATTAAATAATACAGAGCTTAGAGTAAATGTAATATCTTGTGAAAGGATATGTTCATATATATATAGTTATCACATATATTAAAATGAATGCATATTTTAAAAGCAATGAATATTTTGTCTTTTTTAATTCAGTTAGCCAGAGTCTACTCAATAGTTCGTTAAAAAAGTGTAATGGAAGATCTCCTTTTATATTTCAAAACTACTTCAAAGTAATGAACAAAATGTTTTCTCTCTCTTGTTTCATATTTTCCTGAAAAATTAGTACCTGGGGTGACATAATATATGTAGAAACCTGACCTACATTATTTAATAATTCAATATTTCTCCCAAGAAGGGAACTTTCGCTAACAAAGTAAATATTGATATTAATATTAAAAGCCAAAAAATACTAAAGTTTCCTTTGATCCTGCAGTATTTGGTGGTATACTTAGCAACCCCCAGTTGTTGGTGGTAATTTGATATTAAAAATGGTCATGTCGGTTAGCATTAGCTCTACACTGTATTTAAAGTGTGGGTTCTGTCCACTCTAATGTATAAAAGATGTCATCTGTTTCACTCTTGTCCTCATAAAGAAGATGTAGTTAAAATATATATTTAGTCTCTCTATTGTTTGACACTTGTGTCATTTTGTGCAGAAGTGCTTAGATACTAGATACTAGATACTAGAAGATACTAGAAAGCAAAAAAACAAAAAAAAACCACCAAAAAAACCCTTATGACAAGTGACTTTTTGGCATTTATATAGAGACTGACTTTTAAATGAATGACTGACAGTGTAGAATTGAACCTAATAAAGCCACATGATTATGCTAATGTTTAAAAGCCATTGAAATGATCTTAGATTAAATGTTGATACTTTAAGTGTAACACTTTTTAAGTAATAAAAAGTTAAGAAAGAAAATGACACAGAATACTTTAGATGTTTTAACAGGACGCTTAATGAAATAGAAGATAATTTGCGAGAAAATTGGAAGATTCTTCAATGTAATCTGATAACAGCATTGAAACTTTCTCAGCTTTACTTTAAAAGTGTGGAGGACACAATATAAGATGACCTTTCGGAACATAACTTTTTATTTTTTCTTATTTTTTTAATGGTGAGGAAAGAGTGGCAATCTTCCAGCAAAGCTGACCTTCTAAAGTGAATTCAAATTCTTAGCATGCTTTGTTTTAGTGCAATGCAGCATGGCTCAGTAGAGCAAGTCAGATGAAAAGTTAGAGGATCAGAAGTTCGATTCCAGACCCTGTAACTAAATTGCTATATAATCTTGGGGGTTGGGAATAACATTCTGGAAACCTGATTGCATTCTCAAACTGGCTATGAAAGATAAACTTCTGACATCAATGAAGATGACCTATTAAAAGAATTTTAGTTTTTGAAAATATTAAGATGTTGATACGCAAAATAAGTACACTTTATTTTGAAAACTTTTGAAATCAGTGTGCACAGTTTCCACAAAGTCATGAATATTAGTTACTAAATATATATGCTTGTGATGAGTGTACAATTAAAATATAATGATGCTTGTATTCCTTATGTTGTTTAAAAGTTCAGATTTGAAATGTTGTTGTCATGAGCTTTAATCCTAGCATTGTTTCTGTGCTTTTAATAACATGACTTAATCTCTAATCTCACATCAAGATCATGACTACGGCAGTTCCCAGTCTCAGAGAAGTAATGTAAGTCTTAATTAATGTTTGTAAAACTATCTAGGAGCCATGGATGAGAAGAGTTATGAACAGCTGAGCTGAAGTTGTTATTGTAAGAGGTGACTGCATATTGCCTTGCATTACACTAATGTGACAACAATAGGTATTATTCCATTATTAATAATAGGTGTAACGGGGCTGCTATTCAACATGATTAGCATGTTTAAAATTTTCATGTTAATGAATTCACAGATAATAAATGCTGCCAGTGGCTGTGTCTATGTGCAAAGGAACCAAGCTATTACATGGTCTTTCTCTACTGTAACTCTTTCCTGAATGAGTGCATTACAATTATTAATGGAGCAAAATAATCAGAATATTTCCTGTTCGGAAATTTGTGGCTCCATGTAGACACAATTGGCCTGTCAGTTTAAACCATGTTTAGAATGTTCTTGTGTCAATACTAGTGTACTCTTTTGGCTGTAAGACTGTGATATGGCTATAAATGTACAGGGATACTGTGGGAAAATTGAGGGTTTGTTCCATACCACTGCAATAAAGTGAGTATCACAATCAAGTGAATTACACAAATTGTTTGTTTTCCCAGTGATATAAAAGTAATGTTTATATTATATTGTAGACTATTTAATGTGCAATAGCATTATCTCTAAAAACAACGTAGATACCTTAATTTAAAAATGCTTTGTTGCTTAAAAAATGCTAATGATAATCTGAGCCTTCAATGAGTGGTAATCTGTTTGCCTCAGTGTGGATGGCTGCTGACTGATCAGGGCAGTAGTTGCTGAAGTTGGCAGTGGTTGTAGCATTTTCTTCAAATAAGACAATGAAGTTTGCCACGTCAGTTGACTCTTCACAAAAAATCCTCCCAAACTCCTGTTAATGTTGCTATTTTGACCTCACCCTATGAATCCTGAGTGTTCTTAATGCCACCTAGAAGGTGGCATTTCCAGAAGGTTTTCAATTTACTTTGCCAAGGTCTATCAGAGGCATCACTATATGACAGCTATTGCCTTACAAAATATATTTTTTAAATAATAAGACTGGGAATTTGAAATTACTCCTTGATCCATGGGCTGCAGAATGGATATTTTGTTAATAGGCATGAAAACAACATGAATCTCCTTGTACATCTCCATCAGAGCTCTTGGATGGCCAGGTCAATGAGCAGTAATACTTTGTAAAGGAATCCTTTTTTTGAAGCAGTGGGTCTCAACAAGTGGGCTTAAAATATGTTGTAATCCGTCTTGTAAAAAGATATTCTGTCATCCAGGCTTTGTTGTTCCAGTTACAAAGCTCAGGCAGAGTAGATTTAGCACAATTCTTAAGGGCCTTACTATTTCCAGAATATGGTAAATAAGCATCGACTTCAATTTAAGTTACCAGCTGCGTTAGCCCATAAGAAGAGAGGCAGCCTGTCCTTTGAAGCTTTGAAGCCAGGAGTTGACTTCTCTCTAGCCATGAAAGTCCTACATGACATATTTTTTCCAACATGAGGCTGTTTTGTCTATGCTGGAAATCTGTTTTCAGTGTAGTAACCACTTTTATCAGCTAGCTAGATCTCCTGGATAACTTGTAGCTTCTGCATCAGCACTTGTTGTTCCACCTTACACTTTTATGTTATAGAGAGGGCTTCTATTCTTAAACCTAATGAACCATCCTGTACTAGCTTCCCACTTTTTTTTTGCAGCTTGCTTACATCTGTCAGCCTTCATAGAGTTGAAGAGAGTTAGGGCCCTGCTGTTAATTAGGTTTTGGCTTAAGAAAATGTTACAGCTGATTTAATCTTCTATCCAGACCCCTGAAACTTTCTTCGTATCAGCAATAAAACTATTTTGATTTCTTATCATTCATGTGTTCGCTGGAGTAGCATTATTAATTTCTATTAACTTTTTCTGTGCATTAATCACTTGGTTGGTTGTTGCAAGAGGCCTAGCTTTCAGCCTACGTCAGCTTTCGACATCTCTGTCTCATTGAGCTTAATCATTTCTAGCTTTTGACTTAAAGTGAGAGACATGTGACTCTTCTTTCACTTGAACACTTAGAAGCTATTATAGAATTATTAACTGACCTAATTTCAATATTCTTATGTCTCAGGGAATAGGGAAGACTGAGGAGAGGGAGAGAGATGGGGAACAGGTGGTTGGTGGAATAGTCAGAGTATACTCAACACTTACCAATTAAGTTTGCCATCTTATAGGAACACAGTTTGAAGTACCCCAAAACCATTACAATAGTAACATCAAAAATCATCGATCATAGATCATTGTAACAGATATAATAATGAAAAAATTTGAAATATGAGAATTACTAAAATGTAATACAGATATACTAAGTTAGCACATGCTCTTGAAAAAATTGTGTTGATAGACTTGCCCAATGCATGGTTGCCACGAACCTTCAATTTGTAAAAAGTACAGTATCTGCACACTACAGTAAAAAGAAGCACATTTAAATGAAGTATGCCTGTATAGCCTCCTTTCCAAATAGTTTTACTTTTTCTGGTAGCTTCCAAAAGGATCAGAGTTGTCTCCATAAACCTTAGTTTTGTCCACCATAAAATATTCTTTATGATTTTAAGGATTTTATAAAGCTCAAATTTAACAATGCATATGAATTGTAAGTCATGACACAAAAATGAACTATTCATTATATTAGATGGAAAGGCTAATAGGATTTCAAACTATACCCAGAATCTGACCACTTCTCACCAGCTCTACTGTTGCTATCCTGGCCTACATCACCATAGTCTTCTACTAGATGTCTGAAATTGACTCCTAAGTGATATTCTAGCTTCTACCCTTACCCAGTCACAGTCTTAGCACTGTAGCCAGTGATTTTTAAAATCAGTTATGTTACACCACACCATTTGAAATGATACCAAAGTTCTTGGATATTCATTTTTCCCCCATTCCTTTCTGTCTTTGCATTTCACTTTTGGAAGTTTCTGTTGACCTATCTTCAAGCTCACTGACTTCTTGTTCAGTTCTGTCCAGTCTATGAATGAGCCCATAAAAGGTAGACTTAGTTTCAGTTTATGACTCCTGTGGCTTCTGTTTCAGGTAATACTTCAGCTTAGAATCTCTCTGGATTCACCAGTCTCTCTGGATTCAGAGTGGCAGTTGACCCTGTAATCTTGTTATTCTGAAGGATTCAGGAAAAGTTTTGATTTTATTTTGTTCAGCTTTCCTTGTTGTAAACAGGAGAATGACAATTTCTAAGCTCTTTGCATATCAGAGCTAAAATCAGAAGTCCAGAGTGATTCATTTAAATTTTAATAAAATTATGTTTCCAGCAATGACCCTCAATTTACTCCAAGAAAAAGCTAAAGTTCTACAATAAGCTACAGGGTCTTACATAATCTGGTTCTGCTGACATCCAATCCCAATACCTACTGTGTTGCCCAATTTTTCTTTTCTTTTCTGTAATACTCACTTATCACCCTTTAACCAATTGAACAATGTATTTCTTTATCATGTCAGTTGTTTATGCTGTTTCCATGATTGGAATGCATGAGCTTCATGAGGCAAGGTTGTCTGGTTTCTTTCTAGGTCACACTAAGGGCCTAAAACAGAGTTTGGCACACAGTACAAAGTCAATCTTTGTTGAATCAGTAAACTTACTATATCTTAAACATCCTCATAAATCAGACACATATACCAGGTGAATTAGATGATTGGTCTCAATTTCTGAATGATTTTTCACTTCCTTCTAAGGTGCTCAAGTGAGGATGAACATAAGAATGAGCTGGGAATCTTTTTTGATAGCCACATACCCCGTTTTCAGGGATTCTCATTTCATGGTTTCAGCTTAGGCCCCAGCAGGTTTCCAAGGAAATAAAAACAAGCAATAAACAAAAACCTTTCATATTAGTGGGAGATACAAACCCATTACCATAGTTTTTATGAGGAGAGGTTATTCCCCCTAAATACTATTTTTTTTTTTTTTTTTTTTTTTTTTTTTTTTTTTTTAGACAGAGTTTCAGTCTGTCACTAGGCTGCAGTTCTCACTGCAACCTCCGCCTCTCGGGTTCAAGCGATTCTCCTGCCTCAGCCTCCTGAGTAGCTGGGACTACAGGCATACGCCACCATACCCAGCTAATTTTTTTTTTTTTTTTTTTTTTTTAGACAGAGTCTCACTCTGTCATCCAGTCTGGAGTGCAGTGGTGCAATCTCAGCTCACTGCATCCTCTGCCTCCTGAGTTCAAGTGATTCTCCTGCCTCAGCCTGCCCAGTAGCTGGGATTATGGGTGCATGCCACCATGCCCAGCTAGTTTTTTTTGTATTTTTAGTAGAGGGAGGTTTCACCATGTTGGCCAACCTTGTTTCGAGCTCCTGACCTCAGTTGACCTTCCTGCCTTGGCCTCCCAAAGTGCTGGAGTTACAGGTGTGATCTACCGCACCTGGCCTAGTTTTTGTATTTTTAGTAGAGAAGGGGTTTCACTATGCTGGCCAGGATGGTCTCAATCTCTTGACCTCATGATCCTCCTGCCTCGGCCTCCCAAAGTGCTGGGATTGCAGGCATGAGCCACCGTGCCCAGCCCCCTCTAAATACTTTTAACCTCATACATACTCTTTCCTCTCCTAACAGAAGTAGAGTGAGTTACTTCACTGGTGAGCTGAGTGGAGTCTCAATCTCTTCTCCACCTCACCCCTCTTCTTTGGGTTTTGATTTCTGTTCTGCTCTGGTCTGCTCTGTGCCTGATAGACATCTCAAAGCAAAAAGCCCTGGAAGCCTCATTTCTACCTGAGTGGTTAGGGAGCCCATTGTTAACACACAATTAGGCCACTTACTTCAATCTGGACTTTGTCTGTCCTAAAGGTACTTTTCTCCTTTCTCTTTCAAGTTGGTTCAGAACTTTGATAAGGGGAAAGTGTTGATCTCCTGAAAACCCAGCCCTACCCAGCTGTTTCTAATGTGCTACAACCACAGTGTGATTTGAAGAGCAGCATCTAAATCCAAAGATTCACTGTGTATTTGCAGTCAGTCTTTCTGGAGTGAGCATGAAGTAAGTGAAGTAGTAAATTTAAAGTGTTTATCATCTTCATTAATTATAAATATTTTAGCTAAGGAAGCATATATAAATTGAGTTAAAATTCAGAAATTTTAGAAAATATATGTGTGTTTAATTGTACATAAATATGCACTTTGATAGATTTGTTACATTTTATCTGTTTAGGTTTATTAGTTAGAAAGAATCACTTCTTTCACACAATAATATGCAATTGAAGTAGGTATTTGCTAATTTCATTTTACATTGTATATAACCTAGATTTGCTCCCCCCATTTTAAACATGAGACCACTGTTTAATTTTTGCTGTTCAGTGGGTCTCCTGCATTGTTTTTGCCTCTCATCTGCCCTCTTTCAAAAACTTCTTTTTATCCTTGGTGTTTTGAAACTTCTTGATGATGTCTTGGGGAAGAGTGGTTAAAATTCATTTTACTTCACCCATTGTAACCTTTCAATATGATGTTTCACATATCCCTTTGCTTATGAAAATGTCCTTGCATTATTTTTTGATAAGTTTCTTCACTACTTTTTCTGTTTTTGGAACTCATGTTAATTGAATGAATCTGGGTTGATCTTTGGATCTACACTTTAGGAGATGCCCCTGATTTTATGTTCCAGGTTTTCCATTGAAATGTTTTATTTTTTTTAGATTACTATGTTCTTTAAAGCAACAACAACAACAAAATGAGTCAAATTTGTGTAAAGACAGACATTGAGAAGTATAGGGAATAGGGGCAGGAAGGAAATAGAAATAGCTACTGATTTTGCTAATGTCCTCAAACAAGACCATATGTTTTATCCCATAGACAATCACTTGCACGTAATAAATCACAAATGCAACCTCTCCTGTAAGATCTGTCACTCTACTTTGAGATAGCAGAGAAATAAGACCAGAATTTGGGGCAGGAGGCTTTTATTTTTTGGAGAAATAGGGACAGATCCTCTCAGTCACTATTAGATATTGCTACTCTGTTAATAACACTGTATCTGTGTAAAATCTTACAAATTTTTCTGTACGTGAGATGAATGAAGGCTTAGTTAATGTATTTCCAAATACAGAGTTATCATTCCCTGTGCTTCTCCTGTTATTTCTTGGATCAGTGTGCCCTTCTGCTTGTAAGCCTCTACTGACATATTTTTTCAGAGTTAAATTTCTTTAGAGCCTAATTCTGGGACCTGCGTATTCCACTAGTATACTATGTACAATGGGACAACATTCACCCCCAGTGTTAGATTTGCAATGCTGAGTAAACTCACAGGCCACTGTCACCATGTAGCCATCAAGCATTCATAACTGCAGCTGCCCTGACTCCACACTTTCATCCACTACTCATTAGGATTCACTTATTACTAAGGTTTGAGTTATCTTCTTGGTCCCACTGTCATTGAAGTACCTCTTACCGGTATCTATATCTCAAAGATATTAATAAGTATGGGGCTTTGTGAAGATGTGGTGGTTGGTTTCAGTTTTATTGAAGAAAAGTTGGAGAAGATGATGGTTGAGGCTCAAGCTGGTTTATAATCTTCAGTTTTGGATCTGAGCTCATAGAATTTAGGAAAACCCCATTTTAGTTTGAAACTATGAGGACTTAGGCCAAAGACAGAATGGTCTGTCTTCCCACGGTAAGTGGAGACTGTCTCAGAGAAGAGTTGATCTCAGCAGCTGGTCCAGTTGTGTGTCCTTCCCTGCATCCTTCCAGCTTGACTTCCTCAGTAATTACATTTTCTTATCAAAGAACAATTTTCTTATCAAAGAACAATTATCTACTTGTTCCTTTTTCATAGCTACTAATTCTTGTTTTATGGATGCAATATCTTTTTATATTTCTCTGAGATATAAAACACATCTCTATTACTTTTGTTTCCTGAATTGTTACTTTGCTCTGGGATCAGTTTTTCTTTTTGTGAATGGTGGCACTCGGCTGTCCAACTGTGTTTTAAAATGAACCATTAGAAAAGCAGTCCAGGAGTTCTATGTAGCTTTGTGAGTTTGTCAACTGGCAAATTTAGCTTTAGGGTGATTGATTGGGAAGGGAGCTTGTCATTTTCATGGGGTTAGCCAAAATGCCAGATTGTGAAAGGGTTTACTGTGGAGCATTGACATTCGCACTGCTTGCCTTCCGTCTCCCTTAGACAGTTAATTTGATTCCTTTAAAAAGTAAATTTCCCAGTCTCCTTTTTAATATCTGACTAGCACTTATTCTCTGATTAGGAAAGAATTCAGGATGATAAATGGTTTAGTATATAACACTTCAGCTAACACTGCCATTAGCTTTACTTCTGACTCTTTCCTTCACAGCATCTCCCAGAGATTTTCTGAGATTCTGCTCAGTAGTTCAGCTGCTTCCCTCCTCATAGATACTACATTGTAGCTTTCTTCATGCTGCTTCCTTACTCAGTATTTTTCCATCAGAAATATGCTGTGCTGTTTGAAAAATAACTTCAATGGTGTAATTTAATGGTGTCTTGGGAAAAATGCATTTTTACATAGTTTTTCTTACAACCACATAAACTTGGTGCTTTTCAATTATTTTCTTGGGTCAAAAATGGTCACTTGATTGTCTAGTGTTTGCTGAGGATTAGGATCCTTTCATAGGGCAGTAGTGGAAGGAAAGAGGGGCAGATGACTATCAATTATTGAATATCTGCTCTATTCTATGCATTTTATTGGTGTGGGGAATATATAGCCAGACTTAGTATTATATCTTAACTTTCCATATCAGTTAACTGAAGTTTTGAGAGATTAGTCACCTTGGTAATTTAATATACTAACAGGTTATACAAGGATTCACACCTTAACTTAAAAACTTGTTGGTCTTCCCACTACTCATTGATGTCTTCACATTTTGCATTATCTATGAGTCTAGACTGACTTTATACTGGTTTGGTTTATTGTGTGTATAATTGCAACATACTTCCTTCAAAACACGAGTTCAAAGATTTCTATAGCAAACTAATGCAGTAAAGATAAAACCATTTTAGAAATGAATGAATATAAAGTATCACCAAAAAACTTAAAAGCATAGACAATTTTAATATTAGACATCATATCAATTTTCTAGAATGCTTTGCAATAATATGAGCAAGCTATTTTTCTCTTAATAGCTGTGTTAATATTGCCATTTCCAATTTAAAAATGAAATTGAGTCATCACCCTATACCTCATGTTCCCCTAACTCTCTTCATAAATTAAATTCAGCAAATTTCTTTGCTAGTTGTTGTCTTTTTCCAGTGTTTTCAGGAGTTCTGGGCCATAACTGCATTTTCTTTAGCCTCAACTCCTCTATCTTGCTCCATGAAAATACAGGTAATTTTATGAGACAGTGCCTTCGTTTTTATGAAAGTGACACAATACTGACATGGAAATCAAAAGAGAAAGGTATGATGCAGCATATGCCCTGACCTCTGTGTCTTTTCTCCATTCAAATTCCTCTTTGAGTTAACTCTAAGTGGGTTTTAAACATTCTTTCATTATACCCAGGGCTGTAGAAAGGTAAAATTATTGAAATTTGAAAGCCCCATCTCAGGGTGACCATAAGCTATTTGATCATATTGTTAATAGAAAGTTTTTTTATTAAATCTTGGAACAATTTAAAATAGTTTTATGCTAATTTGCTCAGTAGTTTTGAACAATGAAGTCATAAGACTTTACCTTGTTTTCTAGTGTTATTTAACTAGATTTGTCATGGCTAGATTTTTTTTTTCCTGAGGTTTCCTTAGAGATCTTAGCATTTTCTCTCAATATTTAATACTTTGTCACCAATGTAAATAGTGAAACACTTGAAGAGCTCATTAAGTTTTAAGTTCTCTTAAAAGCAATACAAATCAGTGCAATTATCACTTCTATTTAATAATCCTCTTTGCTTCTCCTCCCTGTGTCAATGCTAGATCTAAAATTTACTGTCTAATTAGTATTAAATATGTTACACAGGCACTCCCACAAGAGAGCAAAGTGTAATTTCACCAGCTAGGTTAAAATCCAATAACATATGAGATTTTATTAGCTATTATTTGAAGGGTTGTAGTGCAACTCAATTTCCTTCAAATTTTTATAAAATATTTTAGTGGGGAAGGATGTTAGGGAACCAGTTGACCCTCCACTCAATACGGTCATTCATTTTTCAACATCCTTGCTAGTTGACATCTAGCCTTTGCTTGACTATTGGTGGTGTTTATTGCCTTTCCCTGGACATGGGCTTTTCCATTATGGGCAACTCTCATGGTTAGAAAAGTCATAAGCTAAATCTGCCTCTCTATCACTGCTTTCTGTTAATATAAGCTTTCATTCTATGCCATGAAGCCACATCAAATGTTTCATCACATTCTATACCACGAAGCCACATCAAATGTTTGTTTTATCATATTTTATTACATATGACAATTATTCATGATAGTATAAAGGAGGGAAGACAAATACATGTGTGGTTACTTGAAGGAAAATAAAGAGAGTCTAGTAAGGTTTTGGAACAGGAAGCAAAGGCAGAAACTTTATCATTTTCTCCCAATGAAGTGTCAGAGAAGAAAGAATATTTGATTGTGAGCTAGTTTAAATATAATTCCAGAGGATATATTTCTGAACTATTTAGGCTAATGAAGGTAGAGGAGAGGATTCTGCCACTGAGATAACATATGCTAATGAAGAAAATAAAGAAAACAGACCAAGATTGGGAATGTTAATTATGGGCATTGCTCATCAGACCAGAGTTTACCATAAGTTCATGAAATCCTTCCAGGGAACAGAGCCAAATAAAATGGAATAAATTAGACAGATGTAATATCTAGCAGTTTAGAATTTTTCTTACTAGTTTTTTACTACATGTGTCAAATTTACATTTCATAATGAAGTAGCAAATTTTAAATTTTAAATGATTAGAAGAATGTTTATTAAACCAGCAATAGAATCCTGTTTATGAGATTTATGTCCCTTTATATGTCTGTTATGGAGTCAGTAAGTGTTCCTTCTAAAGATGCCATCTTTTGTTTAGTGGCTTTGGCTAAGAGATAATTTCTTAAGAAGGTATTAAGAAGCCTTACTGGTAATTGTCTAATTCTCAGTGGTAGAAACAACTAGTTGTTGGTATAGCATCTAATATCCCTTATACTTTACTAATAGAAGTCTGCCCAGCTGAAAGACTACATTTTTCAGCCTTCCTTAAGGTTGTGCACTCACCACATCTTGAGTGAGTGTCTTTTTTTTATTTAAAGCATGTGGACTCTTTTGGGAAAGGCATTCCTGTTGCTTTTCTTCCTTTTCCTTTTTCCTGACTCAAACTAGATGGCTAGCACTTAAGCAGCCATCTCATACTATGAAGCAATATTGACAATGGGAGCCTTTTCTAAAGATTAAAAAGCATAGACTAAGCTTGCATCCCTGATTCCTTTGGAATTACTATATCAGCTCTGAATTCTAGATATCTGAACTTCTACTTTAAGAAAAATAAACATCTCTCTTGCTGAAACCATTATTGTTTTAGGACAAGGGATTCTGTAAATGGGGAGACTAAGCTAATCCTACCTAACACATCCTAAATCGAAATTATTGATGTGAGAAAATGGCATTTGGGAGTTAAGACATTGCTTTTGTTTATTAAATGTTTGATAAGAATTGCTGGCTCCTAGAACCAGGTGTGCCACATTATTCAGAGATATTTGACATTGCGAGGTTGAAAGTTGATGGAAGGCTGTGCAGTGTCATGCGAAAGTCCATGAGCTCAGGAGGATCGAGGCTATGGTTGAATTCCATCTTTGTCACTTTTCACTTTGTCACTTTTGGACGACTCTGGGAAAGTTGCATAACCTCTCTTAGCCTCATTTTATTCATCTATAAATCGGGCATAATAATTTCTACCTTTTAGGTTTTTTATGAACAAATCTAAAATATGTGCTAATGTATATAAACAATTTAATGAAGTACCTAGCACTTATTAGATAGAGGTTAGATATTATTATCATTGTCATTGTTTTTGATATCAATTAAAGGTGGGTGATTCCTTTTTCTTTCTGATTTGTTTTATGTCTTTTTTCTTAACATTATTATTCTTAACATTATTATTCCAAGTATTTATGATATTCAGCATTGCTTCTGTTCTAACCTATTTCTTTTTAGTCAGAATATCAATAAGTGGTATTTAATAGTTTTAAGATTTTTCTTTCTATCAAATTCAGGGAGAAAAATATATACTTAAAACTTTAAAATATTAAAGACTTGTGTTCTTGTATTTTTCTCGGTTGCTAGGAATTAGTTATGAATTACAAGATTCAAAATGTGAAATACTTACCTTTATTGTAAAAATATGAAATTATATGTTTTTGCAAGTCATAAATCTTGAAGAAACTTTTTTTTTTCTTTTGGGCACATCTTGTTGATGCGTTCTTCTTAAGGCCAGATTCAAAGTTTTACATAAGTCAGTCTTTATTGAGTTATTTTGTGGCCTAAGTTAGGTAATTTCCTAAGATATTGATACTCAAATTTGGGTTTGATCATTGGATTTCCTGCCCCTTCCTCTGACCTAACCTGACCAGTGAATAGGGCCCTTGCACCTCTACATTAAAAGTTGTGGAGTCATGGAATATCCTGAATGAACTGGATTCAATGCTTGTTAGCATTGCATCCCTTATAATATATAAAATATAAATAATAATAATAGCAACAATTAGTGTTTTAAATTTCTGGCTTCAAATCAGAGTAGAGGTTAGAAACAATGAACATGGGCTCCCATAGGATTGAAAGTGACAGTAGTATCTCAAACTGCTTTCATCTGTCATTAACTGAGATATATAACTGGATGGTATGCTAGGTAAGGTTTGTTTTAAGATTGATTAAAACATTCTAGTTATTCAATTGTCAACCCAATACAATTTGAATTTTTTTTTTTTTTTGAGACAGAGTCTCCCTTTGTTGCCCAGTCTGAAATGCAGTGCTGCCATCTTACTCACTGCAACCTCCACCTTGTGGGTTTAAACTTTTCTCCTGCCTCAGCCTCCCAAGTAGCTGAGATTACAGGTGCCTGCATGTATTTTTATTAATTTTGTATTTTTAATAGAGATGGGGTTTCACCATGTTGGCCAGGCTGGTCTTGAACTCCTGACCTCAAGTGATCTGCCTGCCTCAGCTATCGAAAGTGCTGGGATTATATGCATGAGCCACCGTGCTCGGCCAAGATTTGAAAATTTTAAATTAACGATTTGGTTACTGGTAACCTACTTGGATTTATTAGAGAGATGCAGTTTTATTAAAATATTCCTTTAAGAAACCTGTTTATTTAAATGACATCACTGTTCTCTGTGAGAACCTCAAAATCAGAAATTGTGAAATGAAGATTCTTACAACCTTACTAGTTCTATAAGAAAAGTTTTGATAGTTTTTTTTTTTTTTAATATATAACCAAAGCAACACTTTGAAGCACATTCAGAAGTTAGATCTGGATATGTGATAAACAAATCTCTTTCTAACATCAGCAGGGACTTCCTCTTCTGTCTGAAGTTGCTAGGATACTATCTTAAAGAAATAACTCATTTGATTAACTGCAAATAGAAATTGCTTTAAAAAAAAAAGGTTCATACATTTATAATAGCCTAGGTCAGGCATAAATCTATACTACCTAAATGTTAAGCATATGATCTTGATGACCCTCTTGAATATTAGAAGAAAAGCCATTATTTTTCTTCATCAAATGCATGACACAGATGACTTTTATCTCTGTTTCACCATAAAAATGAAAATATTATTGGTAAAGATATACTTTATTTTGCTTTATCCTGGATTTTAGTTCACATTGTGAGTGTCAAACAAAATGCCACATGCAAAACCACTTTGAACCTATAAAATAAATATACAAATCTAATAATTTTCAAAAAGTTGTGTCATTACTAGCAAGTGAAAGCCTTGTCTGTTACTCATGTCTGTTACCTATTACCTATGCCTGTGCATTAGCATTTGATTCCACATTTTATTCTGCAGTAAAAGTTTCATAATATCATGGCAGTGAGCATTATTATATATGAAAAAAGTCATGTCTTAGGCACAATGAATAATCTTCCTTTGGTCTCTGTTTGTTTATAGAATGATAGAAGCCTTGGTCTTAATATGAACATTGCAAAGCAACTCTATTATGTAACAATCTTGCCTTGTTTTTATATCTCGTGGAACTCAAATACCAAATACCACCTATGGACATTAAGACAAAAGCCCAAAAGGTTACTTAAAACAGTGTGGTAGAATCATTTATCCAAATAAACTAAAAACTGTCAATTTACTTGTTAGCCGTCCCCTCATGGGGAACAAGAAGTTCAAATGCCCTACACTATGTAGATTTTCCAAAAGTATCGCTGGCTTGCTCTGTTCTGAGAGAAGAGTGATGAACAGTAGTAGTGTCCCCTTATATGCAGTTTCACTTTCTGTGGTTTCAGTTACCTGTGGTCAACCTGGCCCAAAAATATTAAATATAAAATTTCTGAAATAATTCATACACTTAAAATTGCTTGCCATTCTGAGTACCATAATGAAATCTTATCTGTCTTCCCTCTGTACTGCCCTGAATGTGGATCCTCCCTTTGCCCAGCATATCCACACTGTCTACCCAAACCGTCCTATTGGTAACTTAGCAGTTGTCTCCGTTATCAGATGCGCTGTCATGGGATTGCAATTCTTGTCTTAAGTAGCCTTTATTTTACTTAATAATGTCCCCAACATACAAGAGTAGTGATGCTGGCATATTGTTATACTTGTTCTATTCTTTCACTAGTTACTGTTGTTTACCTCTTACTATGCCTGATTTATGAATTAAACTTTACTGTAGGTATGTATGTACAGGGAAAGCAGTACATTTAGAGTTTTGTACTCTCTGCAATTTCAGGCATCCACTGGGTGTCTTGGAATGTGTCTCCCTCACGTAAAGGAGGACTACTGTGTTCTACCAGGGTGTTTCCTGAAGGTGTAGTACTGACAAGAGTGACATTTGTAGCTTGTGATTATAGAATATAGTTCAAAAGCATTGAGACCATAGAAAATCCACAGGGATGAACTGTAGAAGTAGAGGCTTTCTGAACAATGTGTTCATGAGAGTGTTTGAGCTAGATAGGAGTGCAGCTGTGTACCTGCAGGGTACAGTTCCTTGATATCCTGTCTCCAACTTTGGGTGAGGAGTTAAGGAGAAATGCCATATCTGTGCATGCTAGTTTGTATCAAACTTTTTTTAAGATTAAGGAAAAGTCTTCTATCTAATATTTAATTATTAAAGTGATATTAGAAATTTGCATCCCTGAAATATAAATATAGTTTATAATTTATCTCTGATACTTATTTACAAAGCTATATGAAAAATCAGTGTTGGATCATAACTATAATAGTGCATTTTGATATGGTTAACAAAATGCTGCTAATAACCTGTGTGATCTGGGCAACTTTTCTGAACTTTAGTTTTCTAATCCGTAAAGTGAAGTATTCCTACCAACTTTGTGGATTTGTTGAAAACTTACATGAGAACACATGAATAAAATGCCCAGAATGATGCCTGGCATGTGGTATTTTTAATGCAGTCATGTGTTTCAGAGCAGGCTTCCTGGGGCACTGTTCCCAAAATTGTCTTACCTCCGACCACTCATTCTCTATAGAAATATGCATTAGAGCCATCTTATTGTCTACAACCATTCAATGGTTCTTATCCCTCTCCCAACTCTCAGTCATGCCCCTGTAGCCCTGCAAATCTGGTCCCTGCCCCAGTTCTCTAAACTCATTTTTTCTTACTCTCCCCATTGCTGTCACACAGACCTCCAGTTTGTTTCTTGAGCGTGCAGAGCATTTGTTTGGTCTTTAGGCCTTTGCAGCCACTCTTCTCTAAACCTAGAAGTCTGGTGCCCCCAAGTTCTTCATATGGCTGCTGCCTCTAAAATATCACCTTGGAGAATCTCTCCCCAACCATCCATTAAAGTCCTTTTCCCCTCTTTAATCACTCTTTGTCACATGGCCCTTGTTATTTCTTTTATAGTAATCATGACAATCTGAAATTACCTTGTTTTATGTTTACTATGTTTTATCTGTCTCCTTCCACTAGAATGTAAATGTTATAAGGGCAATGACCTTGTCTGTGTTCACTGCTGTTTTGCTGGAGCCTAGGATAGCAGTTGGCACCTGATAAAAATGGAATAAATATTTGTTGAACATTTCACTAATGATACACATTTCAGGAGAAACAGAATGGGTGATTGGCAGCAACATATTTGTGAAAGAGAAATTCTAAAGGGTTATTCTGAAACAGGATCTTGTAGCACACGACAAATACCATAAAGCATATCTTTGCTTTGTCAGGTAGTTCCAAGCCCTTCATATAGTTGTAGTTTTTTAGAAAACAATTTTATTGAGATATAATTCACATGCTATAAAATTTATCTGTTTAAAGCATATAGTTCAATTGTTTTTAGTATATTCACAAATATGTGCAATCATTGCTACAATTTTAGAACACTTTCATCACCTCAGAATGAAGCCCTGTATTCTTTACCTATCACCCTTCTATTCCTCCACACTCTACCCCAGCCCCCAGTTGCAAGCAACCACTCATCTACTTTCTGTCTCTATAGATTTCTTTATTCTGAATTTTATATAAATGGAATCACATAATATGTGGCATTTTGTGACTTCCTTCTTTACTTAGTGTAATGATTTGAAGGTCTATTCATATTGTACCATGTTATCAGTACTTTATTTTTTATAGCTGAATAATATTCCATTGTATGAATATGCCATGTTTTGTTCATCATTTCTCTGTTGATAAGCATTTGGATTGTTTCCATCTTTTAGTTATTATGAATAATTCTGCTATGAACTTTTATGTACAATTTTTGTATAGACATATTTTTATTTCTCTTGGGTATATTCCTACAG
Source organism: Macaca nemestrina (assembly GCF_043159975.1). Classification (NCBI taxonomy): domain Eukaryota; kingdom Metazoa; phylum Chordata; class Mammalia; order Primates; family Cercopithecidae; genus Macaca; species Macaca nemestrina. The sequence continues at coordinate 81,119,147 of NC_092128.1, read as the reverse complement.
TGGAATTTCTGGATCATATGGTTGCTATATGTGTGTTTTAGAAACTGGTGGACTATTTTCCAACGTCATCTTCTCTCTTTAAAAATATTCTGGTCAACCTAGATAAATGTCAATTTTCTTGATCTTTTCAAAGAAACAGCTTTCAGTTTCATTGATTTGTTTTTCTATTTTCTATTTCATTAATTTCCATGCTAATTTTTATTATTTCTCCCTTTTGCTTGCTTTAGATTCAGCCCCTACTCCCCACTTTAGTAGCCTAAGGTAGTACGTTGGGCTATTGATTTGAGATCACTTTCATCTTAATATAGGCACTTAATAGCTTTAAATTTTTCTCTAAATACTGCTTTACCCGCAACCCATAAATTTTGGTATCTTATGTCTTTATTTTTATTTATCTCAACGTATTTTCTGAACTTTCTTTTGGTTTCTTCTTTGACCTATTGGTTATTTAGGAGTGTGCTGTTCATGTATTTGTTAGTTTCCCCAATTTTTTCTAATTTCATTCTTTGGTGGTCAAGACATATACTTTGTATTATGTCTATCCTTTTCTATTTATTGAGATTTGTTTTATGGTTTATCATATGACCTATACTGGAGAATTGTCAATGTGCTTTTGAGATGAGTGGATATATTGTTGTTGGATGGGGTGTTCTCTAGATGCTTGTTAGGTCTAGTTGATTTATAGTATTAAGTCTTTAGTTTCCTTGTTGATTTTCTGTCTAGTTATTCTATCTATTCTTGAAAGTCAGGGAGTGAGGTCTCCAACTATTGTTGAGTTTCATATCTCGTTTTATTTCTGTAAGTTTTTGCTTCATGTATTCTGGTGCTTCATTATTTGATGTGTATATACTTATAATGGCTGTATCTTCCTGAAGGACAGAAACTTTTGATTATAAAATGTCCCTGTTTATCTCTAGTACCACTTTTTGTTCTCAACTCATTTTGTCTGATATTAGTATTGCAATTCATTTCCAGCTTGCTTGTGGTTGAATTTGCATGATATTTCTTTATTCATTCTTTTAACCTACTTAGGTCTTTAAATCTAGAGTGTATCTCCTATAGACAGAATATAGTTGGGTCATTTTTTAAATAGTCTTACAACCCCTACATTTTTATTGAGTTGTATAATGCATTCGTATTTAATGTTGTTTATTATTATTATAGTTGTATTTACATCTCCCCTTTTACTTTTCATTTCCATGTGTCTCATGCCTTTTTTATTGATCTGCTTTTCCTTTACTGCTTTCTTTTTCCTTAAGTATTTTTTAATGTGGCATTTTAATTTCTTTAATGATTTTTTTCACTATATTTTTTGATATTTTTATTTTAGTGGTTACTCTAGGGCTTGCCATATACATCTTAATTTATCAGAATCATCTTTGGGTATGTACTAGCTTAATTCCAGTGACATAGAGATATAGAAATGTTACCCCTATATGGCTATATTCCCTTCTCCCCCCTTTTTGTGGCATAATTGCTATACATTTATACCAATTAATATTCAAACCAAATGACACATTATCATTATGATTTTGTTATATTTAATTAGTTCCATAGCTTAATATATCTTTGCTGTCACACATCTTCTTTGTGCTGATATTGGTAAATATATTACACATGTATTACAATTCTTTAAGTTATAAGTCCAACATTATGTTGTATACATAATTATTTTATACCATTGCTTTTTAAATCAGTTATAAGAAGAAAGAAGCTTAAGCATTTGTACTTTTATTTTGGTTCCTAATTACCAGTAGTCTTTCATTGATCTTATGGATTTAAGTCAACAGCTGGGGTCAATTGCTTTCAGCCTGAATAACTTCCTTTAGTATTTCTTTTAGGGTAAATCTACCTGCAATAAATCGTTTTTGTTTAGTTGTAATTTTTAAACTGAACTATAACATTTATGCACACATTTCATAAGAGTAATAATTTAGAAGTCTCCACAACAAATTGAAATTTTTATTGACATGTAATAATCTAGCCATGTCCAAGATTTATAGTAATTCAGATATTTGAATTTACAGGTACATTTGAATTGGCTGAACTTTTTGGATACATTCGACCACCAATTTTAAAATTACAACATATTTTAATCTTGATTCATATTACTTCTTTAGGGCACAAAAATGTCTCACTGGCAAGGAAAGGAAAGATAAATGAATCTTGTAGAGTGGGCTTCATTTAAAAATAAGTCTCAATTTCTCATTTGATTTTGATAGAAATGTGTAAGGCTGAATGGTGGAATTAACACCAAGTCCAGTGTGAGGGAAAAAAAAACTCAAAACTTTGAAGGCCAGGTGCAGTGGCTAATGCCTGTAATCCCAGCACTTTGGGAGGCTGAGGTGGGTGGATCACCTGAGGTCAGGAGTTTGAGGCCAGCCTGGCCAACATGGTGAAACCCTGTCTCTACTAAAAATTAAAACATTAGCTGGATGTGGTGGTGGGCACCTATAATCTCAGCTACTTGGGAGGCAAAGGCAGGAGAATTGCTTGAACCCAGGAGGCAGAGTCTGCAGTGAGCTGAGATTGCGCCACACTCCAGCCTGGACGACATGAGCAAAATTGCATCTCAAAAAAAAAAAAAAAAAAAAAAAAAAAAAAGAACCTTTATCCACGGAATGTGAATCCTTTAAATTATCAGGCCCAGAGAGGCCTTATGATGAGACAGCAATCAAGTCCTACTCCCCCAGTCCCCACACCTTTTGAGCTATGTGCTATATATTCATTCTTTGAAACTGCTATTGCCACAAGTAGCTGTAAATTAATAATTCTGTACTGGGCACTATAACCCAAACCCTGTAGCTTAACAATGTATAGCCAATCAATAGTATATATTACTTAATGTAAATTCTTTGTAAGCAACTCAGAAAGTGCTTCTTTCTGTTTAAAAATCTGCTAGTGACTACTGTTAATAGAAATGTATATTCAGGGTAACTTGAATCTATACTCCTGGGTTACAATCCTCAAGCTTGGCCCAAATAAACTCTGTACTTTTATTTAAAAAAAAAAAAAGCCTCATTGATATTAATACACAGATCTTTTTACATAGAGTTTGTGTCTCTGATGACTTTGCAGAAGTGGATAGCATCAAAAGTATACCCTAAAGTATTTAAAACACTTGTTTTCTTTTGCTAAAGGTTAGATTTCTGACTTTGACAGTTTATATATTTTTTCAGACCAAAAAAGACATATTAAAAAGTTATATACTTATAAAATTTATATATTTGATTTCAGGCAGTATTATATCATTTCTAGTAATTATTCAGTTGGTGCTGATAGTATTATCTAAGAAGTCAAATGGAAAGTTTAGAGCTGTGAATACTTTCTGTTGTGTTTGTGTATGTGAAGACAAATCTACATGTGCCTGAAGGCAAATTTAGTCTTTTATTTGTTATCTGAGAACTCTGAATTTGTTGATATGCATGTAGTACTGCTTTAATACTTTTATTTGGTAATTTTATTAATGAAAGGCAATATCCTGAGGGGCAATGATTCTTATGTATTCTTTTTAATATTAATTGATTTAATATATTACCAACTCTAATACTGATCCTTCCAATCCCATGAGTGACCTTTCTGAAGTAATCTGACATGTGTAATGCATTATAATGATAATAATGACAATTACTTGGTTTTCTTTTATGCATTTCTTCTGAGGAGCTCAAAGCACCTTAGGCCTTTTTTATACAATTAATTTTTATAAAATATTTATAACGTGGTAAAACTCACATAGGAGAGGATATACACTCAAGAAAGAGCAGTATTTCTATAACTGAGATCTAAGATATCATGGTCTAATATTAAAAACATATTGAAATATTTAAGTTGTATTTTCATGTCTGTCACCGGGTTCCATATAGGCTCTTGGCTAAAGAGTACCCATTTTCTACTTCTTTTTTCTTTACCTCTTGCAAACTGAGATTTCTGACTCAACTGACCAATTCCGGTAAACATTTTTGTTAGTCAATAGACAATTATCCAACAGAAAATTTCATTCAAACGTGTTAATTCCATAGTAACATTAAGAATCAGTCCTTACTATACCTAATTTTGAGATACTGTGAGTAAATAAGATTAATATGTATATGAAGTTCCACATATACACAGATACACATAGACTTAGACATAGTTCAATAAAGGGAGGATAAAGATTCTTTTTTCTAGACTCAGTGATACAGGAGGTAGATAGAAATTATTTAGGCAGATAGTGAGGTAAAAGAGTCCTCGGCAAAGCTTCCTTTATAACAAAAAGCAGCAGAAGAGATTATTTTTTTCCTAGCAAAGAGCAGCCTGAAAAGTTGAGCTGCAAACATAGATAAACAAGCTGGGAGCTTGCACAGGCAAATGCTGCCAGCTGTGCCAATAGAAAAGGTCTACCTGGGGGCCAGGCATATCCAACATGGAGGGTCCATCTTCCCTTTTTTTGTTAACATGTGTACAGTAAAGTAATGGCAACATATTGCTGGCCAGGCAGATAAACCATCTGCATAATAAAAGACTAGGGTGGGGTGGCCAGAAATTCACGCCCTATGCAAATGGCATGCTTAGTCCTAACCAGTTTTTTGAGCCTTATGCAAATGGCATACCTGGTCTAACCAATCTTTTGTGCCCTGTATAAATTAGACACTGCCTTCTCAAGCTCATCTATAAAACCCCCTGTATTTCACCACAGAACCGGCAACCCATTTCTCTGGGAACCCTCTCTGCTGGTGAGAGCTCTTCTCTTTCTTTCACATATGAAACTTCCACTCCTAACCTCACTCTCTGTTTGTCCACATCCTTGATTTCCTAGGCATAAGACAATGAACCTCGAGTACTACCCCAGACAACAAGGCTGCTTCATCAGGACACAAAACTGCCTGTACCAGGACCTCTGATCTGTGTGCAGGTATGTGAATGTATAGATATATGTAGTTTTGCTTTAAGAAGTTGGTGTGCTACATGGCGAGATAATGCAAGTTTTGGTGGAAAACAATCATTTCAATATATAATGGTAAGGAAACACAACACATTATAAAAAGAAGATTTAATCATATATATGATCATGAAGACTTTGACAAATTAGATTTCATAATTTAAGAGAAAATGTAACCATGTTACTTTTATGGGGCAAATAATGTTGCCCCCAAACCTATATGTTGAGGGTCTAACTTCTAGTACCTCAAAATCTGACTGTATTTGGTGATAGACCTTTTAAAACAGGGTCATTAGGATGGGTCCTAATCCAATACAACTGATATCCTCATTAGAAAAGGACACACAGACAAAGGGATGACCATTTAAGGACACGATGAGAAGGCAGCCCTCTGCAAGCCATGGAAGAAACCAAACCTGCTGACATCTTGATCTGGAACTTGAATCCTCCAGAATGGTGAGAAAATAAATTTCTGTTGTCCGAGCCATCCAGACTGTGAAAATTCATATGACAACCCTCTCAAACAAATACAGTTACTAAGATGACAGTTTGTATAAGGAAATTCAGCTCAAAAAGAATGGAAGACTCCAACAAGTACAACTGTCACCAATCTCAGAAGGAAGTGTAAGTAGTTAATTCTGTATGTTAGCTTGACTGGGCCAGTGGGGCCCAGATTAAACATTAATTCTAGGTATTTCTGTGAGGGTGTTTCTGATGGGATTAGCATTAGAATTTGGTTGACTCAGTAAAGTAGATTGTCCTCCCCAATGTGGGTGGACTTCATCGAATTTGTTGAGAAGGAAAAGAATTCTCTCCTTTTTGCCTCCTGCCTGCCTGTTGAGTTGGGACATTAGTCTTCACTTCCTCACTTGGATTGAAATTTACACCATAGGCTCCTTGGTTCTCAGGCCTTTAGACCCAATCTGGAATTACACCACCAGCTTTCCTGGGTCTCCATCTTGCGAGATTCTCAGCCTCCATAATTGTGTAAGCTAATTTTGCATAGTAAATCTCTTCATATATATGTGCGTATGTGTTTGTGTATGTGTGTGTGTAAAAATATGTGTGTGTGTATTTATATATCCATATCCTATTGGGAATCCTATATATATCCTATTATATAGATATACATATATATATTATATATGTATATACATGTGTGTATGTGTGTTTCTATACACACATACACTCACACATACACACACACACACACACACACATACACGTATATACTTTATTTGTTCTATTTCTCTGGAGAACCCTGACTAAGAAAGAAAGAAAGCTCTAAATCTAACAAAAGCAGAAAAAAGTACAGTAAGAGAAACATAATTCATATGAAAATATTCCACAATTAAAGTTTTATTATATCCTGTGTTTTTTCTGTGTGCTATTACTAGTGTGTTTTGTAACTTCAGATGATTTCTTATTGCTTACTAACATCCTTTTCTTTCAGACTGAAGAACTCCCTTTGGCATTTCTTGTAAAACAGGTTTGGTGTTGATGAAATCCCTCAGCTTTTGTTTTTCTGAGAAGGTCTTGATTTCTTCTTCATGCTTAAAGAATATTTTCATCAGATACACTATTTTAGGGTAAGTTTTCTTCCTTCAGCATGTTAAATACATCATGCCACTCTTTCCTGGCCTGTAAGATTTCCACTAAATAGTCTGCTGCCAGACATATTGGAGCTCCTTTGTATGTTATTTGTTTCTCTTCTCTTTCTGCTTTTAGGATCCTTTCTTTATATTTGACCTTTAGCAGTCTGATTACTAAATGCCTTGAGGTAGTCTTTGTTGGGTTAAATCTGCTTGGTGTTCTATAATCTTTTCATAATTGAATATTGGCCTCTTTCTCTAGGTTTGGGAAATTTTCTGATAGATATCCCATTGAGTAAACTTTCTACCCCATCTCTTTCTCTACTTCCTGTTTAAGGCCAGTAACTCTTAGATTTGCCTTTTTTGAGGCTATTTTCTAGATCTTATAGGCATGTTTCATTGTTTTTTTATTCTTTTTTCCTTTTGTGTCCTTTGATTGTGTATTTACAAATAGCCTGTCTTCAAGCTCATTTTTTATTCTGCTTGATCAATTCTGCTATTAAGATGTATAGCATCTCTGATATATTCTTCAGTGTGACAGTTGCATTTTTCTGCTTTATTCCTTTTTATTAATTCTATCTCTTTGTCAAATTTATCTGATAGAATCCTGAATTCCTTCTCTGTGTTATCCTGAATTTCTTTGAGTTTCCTCAATGCAGATATTTTGAATTCTCTGTCTAAAATGTCATGTACCTTTGTTTCTCCAGGATTTGTCCCTGGTGCCTTATTTAGTTCACTTGGTGAGGTCGTGTTTTCCTGGACGGTTGTTTGTCTGCATCTGGGCATTGAAGAGTTAGGCATTTATTGTAGTCTTTATAGCCTGGGCTCGTTTGTGCCTGCCTTTTCTGGGAAGGGTTTCCAGGTGTTCAAAGGGACTTGAGCCCCAATACCCTAATATCACTGTGGTTCTTGCAGACTCATAGAGGTACCACCTTGGTGGTCTCTGATAAGATCTGGAAGAATTCTCTGGACTATGAGGCAGAGATTCTTCTTCTTTTCCCCTACTTTCTCCCAAACAGAGTCTATGTCTCTGTGTTCAACTTTTTGGAACTGGGGATAAGGGGACACAAGCACCCCTGTGGCCACCAACACTGGAACTGCATTGGATAATGAAGCCAGCACAGTATGGGTCTCATCCAAGGCCTGCTGTAATCACTACCTGGCTACCACTTAAGTTCACTCAAGACCCTAGGGCTCTACAATCAGCAGGTGGCGAACAGCCAGGTTTATGTCCCTCCCTTTAGGGCTGTGAGTTCTCCTAGGTCCTGCTTGGGTCCAGAGATGCTATCTGGGAGCCAGGGATTGAAGTGAAGAACCTTAGAAATTTACCTGGCCTGTATTCTATCACAGCTAAGCTGGCATTCAAACTACAAGACAAAGTCCTCCCCTCTCTTCCTTTCCCTTACCATAGCCAGCAGAGCCTCTTTGTGGCCACCACCACCACTAACCCATAGGTGGTTCTGCCAGGCCACCACCAGTGTTCACTTAAAACCAAGAGCTCTTCAGTCACCTTGTGGTGAATGCTGTCAGGCCTGGGACTCACCCTTCAGGACAATGGGGTCCCTTTTGACTGAGGGCAGGTCCAGAAATGCTGACCAAAAGCCTAGGCCTGGACTCAGGTACCCCAAAAGCCTGCTTGGTGCTCTACCCTACTGTGGCTGAACTGGTACCTAAGGTACATGACAGAGTTTTCTTTACTTTTCCACTGCTTTTCTCAAACAGAAGGAGTCTCACTGTAGCCATTGCAGCTGTGCTGGGGTGCATATGGAGCTAGCACATCTCAGAGCCAAGGCCCGTGGTATACTCCTTAGGTATCATTGTTGGTTATTCAGGACGCAGAGGCTCTTTAGTCAGCAGGTGATGAATTCTGCCAGGTCTCTGTTGCGACAGGGCAGCATTTAGTTCAATGTGAAGTCCCCCAGTTGCTATACTTTCCCTCTCCCCAGTGAACAGAATTCTCCACTTTGTGTGGTGCCTGCTGGGTGCTGGGGAAGGGATGGCGCAAGCACTCCCTTAACCATCCTGACTGGTATCTTATTAAGATGCATTCCCCTGCCCCCTACCACCACCTAGTTTACTGTCTATGTTCCCAGCTCAGAACTAGAACTCGTTTAGGAATTATAGTCTGTAGCCCTTCAAGCTTACTTAGGGCCCCAGAATAATCCAGCCCTTGGTGGCAAGGCTTCCTGAAAATCAAGCTCCAGCAATTGGGGTGGATGATTCCCCTCTGGCTAGGGCCAGTCCAAATGCTCCCTCGGTGTGTGGACATCAGCTCGATACAGCCTGGTCCTGCTTCCCGCTATGTCAGGGCAGCACTGAGTTCAATGCAAAGCCTCACAGTTGCTGTGCTCTCCCTCTCCCAAGTGCCCAGATTCTCTGAGGTGCCCAGTCTCTGCCTGGAGATGGGGGAAGGGTGGAGTTGGTGCTTCAAGACTGTCTTTCCTGGCCTCTTCAATGTCTCTTTCAGTGATGTGAAGTTAAAACCAGGTACTGTGATTGCTCATGTGATTTTTGGTTCTTGTAATGGTGCTTTTTGTTTGTAGTTGTTAAAATTTGGTGTTCCTGGCCGGGCGCGGTGGCTCATGCCTGTAATCCCAGCACCTTGGGAGGCTGAGGCGGGCAGATCACAAGGTCAGGAGTTCGAGACCAGTCTGGCCAACGTAGTGAAACCCTGTCCCTACTAAAAATACAAAAAAAGTAGCTGGGTGTGGTGGTGTGCGCCTGTAATCCCAGCTACTCGGGAGGCTGAGGCAGGAGAATCGCATGAACCCAGGAGGCGGAGGTTGCAGTGAGCTGAGATCGCGCCATTGTACTCCAACCTGGGTGACAAAGTGAGACTCCGTCACCAAAAAAAAAAAAAAAAAAAAAAAAAAAAAAAAGTCTGGTGTTCCTGCAGTGGGGACAAACAGTGTAGGCTTATATTCAGTCATCTTGCTCTGCCACCTCAATTTGTTTATCAGTTCTTAAAATTGTTGATGGAATCTTTAGGTTTTTCTATATATAAGATTATGTCATCAACAAATTGTGACAATCTCGCTTCTTCCTTTTCTATTTGAATGCCTTTCAGTTTTCTTTTGCTTAACAGTTCTGGCCAAGAATTTCAATATGTTAAACTTGATCTTTGTCGTGCTCCCAGTGTCATAGGAATGGCCTTTGACTCTTCACCATTAAGATAACTGTGTGCCTTTATTGTGTTGAGGACCATTTCTTTTGCACCTACTTTTTTGAGAGTTTTTACCATGAAATGACGTTGAATTTTGTCATATGCCTTTTCTAAATATATTGAGATGATCATATGGTTTTTGTCCTTTTTGTTCTGTTAATATGATATATCAAATGTATCCATTTATGTTGTACTAGTCTTGCACTTTAGGAATAGAGTCCTCTTGATCATGGTGAATGATCCTTTTAATGTACAGGCACATGGTTTGCTTGTATTTTGTTGAGAATTTTTGTATCTATGTTTGTCATTGATATTGACTATGATTTTTTTTTAATATGTACATTTACATTTTCAACTATAAACTTCTCCTTAGCACTCTTTACTGGATCCCATTAATTTTGGTGTGTTTTTATTTTCATTTGTCTCAAGGTATTTTTAAAATTTTGTTATTACTTATTTGACTCACTGGTTGTTTAAGAGTATGTTAATTTTCTTACATATTTGTGGATTTTCCAGTTTCCTTGTACTATTGATTTCTAGTTTCATTTCATTGTCATTGGAAAAGATACTTGTGTGATTTCAATCTTCTTGAATTTGTTTAGAACTGTTTTGTGTCCTTACATGTGGTCTATCCTAGAAAATACTCTACGTATACTATAAAGTAATGTATACTTTGCTGTTATTGGGTGAATTATTCTGTACATATCTGTCAGGTTCAATTGGTATATAATGTTGTTCAGTTCCCTATATCCTTGTTGATTTTCCTGTTGTTATTCTTTCCATTATTGAAAGTGGAGTATTGAAGTCTCCTATTATTATTGGGTTGCTGTCTATTTCTCCTTCAATTCTGTCAAAGTTTGTTTTATATATTTAGGAGCTCTAGTTTAGTACATAAATATTTATAACTGTTAGATCTTCTTGGTGAATGGACCCTTTTATCATTATAGAATATCCTTGTTCATGTCTTATAATAGTTTTCAAATTAAAATCTGATTTTATCTGATGCTATTATAGCTACTCCTACCCTCTTTCAGTGTTTGTTCACTTCAGACAATTTGATTGTAATGTACAATTTTCACAGAATATCTATTTTTATCCTTTCACTTTTAGCCTATGTGTGTCCTTAGATATAAAATGAGTCTCTTGTAGAAAATATATAGTTGAATCCTGTTTTTAAATTTATCAGTCTGTGGGTTTTGATTGGGGAGTTTAACCCATTTAGATTTAAATTAATTACTGATAGGGAAGGAGTTACTATTTCCATTTTTAAATGTTTATCGTCTGTCTCGTAGATTTTTGTCTTTTCCTTTCTTTTTGTCTTTACCTTCCTTTGTGTTTCATTCATTTTTTGTAGCAATATGCTTTGATTCTCTTTTCATTTACTCTCATGTATATTTTAAACATATTTTCTTTGTTGTAGCCATTGCATTTACATAAAACATCTTCAAGTTTTAACAGTCTATTTTAAACTGATAATAACTTCAATTACATACAAAAACTCTACTCCTCTATAGCACTACACCCTCACTTTATGTAATTGATGTCATAAATTACATTTTTATGTAATTGTTATACATTATCATAGATTTATAATTTCTTAAAAATGTTTTTTTTTCATTTAAAACAGAAGCCCAAGTTATATCTTTCTTGTTTAAAGTCAAGGGGAAAAAAGCATGATATCGCTGTATAATATTAGCAAATATCTCCAGATTCTCTCCATGTTTGTTTCTCATGCCCAATGCTAAAACTATTACTCATGCCCAGGGAAAATGGGATCCTCCAGTTGTCCATTCGTCACTCATATGCCCTCCCTGAGAGTCAGCTGTTTTTAAAGCACATAGAAAGAAATAAAGAAAATAGAGTTGACTGCTCCTCTCAAGTTAAAGAAGAATACTTTAACCAAAGAATGGGAGTTGGTGCTTGATTTTCAAAAAATTGCGACTCTAAGCAGAAACATTTGTGACTGAGTTTTGACACCTGTTTAACCTAGGGATACCAAAATCGATTTCAAAATCTATAACCTTTCCAGTCATAGTCTTGTTTTATATTCAGCAGTTTAAGGCAGTAACTTTTGACCAAGGGTATAAGGTTCATATTTTGGACTAATTAATGTTTGTGTCTTGCTCACTATAGTGTTACCTCAGGTGACTTCTCCTGACTTAGGTCTGCCTCTATTAATAACCTATTAAGAATAGTCACTGTTCACAGTTTGAAATATACTTCTTTAAGGATAAACATAAAATTATGTTAATTTTTAAAAAACCAAATTTGCCCAATTATAGAATGGAAAAGGTAGAATGAAGAAAATATCACAAATATCTTAAAATAGATTAAAAAAATTGTTCCAGGAAAAGGCTGGTTAATTTTATATAGAAGCGTATTTTATTTGACTTGCTATAAATAAGAGCTTCCTAATAATTAGAACTGTTCAATCAGAAACTGAAATTGATTGCAAAGGTGTGAACTGGAATTTATTGTCGTGGTTTCTCTCAATGGGAAGTTTTAGAAATAACAGAGAAGATCTTTCAGAATTTTATGGAGGAAGAGTCTTTGTATAGTTTGGGTAATATGACTTCTAGGCTTTCCTCTAAAATTATGTGATTGTCAATACCAATTTTTAAACTAAGCTACATATTTTAAATGAAATGCAGCATAGGGCTGATATCTTTCTACATTCAAATTTTATTCGTATCTGTTTATATTCTGAACAAAAATATAGCTTCTAAGTTCTAGAAATTTAAACATTAAAACTTCAAAAGGCAGGGTTTTTCTTTTTTTACATCTCATAATCAACAGCCAGTGTATACAAGCAAAAAGAAAATTATAAATTGGTAAAAATAAAGTGTGGGATTATATGGGTTATCATTTTATTAAAATGTTAATAATAATTCTGAAGTTTTAGTAAGGGAATAAAAGTACTGACTATGATACAATGTGTTGACTTCCATTGAATAAGTGATTTTACTGGATCTAGATGGCAATGTAAGTAAAACAAAACTATTGAATTGTTTCCTGCTTCCTCAAAGCCTAAAATTTATTCTGAGAGAAGTATTCCTTAAAAACTTTATAATTCTATTTGTTTTTCTCTAGTCAGGATTTACGAATTTCTAATGTGGAGTTTTCGTTATTCACTGTGAGTGTTATATTGACTCGTTAGTGGAAAGCATACCTGTTGAATGCAGAGGTCTATGGTAACAGCATGAAGATTTCTGGTGATGCACTACATGCTACTAGAAAAAGTAAAAGCATGGATAAGATACTAAATATTGAAACTAATGGCATATATTACCCTAGGCAAGGAAAAAAGCAAATGAAAAATTAGCTTTTTATTTCTGACACAAAACTATCATTGAATTTAAATCATGTTGTGGTGGAGACTATATAATGAATACCTTAATGACGATGCTTATAATGCTATTTTGTTTGATTGTGTTTATTTGTTGAATTAATAAGCCTTTGAGAGCACTCCATTAGTATCTAGGATTCATTAGAAATATATTTTGCAATTTCTGGATTGTAAATTTTTTATAATAATTTGACGTGTAAATAGAATTTATATAGAGAGATTTAGATCCAATTTAACACCTGTTGAATAAATGGTTCTGTGATTTAAAAATTATTTTAGAGTATATCTACTTTTAGTTTCATATAATTAGTTTGATAAACATTGAACTGAATTAACTGTATAATTGAATTTCATTATATTTATCTGAGCTCTGCTGTGCTGTATAAATCACATAGAAAGTTAATGTATCAGATATGTTTTCTGTTTCATAGTTCTTGTTTCTGTTTCTTGACAGTCAAAACTTGTAAAAAGTAATTGAAACTGTAGTAGCTTTTTACTAGAGATAATTCTGATTTGTAGCTGTTAACTCCTACTTGAGAATTTTTAAGGCCAAATAGTGTTTCCAAATATAAAATTTATTCCTGTGACAATGTATTTTTTGTTAAATTATTTCCTGGTACATCTAAGTTTTACAACAATTAGTAAATACTTTCATTATTTAAGAGCATTAGCTGGTTTGGGGAAAATATTAGTATTGTGTTTCTTAGGAAAGAATAGTTCTGTTAACTCAATAGAGAACAGCTTCAAAAGTGTTCTATATCTCTTATACCCACACTGCAAGCTAATTATTCTTCTTTTCCTGGACAAGTGGTATCTTACCTAATTTTCTACTATCTTCTAAGTTTATGAAAAGTTAGATCTGTTTTAATTTGTTGGTATGTCTCTTTCAAAAATTTCATATTGATTAAGTACTTAAAATTGGATTTTGCTATGTGTAAGCTATGAGAACAGAGATAATTTGATGTGAATACCTTTAGTTTATATTTAAATTCTTTATATTCAAATTGTATCAATTTAAAGAAGTATTTTTCAAGGTTGATGTTAATTTGAATCTTGGTTTTAGACATTCAGATTGATTTTCCTCCTTTATCTTCTGAATGTTCTGTTGCTTACTGTAGTCAATCTTGATATGTTTTTCATTTATATTTTTCTACAACAGATAGCTTGACTTCTTTCTATTGTTCTTTTAATTGCCAGAGTGGAAAAAGAAGAGGATGTGGCATTTTATTGTAAATACATTGAGTCTATTGTTGATTAGATTTGGCTACTGAACTTCCTCGTACAGGCTCTTTTTGTGAAATTGGTAATTACAAAATATCTCTCTATGCTTCTAAGCTCAAGTGCCATTTTTAAAAAGTTTTTAATTTTCTTCAATTTCTGAAAATATCGTTAGACTAATGGATTTTATATAGGTAGCTTCAATGTCTATCTTGTCTGTGAATATAATCTTTTGAATGAAGAAAACTTACTTTTGTTAGAAACTTATCTCAGGCAATAATTTGTAAACTCGACCATGCTAAATTTATATTTTGCCCTAGAGTTGGTATTTTTATGATAACTCTGTTTTGTGTTTTGTTTACATATATGATTTCTCAATACTCCATGCAATTTTTTTTTCTATAAGTGTGGCATCAAAATAAAAGTTACACCATACAATGTGAAACAGGTAAGGAATGCTTTATTTAAGACTACTGCAGCAGGGGAGAAAGGCCAGAGCTAAGTTTGAACTCAATGTCACTAAAGCAGAGAAGACAGGGTTTTATACATGCTGGGATGAGCTAGTGCAAAAGTCCTGTAGGACATTAGGGGAAAGTCATAAGCCATCTGTTTTAGTTAGGGTTCTCTAGAGGGACAGGACTAATAAGATAGATGTATATATGAAGGGGAGTTTATTAAGGAGTATTGATTCACATGATCACAAGGTGAAATCCCAAAATAGGCTATCTACAAGATGAGGAGCAAGGAAACCAGTCTGAGTCCCAAAACCTAAAAGTAGGGAAGCTGACAGTACAGCTTTCAGTCAGTGTCTGAAGGCTGAGAGCCCCTGGCAAACCACTGGTGTAAGTCCAAGAGTCCAAAAGCTGAAGAACTTGGAGTCTGATGTTCGAGGGCAGGAAATATCTAGCACAGGAGAAAGATGAAGGCTGGAAGACTCAGCCAGTCTAGTCCTTCCATGTTTGCTTGCTTTATTCTAGCTGCACTGGCAGCTGATTAGATGGTGCCCGCACAGATTGAGCATGGGTCTGTCTCTCCCAGTATACTGACTCAAATGTTAGTTTCCTTTGGCAACTCCCTTACAGATACACCCAAGAACAATACTTTGCATCCTTTAATCCAATCAAGTTGACACTCAATATAAACCATCACACCGTCTGTGTTTTCTCATTGGCTTTATGCGAAAGTAAAATGAAACTCTTATATCTTTATGACAAAATGTAGTTTTATGACATAGCAAGACACCCATTGAAGTTAGACTCCTTCCCTCTCAGAGAAAATAGGAGATTGAGGTGCTATCTTCTTTGATGATGACATGTCGAAGACATGACTCTCAGGTCCTTGAAAAAAACATTTCTGGATTGTAAAACTGTCAGGAAGCTTTTAAAAAGATCTATATTTCAAAGGGTCAGAGAAAAAATTTACAATTTAAAGTTTTCTAAAAGAAACACTATGAGAAAAGGGAGGTAAGAACCTAAGGTGAAGAATAAGCCTGTGTAAAGTTTACTCAAATTGAGGTAAATATTAGGACCACGTTGGTCAATGGCATTATTAATTAAATATATAGTGCATCTTCAAATTTTTTTATAGGTTTAAAAACTTATAAAAGTATTTCTTTATTTACTACAATAATTGAGCCATTCTCATGAACCTTAAGATTTATATATACATATATCAGTTATTATTTTAAGGATAATATATTTAAACATTTAATTATAAAAACAGTATATAAATTTATAATGATACAAATCTAAGATAAGATCTTGCAGAGTTTGTTTGAAAAGCAAATTATAGCTATAAGCACAAACCAGAAAGCTGCTACTGCTGTTTCTTGTGAGCACTGTATAGGCTGATTCATTAGCTTTTGAATTTACAGAGTATTTTCATTCTCTATTCGTTCAACAAAACTCCTTGCTAAAGATTGTACTAAGTGTATAACCTTGGGCAAGTCTTCTAGCATCTTGGGACTTCATTTTAGAATTAGATTTTCTATTTAAACATAATATTTAATAATGCAGTTATCTTTCAGGGCAGTTTTATTGCTGAAATGAGATAATTTCTTTATTGAGGAAATATTTTTAAGCATTAAGGTTGTGGAAGCTATTGCAGTAGACTGGAAAAGAAGATGTTGTGCCATTTAGGTGGGTTGCAATCCAATCCTTGTCAAAATAAGTATGTAGCCTCTATTGGATACTAATAAGGCAACACATCTATGCACTAGAATGGTAGTTACAGAGGGGCAGGCACCTGACCATCTTGTTCACATGTGAATTCTCAATAGTAAACAATAAATAATCTGTTGTTTTAAAATTTGTGCACAAAATTTTGTGCAGTACAATGGAGAACAGTGAAGGACAATGGAGGATATAATTATATTCTATCTGAAACTTTGACTATAACTAGACTTTCCAGAGTCTTGACTAGCTGCACATTCAGTAACTGTACTCTATAACCCTGCTACCCAGGTTTACTGCATTTACAATTTGCATATGTTTTTATCTCTTATCAATTTGAAAACTCCACATATTTTAGCTACTCATCTAGAGGTAAAATAATAGATGTTTTCCTAATTGGTTAGTGTTTGAATATCTTCAAGTGCTTTAAGTACAGTTGTGTGTTGTTTAACCATAGGGATACATTTTGAGAAATGCATCTTTAGGGGATTTCATCATTGCACAAACATTGTAGAGCATACTTACATAAGCCTAGATGGTATAACCTACTACATACCTAGACAATATGATATTTCCTATTTTTCCTAGGCTACAAACCTGCACAGCATGTCACTGTATTGAATACTTTAGCTAATTATAACACAATGATAAGTATTTGTCTATGTAAACACAACTAAGCAGAAAAGATAATGCATTGTGCTACAGCATTACAATGGTTATGATGTCATTAGGCAACAGAAAGTTTTCAGCTCGATTATAATCTTATGAAATCACTATCCTATGTCTTTTCAGTTGTTGACCAAAATGTCATTGACCAAGATGTCATTGTGTAATTTATAATATTTTCTGGGTATGTCAACTACTTTGAAAGCATCATTTACAAATAACCAAAGATTAGCCATTATATTGTTAACAAAGGTATCTTTTTTTAAAAATTGTAACTTTAGGGCCTTTTACAGTATCCAAAATTATAGCAGTCACTAAACTACTATAATTTGTTAGCTACTAATTTTTATTGAGCAAATAAACCCAATTAACTTTTTTTTTTTTTGTAGTAAGGTAGCTACAAGGAAGCATTGAGTTGGTCTGATTTCAGATATTAGCATGTAGAAACATAGTGAAACTCCATTTTAATAACAAATCATAATTTAAACTTGTATTTTCAAGTGGCGTTAGGCTTGATCTGAGCAGTGATGAAAACTTAACAATTTTCAGTAGAATTTTTAATGTAGCTGACATGGGGTTTATTGAGTGAAGACTTTTTGCTATCTAGACTTATGAAACTGAATTGCACAAATATGGGCCCAATGATCAGAGTAGGAGAGAGTGTTGTTCTTTCTCTCCTCTACTGCTGAGTACTAAAGACAGGATATTTGAAGTTCAAAAATCCTCCTGCTGCAGAAAGAGTCAATGAAGATAAAGGGTTTCTACTCAGCCTGATCTTTATGGCCTGGCCAGTTTTGGGGCCTCATAAATGTGAGTGAATGAGAGAGGCAGGAATAAAGCAGTGGAGAAAAACTGAAATCATTGAAGACTCTGAAGGTTTCAGCAGAAGACCTGCCAACCACACCAGTTATATCAGTTTTTGCTGTTGGAAGGGGGTTTTGTATTCTGTTGCTTGCTTCTGTAAGTCAGAGATGGATAACAGTTTTAGACAAATTATTCTTTATTCAAGTCCTATGCACCACAGAGAACAGTCCCAGAAAAAGTTCTTCAGTATCTTTGGAATACCTTTGTTGTACTTCCATGTTATCTAAAAACATATCATTAAACATTTCTTCAACACAAATTTCTTTAACCTTCATGATATCAGGTCAATAAAGGACGTTAGAATACATTTCCTTGACTTTTCCAAGCCATGGCATATATAAGTAGCTAACTTTATATTACCACTAACCAATTCATTCTTGGAGTCAAAGCTTTTTGAATCAAAATAATAGGAACATAACTGCAGAGGATATTAATAGAACAAATAATAAGGCTAATTTGGATGGTAAATGTTCTTAAGGATTGTCTTATCTTCAAACAATCTGTTAATAACAAACACGTTATTTAGTTGAAAACAGTTTTTATTCTGCTTTAAAATCTAAAGTTCAAATCGAGATTTCAAGTTATACAAGGCACACGATAAAATCAATAGCATTTTTTTTTTTTTTGTAATACTACTGGTAGAATAGTAATAGGACTGCCTTGTGTCTCCCCTAAAAAAGAACATTGCTTAATTACAAGATAAGTAAAACAGAACTATGTCAAACTTATACATTATTAAAACTGCTATTTGCTTTCAGAATGTGTTTGCATGTGCGTGTGTGTGTGAGAGGGGGAGAGAGAGAGAATCTGAGGAAAAATTTTCAGAAAGCAGGCTAGTAGAACTGGAGTTACTTGTTTATTTAAATGTTTATTACCTTTCTCTTCTGCTGGATTATATACATGAATCAGGCTCATGTCTATTTGGTTCATTACTGAATATCTAGTAATTCCCACAGTGCTGAACATATATGCTCAATAAATATTTGCTGAATTTAAGAATGACTTTGCTTAATTTTTACTCTTTCAGATTACTTAGACCCAGAGAGAGCCTCTCTCCTCATTGAGACCAAGATCTGAAAAACCTATCTTCTCCCTTGATAGGGTTGCCACATGAAACCCAGAACATCTACTTAAATTTGAATTTCGGATAAACGATGAATAATCTTTCACAAGTATTTATCAAATATTGCAAATGTGTTCCATGCAATATTTGAGCTGTATTTACAAACATTTATTGTTTATCAAAATTCAAATTTCATTAGGAATCCTGTATTTTTATTTATTAAATCTGTCAACCATCCCTCTTGGGTAAGAGAGAAAGAACATTGGGCTGACTCTTACCCTGAAGCTCCCTTGTCAAGGTAGAGTTACAAGTCATTATAACATCATGCATCCTACTTAAGATGGAGTGTATGGAACAGGGCCAAGAGAGCAAGAGTAATCCAAGAATATTTAGAGATAGTCTAAGTGTTAAGGCCACAGACCATCAGTTTTGAAAAGAGAGAGATTTTTAAGTGTTTGATGTGGACAGAGACAGAGTTGGAGTCAAACACAGTGAGAAAAATTTGAGTTAGTAATAGAGTTAAGCCACTGGGATTCTGCAGCTCTTTTATCCAATGGTTATACCAAATCTTGCTTAAACAGAGATGGGACAGCAGGGGTTCTAGGGAAATCGTTTCCTTCTTTATGATCTAAAAAAACTTCCAGCAAAATAATTTGATGAACTAATTAATATGCTTTACATTTTTCTGGTTGATTCCTACCAACGAAAAGAATCTATAATAGTGGTTAAGATTTTAGGTAATAGTGACATTTTTTAAGGTCATGTGACTTTCAAATTACTGTACTTATTTATTTATATATTCATTCATTCATTCCCTAACACATTAATCAGATATTTATTATATGCTAGATACTATTCTGGGCTTCAGAAATAGAGAATTTGAGTTTATAATTTAGCCATAAAACAGTAAACAAAATTATTTCAGGTTGTGATAAATGTGTTGAAGAAATAAACAGAATGGTATAAAGGTTAATAAGTGGGTTTGGAGGGTGGGGAAGACAACTTTAGGTCAGGTGCCCCTGGAAAACCTCTCTGAGGCGGTGCTATTTGCAGTGAGTCTTGAAGAATAAGAAGCTAGCCATGCAAAGATCTTTAGGAAAATCATGTTATGCAGAGGAACATGTTCAAAAGGTCATTCCTTGGAAAGAGGTCACTGACACTATTTTCATGAAAAGAAATGAGGCACGAGTGGTTAGAGAGTGGAAGATGAAATTGGCAAGGCAGGCAAGGGCCTGATCATGGTTAGACCTTATAAACCTTCGTAAGGAGTTTGATTACTTTTTCAAACTACTTTGGGGAAGCTTTGAGGGTGTGAAGTAGAGAAATACTATGCTTTGATTTGCCTTTTAAAAAGATCATGCTTGCTGATGGGTGGAAAATAAATAGGGGTGGAAAGAATAACAGTAGAAGTAGAAAGACTGCTGAATTTAGGAGGCCATTGTAGAAAATGATCTCACCAAAGGTAGTGACTTGGACTAGAGTGTTGGCCACGAAGATAAAGTGGCTAGACTTGGCTTACTTTGTAAGTAGAACTCATAATTTGCTTATGGATTTTATGGAGGTAAAATTGGGGAAAATGTTAGGATTATGGAGATTTGGGAAAAGGGGGGTGAAAGTTAAGTCCTGTAGTTTTTGGCTTGGACAGTTCCGTAGATAGGGATATCATTTGCTGATATAGAAAAGACTAGTTGGAAGACCAAGTTGAAGGAATAAAGAGATCTCTTTGAATATGTTACGTGTGAGATGCCTTTAGTCATGCAAATAGCAATGTCATGTAGGCCATTGCCTACATGAGTAAGGATCTCAGAAAATTTAGGGCTGGAGATAAAAATTTGAATGTTATCTGTATGTGAATAATATTTGAAGGCTTGGAAATGAATGAGATTATTTAAAGAATATTAGTAAAGAAGACAAGAGGACTGATAAGTGAATTCTGAAAGAGAAATTTGAATCAAAAATGGAACGATTGTGTACAAATTATATAAGAATTTGGGTAAAAACAAAAACAGAAGCATTCAATGGATTTGTAACATGGAAACTATTAAAGATTGATGAAGAGTATCTTTGTAATGCAGGGGAGGAAGTCAGATTGGAATGGGTGGAAGAATAAATAGGAGGTAACAGTGTGGTTAATGAACTAGTAATACATTTTCTTTGAGATGTTTTGATGTAACAAGGACAAAAATATAGGGCAATAGCTAGAATGATATGTAGGGTCAACAGAGAATTTCAAAAAGTTGGAGACAAAAGAAGTTCATCTAATATGGAGAAAGAAATTGATAATACAGAAAGGCAAGGAATATTAATGTAGAAACAAAGGCCCTTGAGAAGATGGGAGGGGTATGTCCCAGAGCATAAGATTCTTCCAGTTTGTTCGTTCTGAAAACATTTAACATCTACAATTAGACAGGTACTGGAATGGATACTGAAAGCACAAAGAAAATCTGTTACTCAGAAATGATTACAATCTAGGAGAAGAGATATACAATTAAAGAAAAAATATGTGCAGAAACAAGTTATGGAAGTTATATGAAGCCCTAAGAAAAACTGATAACTTTATGAGTGACAATAGAACCAACCATTTTGGCTTTCTTGTGGATCTTTGAAATGCGGCTGTTTGCTACCTTACTTTTCCTGGTATTTTATTAGAAGTAACTAATTGATGATTTGCTTGGCCCTAGGACATTGAAAATATAAGATATTAAAATATTAATTAAAAATGTGCGAATGAAAACAACAAAATGGAGCATCATTCTGGAAAGATTTTTGAGGAAAGATAACAAGCATCTTAGATTGGACCGTTTTTGCAGTTCTAGTTTTTTGTTCCAAAACAACACCTTTCAACTTGAAAACTGCAAGATTCCTTCTGCAGAATGCCTTTAAAATGACAGTTCATTTCTTTTCTTGTGCTCCCATATTATACGTGTCTATTTATTCCAGATTATTTTAGTAATTTCTCAATTCTTTGACCACAGGGAACAGCTATTTATTATGATTATCCCAAAGGAAAAAGTGTGGGCAGAGGGGGCATCTAAATTCATTTTTCAATGGTCAATGTCATTAGCATTAACCTTTTTAGACTGTCTGTCTCTGGTATTTGCAAAAGCTGGAAAAAAGATTTATCCAGGCAGAATTACAGTTTTGCTCTTTTGCCCTTATCACCCTTGACTCTTACCTATATTAATGATGGAGATATGACCTGATCATCTTTTAGATGGACAACTCTCGGCCTGAAATAGGCATTACTCTTTTCACTGTCCCCTGAGTTTAAAGATCAGGTGGTCATTGGCCTAGTTGATAGAATATGTCATGTTTTAATTGCTCTTATTTTAGCCTCCAAGAAAAGACCACTCATTAGCCTATTATGAATGTTTTACCTTCACTTCCTAATTTCCAAAAATGCCATTCCAGTGACACTTCTTCAGGGTTCTCCAAGAGACACTTTATGGCCATATCAGTTGTGTGGATTTTTACTCCATGCTAAACAGTCTTGATTAACTCAGCACTGTGGTAAGCTGCTGGTCAACACATTAGAATACTTAGCCAAGAACAGGCTCCCAAGCCTTGTGGTCAAGGCCTCAGCTGCTTCTCTAGAGATATATTCAAAACTAGAGTCTCCAATGATTTCTTTGTCTTTACTGTGGTACACGATGACTCTGGAAAATATGGAAAACTAATACACTATAACCATTTTGAGAGAATATATTATTGTGACTTTGACTCTGTTAAAGCCACAATTATTACTGCAAGATGAAGAACAGATCGTTTTATTGTCCTGATTCCCATGGGTACCCTGAGAATCAGCACACAGTAGGTAACTTTAACTGGAGGGAATTAATTGTGGGTTGAGTGTAACCTACGGAATAGAAGACTCATTATGAACAACTTACCTGACCAGATGTATTGAATATTTTGTTCTATTTCCACCAGACTTCAAAAATTCTGTGCACCAGTTTTGATATGATAGTATCAAAAGAAAAAGTTATGGTGCATAGTTGCCTTATATTATTCTCCATCCACATTATAGTTGTTGAATAATCAGTGCTTTCTATAGGGCAATATCCAGTACTACAAAGAGCTTAGGCCTTAGGAGATATAAAAAGCTTTGAACTTCCTGCAGTAACAGCATCTTTTCAGATAACATTGAGATTTTCACATAATATAGTAGATACATTTATTTCCATTATTGCTTTCCAGGTTCTTTTCCCTCTCTCTTTTTCTAATATCTATGTCTATTTTCCAGATCTTTGCCATTTAAAATTTAATTTTGATATGTAAGTACCCACAATTTTTTTCTAATGACTTTATTATTCTTTCCTAATATTTGTACATTTGAATAATCTGCTCATTATCACTTTTAGATCTTTAATGAAGATGTAAAAAAAAAACCCAATTTTAACCTCTGTAGACATCTTTCTAGTGTTCTACCATTTCTTTGATTATAACCTTATATTTCTGTTGTTAATGAAATTTTCAGTGGATATAAAAGTGCTCATTTCCAAACTAATTTGAATTAATTTTTCAAAGTATATGGCATGATATCATAACCTTAAAATTTCACAGCAGTTCCAAAAGTCTTAAAATCACTGTGTTAGTGATTATATAAATAACCTTTAATTTTGAATATCTGTTCTAGTTAAGCTGTTTTCTTAACTCCGAAATCAAATGTTCATAAAGCAAATGTCAAGCTGAAATTAATATGTTTAGAAATAAGCAGCATGATGGTGAAGTTCAGTCATCAATAGCTAAATGCCACCCAGGAAAGACTTCTGCACCACGAGTATTTAAAGACTGCCCCCTACCCACACAAAAACACACACACACACAATAAAAAACCAGTGAGTTCCAGTATTCTTAGCTTGTTTACCTTTCCTAATCCTATGGACATGATACTGCCTCATTGGGCCCAGGGCAATCCTTTATTTTCTCTAAATTATAAACACATACATGTATAAGTCGTTCAATCTAAAGCATATGCCATTTTTATACTTGTTAAGTTATAAATTATACTTCTTAGCTCAGTGTTCGATGTAGGGATCCGGTAAGATTGGGGAGGCCTATCACTTCCTCTAGTAAAGCTATACTCTTTTGAATGAAATACAAGGAATAATACAGAAATAATACAACAAGAATAAAGTATTACAAATTTCAATAATCTTTCTTTGTTTTTTCACTTTGTGGGCAGATATTTATTATATTTTACTGTTACTACAGACCCTAGGCTGCATTTGAGCCAAGAGAATGTTGGTAAAAATGCTCTCTTGATACTTTAAACAATAATTTCAAAAATGATTAAAAATAATATGTATTTAAATTCCCCTTCCCATCTCTTTAATCTGTTCCTCAGTAATTTGATTTCATATTCAGATATTCTAGAAACATGCTTGTTTTCAGGAGTGAGGTTAGCCATGCATTCTCTCATAATGAAGAAGGCATCAAATGTTAGTATTAAAATCTAGGAGTGGCTTGAATAAAAGAGTAATTCCGCTCTCTAATCCTAGAAGACAGAAGGCTTGTAGATCAACTACTTTAAAATCAAAGTTTTTATCAGTGAGGGTTCTCTAATTTTAACTGGTTTATAAATAATTATCTAATATTTAGCTGTATAGAAATGTGCTTTGAAATAATTTTATGTGGGGTGTTTAATAGGAAGCTATTTTACTTGAAGCTATGGGTGTTTTAGTGAAAACAAAACAAATATTGGCTGAGAAGTATACTCAAGTATACTAAGTATCCAAATCACCCTCCATATTAAAATGAGATTGACCTTGCTATGGGAGCAGAATTTTGGATATATATCTGTTTGTCTGTCTATCTTCCTGTCATCTATCTGTTTATCTGTATGCTACCTCTTTGGTCAGGAGCCACCACAATTAGTTTTTAAGTAAATGTTGGATACAGACAGTTGCTTGGTTTATCTCTTCTGTTCAGGCAATCATCTTTGTTAAACTCTTTAATTGTTTTAAGAGGGTATAACATCTAGCCTTATCGGGGGAACCAGCCACCAATATTTCAACATAGGTTCTTTTCTAATTTCCCTAAGTGTCAGCCAGTCTGAGAAATAAAGGGAAAGAGTCCAAAAGAGAAATTTTACAGCTGGGTGGCTGGGGGAGACATCACATGTAGGCAGGTTCTGTGATGCCCCCGAGTCGTAAAACCAGCAATTTTTTATTAGCAATTTTCAAAGGGGAGGGAGTGTACGAATGTGGTGTGGATCACAGAGATCACATGCTTCAAGAGCAACAAAATATCACAAAGCAAATGGGCAGGGCAAGGTCACAAAGCCAGGGCGAAACTAGAATTACTAATGAGGTTCCGTGTCCCGCTGTGCATGCACTGTCATTGATAAACATCAGGAAATAGGGTTTGAGAGCAGACAACTGGTCTGACTAAAATTTACTAGGCAGGAATTTCCTAATCCTAATAAGTCTGGGGGGGCCGCAGGAGACTAGGGCGTGTTTCATTCCTATCTACAACTGAATAAGGCAGACACTCCCAGAGCAGCCATTTTAGAGGGGCTCCCCCCCGCCCCCCAGAATGCATTCTTTTCCCAGGGCTGTTAATTATTAATATTCCTTACTGGGGAAAGAATTCAGTGATATTTCTCTTACCCATTTTTGGCAATAAGAGAAATATGGCTCTGTCCTGCCTGACTCCCAGGCAGTCAGACCTAATGGTTATCTCCCTTGTTCCCTGAACATCACTGTTACCCTGTTCTTTCTTCAAGGTGCCCAGATTTCATATTGTTCAAACACACATGCTTTACGAGCAATTTGTGCAGTTAACACAGTCATCACAGGGTCCTGAGGCGACATACATCCTCAGCTTATGAAGATGATGGGATTAAGAGATTAAAGTAAAGACAAGCATAGGAAATTATAAGAGTATTGATTGGGGAAGTGATAAATGTTCATGAAATCTTTGCAATTTATGTTCAGAGATTACAGTAAAGACAAGGGTAAGAAATTATAAAAGTATTAATTTGGAGAACTAACAAATGTCCATGAAATCTTCACAATTTATGTTCTTCTGTCATGGCTTCAGCAGGTCCCTCTGTTTGGGGTCCCTGACTTCCCTCAACATCTCTCCCTCTTTTTATATAAATGTGCTATGGTGATGAAGGCTTGTTCGTTCTCTCGATTTTGATGCAGGATTCTTTGACTGGTCTGGCACACTAAAGACAAGCTGATTAGACAGAGAAATGTAATTCCACAATTTACTACAGTGGAGCCCCCAATAGACTTAATCCAAGTTGTGGTGTTTAGTCTAGAAAGATTTTCTGCCACCTGATCTAATGCCTCAGCTCCAGGCACAATGGATAAATGAGCTTGAGAGGCTTCAAAAACTTGTTTCTTTAATTTAGTTATGTCCAATGATAAATTATCTTCCCTAGCCTCACATTTATTTATTGTTAAATCTAAAATCTACATTAAAATCAACATTTAGAGTAGACACACTATAGGTACTTGTCAGAATATAATACTGAACTATTCAGTACCTTTCTAAAAGTCAATTGAGAGAAACAATAGAGAGAAGATTGCTTAAATGCTCTAAAGTCCACTAAATCAGTAATTACCAAGAGGGAAATATATATTCCCTGTATTCTTCAGAATAAGTATATATTTGCTGTAATAACAAAGGACCACAATTCCCAGTGCTTAGAGTTTCAAATTTCTCATGTATGCAAGAAATACAAGTCTGTCATGGGTCATCTATGAATTTGTTTCCACATTTTTTTTCACTCTATGACCTGGTGAAACAGACAAACCTCTATTCTGAGCATTTCAGTTACCATAGTATAGATAAGAGCGATATGGAGAACAACAAAATGGCTGTTAAAGCTCATGTCTGCAAATACCACATATCACTTCTGTTCACCTTTCATTGGCCAAAGCAAGTCACCTGGGCATTTTTGAATTCTATACTGTGGGGATATATAATCCTTCCCCAGAGATGGTTACCACAGGAAGAAAAATCAGAATATTTTGTAAAGGGCAACATAATTTCCTATACTCCCCTCTGGGGGCATATCTCTTGAGAAGAAGAGGATGTATTTTTCAATAGTTAAGTCATCCACAGCATCTGATATGCTCCACAGGTGAACATGCCCCCATGCCAGTATGTGGAAAATCCGGGTATTACTGACCTACTGCTCTTGATAGGTATATAATTCCTATCTGTTGACTTGAGCAGGAAAAAACAAGGAGTGTTACTATTCTAGATATGTTAATTGTAATCACTTGGTGAATTAGTCCAAGTCAAAATATGAATCTACACTTAAAATATGTGCCTGAACATGGCATATGTCATATATAATCATATCCCAATGGTCAGAGCAAGTGCTATAATCAAGCCCAGTTCAATAGGGAAGGGATATACAATTGTTTTACAGTGAAGGAGGTAGTGAGTAATTGTCAAAAACAAATCTATTACACTATCTTTAGCTCAGTATTTCTCTTGTTAAGTCTTGATTACTTATCAAAGAAAGGCTAAGCATGGTACTTCTAGTTTCTCACAAATATGCATTCAACAAATATTTGCTAGTGTGTGCTAGAAGGCTTACTACACGTATGTAAGCTGCATAATTCCCTCAATCCATGGAAATTCACAGCTCTTGTGTAAAGACACTGCATAATCCCGGGGGTATTGATTTCCATTGTCTATCTCTTTAGATATTCTTTCCTTCATTTTGGAAGACATTATATTTACCATAGACAATACAGTTTTGTTGGGAGCGGTTTCTTTTTGGTAACTTCTCATATACAAAAAGAAAAATGGTATAGATTTTGGATTCAGACAAAACTGATGTGACATTCTAGCTCTACCACTTTTTAGCTCATGACTGGCCTCTTTAACGTTGCATTTTGTTACCTAGGAATTGGGTGAAATACTTAAAATCATTGAGTTGTGAAAACAGAAAGAACTTATTTGTAGGATGCCTGGTATATTTTTGTAGCAAGCACTTAATATATGCTAGTTTCTCTCTCCCTCTAAAGTTGCACAGGTGAAAGAGTAAATAGAATTGGCTATTTTTGTGGGGAATATGTCGAGACATTGACATAGAGTTGTACTAGTACCACCCACTTGATAAAAAACTTGCAAAACTTTGAAAGTGACAAATTTCCTTCTTCCTACTCACAGAAATTGATGTAGAGGAAATTTACATCTATTAAAAAATTGTCATGACGAGTTGATGGGTGCTGACGAGTTGATGGGTGCAGCACAGCAACATGGCACAAGTATACATATGTAACAAACCTGCACGTTATGCACATGTACCCTAGAACTTAAAGTATAATAATAAAAAAAATTGTCTTTCTGATATCCTAGAGGAAGAAGTAATTTAGTAGAAAACTATGAGTTTTTCTACAACATTGAGTAAAGCAGCAGATAATGTAAATGGAGTCTTTTGCATTGTGGCTCTGTAAGGAAAATGATAGTAGATAATCACTAAGGTAGTTTTCAACTCCATGATTCCATGGAAAGAATATATATGTATGTGTGTATGCATACATGTATGAATATTGCATATATTTAGTAGATGTGTATATATTTATACCATTTTTAATTAGTAAATATAAATATAAAGCAATAAATATAAAGCCAGATTAAACCAAAGCAGAAGCCATTGTTCCTGATTCACCCTTTGTTATGATGAAGGCTGTTTCAACTCACCCTTTGACTGCCAACTTAAATCGAGAGTACTGATCACCCAGAATTGTCATCTTCAGCCTCTAAGGCTACCATTTATTCTTTCATCAACTGATGATTTACTGATGTCCAAACTATTCTGAGAGCTGAGGTACATCCTTGAGGAAGACGCAAGCACTGCTGTAATTCTGAGTTCTGTTCCTCTGTTTCAAAATGTCAAGCCCAGTGAAAGTTGGGCTTGACAAAAATCTTGTTCTAATTTCAAGCCTAATAGAATGTTAAAGAAAGCCCTAATTTCTACTTCCTTACCAGATTATAGAATTATAACACATCTACCTCTTAGGCTATCTACTAGCTCTTAAGGCTCTTAGAATCTTAGAATTTTAATTTCTCCCATAGAGATTCT
Source organism: Macaca nemestrina (assembly GCF_043159975.1). NCBI lineage: Eukaryota > Metazoa > Chordata > Mammalia > Primates > Cercopithecidae > Macaca > Macaca nemestrina. The sequence continues at coordinate 81,090,089 of NC_092128.1, read as the reverse complement.
AAAATGAAATAATTTTCTTTGAGATGGTTTGGAGAACAGGGACAGAACATGAATGACACTTGTATTTCTCTGCTTTCCTGAAACAGGAAATAGGTACAATTTTTGCAGAAGTGATATCCTTGTTTCAACTACTGAATCAAATATAATATTCAGGGTAGCAATTGTGTGTAGGAAAAACTGAAGTGTTTGCTCTGGACAGCTATTTATGTTCTCTAAGCTTAGTGATCAAGAGAGCAGATAGGGTAAAAATGGGAGGAATATAGAAAATCAGGCATAATTGGCATTGGCAGTTTTTGCTTGGGTGAATCCCTTGGTGTAGTAAGGATTTCTTGTCTCTCCCTGCAAAGGTATGAAAATGAGAGAACATAATTTTCCTTATACATTTCCAGAAAGCAGACTTGAGAAATCCTGTGGCTTCTCAGTGGTTTATGGGAATAGCGCAGTTTATTTAGACAAGGGGAGAAGGGAGGTGTGTGGAAGAGAGAGAACAAATGAGAAATCAGGGTCAGTGTGGATCTATGTTCTGAAAAGATAGGGCCATTTTTTTCTCCCAGATTTTAGTAGATCTACTAGTTATTGAGACTGTCCCATGGGCTTCCTCTTGAGATATCAGAACACTCAGACAAAAACTGAACAGGAAAGGGAGGAGAGAAAATGTGTCCTCCTACTGCTACAAAGTGGAAAGATGGAATGCTGTGTATAGCTCAGTCTCTCAGGTCAAAGGCCAGGTGTCAGTCTCTCCTGTTCCCCAAATCAAAGCCTGGAGCAGCAGCAGCTGAAACCACTTATTCTGACCATCAGCTTTTAACACAGAACTTGCTTTTGACTTTGCAAGCAGTGGCAAGATGAGCAGAACTGGGGAGGCTGAAGGAGAACTGTGCCTTCTGTGACACATTTAAATGTAAAGGATCTCTGGAGGAAATAAAGTATTTTGGCATGTAGGATTCTGCCTTGAACTTTTAATGTAAGTCCTTTTTTACTTCTTTTCTATTTCTTTTCATTATAAATTCTTCTCTCATTCTCATACTTTTATTCTCTTCTTGCTGAACTCTTCAGCTCTGGATAACCACTACTAGCCCTTAAGGCTCTTAGAATCTTAGAATTTTAGTTTCTCCCTGAGGGAGTCCAAAATGAAATAATTTTCTTTGAGAGAGTTTGGAGAACAGAGACAGAAAGTGAATTACACTTGTATTTTTCTGCCTTGTTCTGAAGGAATCCTCCAAATTTTATACATTTTCGGGATAGAAGATGTTGGTAACAATTGTCATTCAGAAAGCAGAGTTTTGCTTTTGATCCTATGGAAAACGTGTAACATGAAGTACTCAGGCAGTGTGGCATAGGAAAACAAACAAACAAACACACAGTATACAATGATGGGATTGTGAAACACTGCACTTTAAATAGCCCATTGTGCATCATGCACCTGAGATAATCCTGTCACCACAGTCGTCAGGGTTGTTGGGGGTGGAAAGGGGCGTGGGTGTCCTGTTGCTGGCTAAAACTTGAAACAAATGACAGATGCAGAGACCTGACCATCCATAGTCTTCCCTCATGCCTTTAAAACCCAATTCTAAATTCCACTTTCCAGGAAACCTTCCATTTATAATGCTACTTTATTATGAAAAAATTAATCTCACATTTCTTTCATGTGGTTGTGCTTTCTTGACAGCATGATCATTTGTATGCATTTATACATTGCTTTGAGAACTTTTCACATTTTTCATTTTTATTTCTTTCCTGTATATATGCTGTGGGTAACCAATTGTTTTGTACCTTTCTACAGATAGAAAGCATGCCTTTAATTTGTTTTGTCTCCCTCCTGATGTCTATAGACAGTGCCCAGCACCACAAGGTTGATGATTAAATGATAAGCAGAAATATTCAATCTCATGAAAAATGACAAGGGGGCCTTTGTTTGTAGGCCCTCATAATGAGTTCATATGTCATCCATATTGTCTGAATGTTACAGATGCCCTTTCAAAAGGAGGCATTGACTTCTCTTTCAGTAGCTGAACTTGATAAGGAAACAAGAGAGTAGGGAGAATGTGGGGAGAGAAAGAGGAAAGTGTTCCTAATCAGCCTCTTTCCATGTTTGCACCACCTTTTGCAATGCCATTGGTATACAACTCTGAAGCCCTTCTTTCTCTTTTTATTCTGATACAATAAGGTATGAAATGAAATGGACTCTATTTTTATTTTTTTCTTTATTCTAAAGTAAAGGGATACATGTGCAGAATATGCAGGTTTGTTACATAAGTATACATGTGTCATGGTGGTTTCCTGCACCTATTGACCCATCCTCTAAGTTTCCTCCCTTCCACTCCACCCCTCAACAGGCCCTGGTATGTTTTGTTCCCTTCTCTGTGTCCATGTGTCCTCAATGTTCAACTCCCACTTATGAGTGAGAACATGTGGCATTTGGTTTGTTTTCTGTTCCATGTTAGTTTGCTGAGGATGATGGCTTCTAGCTTCATCCATGTCCCTGCAAACGACATTATCTCATTACTTTTTATGGCTGCATAGTATTCCATGGTGTATATGTACCATATTTTCTTAATCACTCTATCATTGATAAGCATTTGGGTGGTTCCATGTCTTTGTTATTGTATATAGTGCTGCAATAAACATACATATGCATGCGTCTTTACAGTAGAATGATTTACATTCCTTTAGGTATATACTCATATTGAGATTGCTAGGTCAAATGGTATTTCTGGTTCTAGATCCTTGAGGACTAGCCATACTGTCTTCCACAATGGTTGAACTAATTTACATTCCCACCAAGAGTGTAAAAGCTTTCCTATTTCTCCACAGTCTCACTAGCATCTATCATTTCCTGACTTTTTAATAACTGCCATTCAGACTGGCATGAGATGGTATCTCATTGTGGTTTTAATCTGCATTTCTCTGATGATGAGTGATGTTGGGCTTTTTTTTCATATGTTTGTTGACCATGTAAATGTCTTCTTTTGAGAAGTGTCTGTTCATATCCTTTGTCTACTTTTTGATGAGATTGCTTGTATTTTTCTTGTAAATATGTTTAAGTTCCTAGTAAATTCTTGATATTAGACCTTTGTCCAGACAGGTAGATTGCAAAAATTTTCTCCCATTCTGTAGGTTGCCTCTTCTGTCTGATGATAGTTTGTTTTGCTGTCCAGAAGCTCTTTAGTTTAATTAGATTCCATTGTCAATTTTGGCTTTTGTTGCAATTGCTTTTGGCATTTTTGTCATGAAGTCTCTGCTCTTGCCTATGTCTTGAATGGTATTGTCTAGGTTTTCTTCGAGGGTTTTTATGGTTTTAGGTCTTACATTTAAGTCTTTAATCCATCTTGAGTTAATTTTTGTATAAGGTATAAGGAAGGGGTCCAGTTTCAGTTTTCTGCATAGGGCTAGCCAGTTTTCCCAGCACCATTTACTGAAAAGGAGATCCTTTCCCCATTGCTTGCTTTTGTCAGGTTCATCAAAGATCAGATGGTTGTAGATGTGTGGTGTTAATTTTGAGGCCTCTGTTCTGTTTCATTGGTCTATATATCTGTTTTGGTACCAGTACCATGCTGTTTTGGTTACTGTAGCCTTGTAGTATAGTTTGAAGTAAAGTAGCATGATGTCTCCAACTTTGTTCTTTTTGCTGAGGATTGTCTTGGCTATATGAGGTCTTCTTTGATTCTATATGAAATTTAAAATAGTTTTTTCTTATCTGTGAAGAATGTCAATGTTAGTTTAATGAGAATGACATTGAATCTATAAAGTATGATCATTTGCACAATACTGATTCTTCCTATCCATGAGGATGGAATGTTTTTCTATTTGTTTGTGTCCTCTCTTATTTCCTTGAGCAGTAGTTTGTAGTTTTCCTTGAAGAGGTTGTTCATCTCTCTTGTAGCTATATTCCTAGGTATTTTATTCTCTTTCTAGTGATTGTGAATGGGAGTTTATTCATGATTTGGCTCTCTGCTTGCCTTTTGTTGGCATAAAGGAATGCTTGTGATTTTTTTACATTGATTTTGTATCCTGAGACTTTACTGAAGTTGCTTATCAGTTTGAGCAGTTTTTGGGCTGAGATGATGGGGTTTTCTAAGTATAAAATCATGTCTTCTGCAAACAGAGACAACTTGACTTCCTGTCTTTCTATTTAAATATCCTTTATTTCTTTCTCTTGCCTGATTGCCCTGGCCAGAACTTTCAATACTATGTTGAATAGCAGTGATAAGAGAGGGCATTCTTGTCTTGTGCTGGTTTTCAATGGGAATGCTTCCAGCTTTTGCCCATTCAATATGTTATTGGCTATGGGTTTGTTATAAATAGCTCTTATTATTTTGAGATATGGTCCATCAATACCTGGTTTATTGAGAGTTTTTTACATGATGATATTCAATTTTATCAAAGGCTTTTTCTTCATCTATTGAAATAATTATATGGTTTTTGTCATTGTTTCTGTTCATGTGATGGATTACATTTATTGATTTATGTATGTTGAACCAGCCTTGCATCCCAGGGAGGAAGCCGACTTGATTGTGGTGGATAAGTTTTTTGATGTGTTGCTGGATTTGGTTTGCCAGTATTTTATTGAGGATTTTTACATCGGTGTTCATCAGGAATATCATCTGATTGGCTCCTGTGCCTGGCCTGAAGTTTTCTTTTTTCGTTGTGCCTTCTCCTGGTTTTGGTATCAGGATGATGCTGGCTTCATAAAATGCATTAGGGAAGTTTCAATCGTTTGGGATAATTTCAGAAGGAATGGTACCAGCTCCTCTTTGTATTTCTGGTAGAATTCAACTGTGAATCTGTCTGGTCCTGGGCTTTTTGACTGGTAGGCTATTAATTACTGCCTCAATTTCAGAACTTGTTATTGGTCTATTCAAGGATTCAACTTCTTGGTTTAGTCTTGGTAGGGTGTATGTGTCCAGGAATTTATCCATTTCTTCTAGCTATTCTAGTTTATCTTCATAGAGGTGATTACAATATTCTCTGATGGTTGTTTGTATTTCCGTGGGGTCAGTGTTGACAGTCCTTTTATCATTTTTTTAGTGCATCTATTTAATTCTTTTCTCTCTTCTTTATTAGTCTAGTTAGTGGTCTATTTTGTTAATTTTTTCAAAAAACCATCTCCTGGATTTGTTGATTTTTTGGAGGGTTTTTTGTGTCCCTATCTCCTTCAATTCTTCTCTGACATTAGTTATTTCTTGTTTTCTGCTAGCTTTTGGATTACTTTGCTCTTGCTTATCTAGCTCTTTTAATTGTGACGTTAGGGTGTTTATTTGAGATCTTTCTAGCTTTCTGATGTGGGCATTTAGTGCTATACATTTCTTTCTTAACACTGCTTTAGCTTTGTCCCAGAGATTCTTGTATGTTGTCTCTTTGTTCTCACTGGTTTCAAAGAACTTCTTGATTTCTGTCTTAATTTTATTATTTAGCCAGGAGTCATTCAAGAGCAGGTGGTCAAATTCCCATGAAACTGTGTGGTGCTTAGTGAGTTTCTTAATCCTGAATTCTAATTTGATTACACTGTGGTCTGACAGACTGTTTGTTATGATTTCATCTCTTTTGCATTTGCTGAGGATTGTTTTACTTCCAATTATGTGGTTAGGTTTAGAATAAGTGCCAGGTGGCCCTGAGAAGAATGTATATTCTCTGTTTGTTTGGGATAGAGAGTTCTGTAGACATCTACTAGGTCCACTTAATGAAGAACTGACTTCAAGTCCTGAATATTTTCTGTCTCATTGATCTAATACTCTCTGAATTTTCTGTCTCATTGATCTGTCTAATACTGACAGTGGGGTGTTAAAGTCTATCACTATTATTATATGGGAGTGTAAGTCTCTTTGTAGGTCTCTAAGAACTTGTTTTATGAATCTAAGTGCTCCTGTATTGGGTGCATATATATTCAGAATAGTTAACTCTTCTTGTCAAATTGTTCCCTTTATCATTATGTAATGCCCTTCTTTGTGTTTTTTGATCTTTTTTTTTTTTTTTTTTTTTTTGAGACAGAGTCTCGCTCTGTCACCCAGGCTGGAGTGCAGTGGCCGGATCTCAGCTCACTGCAAGCTCCGCCTCCCGGGTTCACGCCATTCTCCGGCCTCAGCCTCCCGAGTAGCTGGGACTACAGGCACCTGCCAGCTCGCCCGGCTAGTTTTTTTTTTTGTATTTCTTAATAGAGATGGGGTTTCACCGTGTTAGCCAGGATGGTCTCGATTTCCTGACCTCGTGATCCGCCCGTCTCGGCCTCCCAAAGTACTGGGATTACAGTCTTGAGCCACCGCGCCCGGCCTGTGTTTTTTGATCTTTGTTTGTTTGAGGTCTGTTTTGTGAGAGACTAGGATTGCAACCACTGCTTTTTTTTTGCTTTCCATTTGTTTGGTAAATTTTTCTCCATCCCTTTATTTTTAGCCTGTGTGTGCCTTTGCACGTAAGATGGGTCTCCTGAATACAGTACACCAGTGGGTCTTGATTTCTTATCCAATTTGTCAGTCTATGTCTTTTAATTAGGGCATTTAGCCCATTTACATTTAAGGTTAGTATTATTATGTGTGAATTTGATCCTGTCATCATGATGCTATTTGGTTATTTTGCACACTAGTTGATGCAGTTTCTTCATAGCGTCACTGGTCTTTATATTTTGGTGTGTTTTTGCAGTGGCTGGTACTGGTTTTTCCTTTCCTTATTTAGTGTTTCTTTCAAGAAAGGCCTGGGGGTAATGAAATCCCTCAGCATTTGCTTGTCTGTAAAGGATTTTATTTCTCCTTTGCTTATGCAGCTTAATTTGGCTGGATATGAGATTCTGGGATGAAAATTCTTTTCTTCAAGAATATTGAATATTCGCCCCCAATCTCTTCTAGTTTGTAGAGTTTCTGCAGAGAGGTCTGCTGTTAGTCTGATGGGCTTCCCTTTGTAGGTGACCTGGCCTTTCTCTCTGACTGCCCTTAACAGATTTTGCTTCGCTTTGACCTTGGAGAATCTGATGATGATATATTTTGGGGTTGATCTTCTGGTGGAGTATCTTAATGGTGTACTCAGTGTTTCCTGAATTTTCATGTGGCCTGCCTTGCTAGGTTGGGGAAGTTCTCCTCAATAATATCCTGAAGTGTGTTTTCCAGCTTGTTTCCATTCTCCTGTCTCCTGGTACTCCAGTCAATCGTAGGTTTGGTCTTTTTATGAAGTCCTGTATTTCTTGGAGGGTTTGTTTATCCTTTTTTCATTTTTTTTCTCTATTCTTGTCTGCATGTCTTACTTCAGTAAGGTGGTCCTCAAACTCTGATATCCTTTCTTCCACTTGGTCGATTCAGCTGTTGGCACTTGTATATGCTTCAAAAAGTTCTCATGCTGTGTATTTCAGCTCCAGCAGGTCGTTTATGTTCCTCTCTAAACTGGTTATTCTAGTGAGCTATTCCTCTAACCTTTTATCAAGGTTCTTATTTTCTTTGCATTGGGTTAGAACATGTTCCTTTAGCTCATCATAGTTTTTTGTTACCCATCTTGTGAAGCCTGCTTCTGTCAATTCATCCATCTGATCCTCTGACAAGTTCTGTGCCCTTGATGGAGAGATGTTGTGATCATTTGGAGAAGAAGAGGGACTCTGGCCTTTGGGTTTTCAGCATTTTTTCGTTGATTCTTTCTCATCTTAGTGAGTTTGTCTAAACTTTGAGGCTGCTGACACTGGGTGGGGTTTTTGGGGGGCTTTTTTTTTTTTCTTATTGTTGATGCTGTTGTTGTCACTTTGGGCATGTTTGTTTTTCTTTCAATAGTCAGGTCCCTCTTCTGTAGGACTGTTGCAGTTTGCTGTTTCACTTCAGGCCCTATTCATCTGATTCACTCCTATGCCTGGAGATGTCACTCAAGGAGGCTGGAGAGCAGCAAAGATGGATGTCTGTTCCTTCTTCTGGGACCTCTGACCTCGAGGGCCACCAACCTGATGCCAGTAGGATTGCTCCTGTATAGGGTGTGTGACTGCCCATGTTGGAGGGTCTTACCCAGTTGGGTGGCATGAGGAACAGGACCCATTTAATGAAGCACTTTGTCCATTGGAGGAGAGAGTGTGTTTTGCTGTGGGAAACCTACTCATCTGGGCTACCTGGATTCCCCATAACTACCAGGATGAGAGACAAAATCTGCTGGTCCACAAAGACTGCGGTCACCCTTCCCCTAGAGGCTCAGGCCCAGGGACATCTGAATTCTGTCCCTGAGACTCTAGCTGTAGTTACTGGATATCCTGCAGAGAAGCCCCACCCACTGAGGAAGGATGGGCAAGCATTAGACCTGAAGAGGCACTCTGGCCACAGACTGCCACAGCTGGTGTGTTGGGCTGTGGGGAGAAGTCTTGGGACCAAGTCATTGAGTCTCCCTGGCTCCAGCAGGGAAAAAGCACAGCCTGGAGCTATAGAAATGGGTGCTGTCCTTCCTCCACCCAGGGAGCTTAGCATGTTAGGCAGTTGTGAGTCCCAGTGCTGGCTGCTGCCCCTCCCCCAAGGAGCTCGAATGGCTTAGACAGCAGGCAGCCACAATTGGTGCTGGTTGCCCCTTTCCCTGGGAGTTCCGTAGGCTTAAGCAGATTTCAGCTGAGAGACTGTAAGAACTTGCACATTCTGGAGTTGGGATGCTAGGCCCCAGTGGCATGGATTCGCATGGATTCGCAAGTAGGATTATCCGATCCATGGGTTGTATGGTTCCATGGGAAAAGCAGTTTCCCTGATGGGTCATGCACTTGCTCACCGCCTCCCTTGGCTGGGGAGGGGGGAGGGAGTTCCCCTTCCCCATGTGGCTCTCAGGTGGGCTGCCACACCACACTGTTCTTCCTTCTCTCTGGTTCATGCCAGACTTTAAATTACTTTTGATGATAGAACCTGGATACCTTGGTTGGCAGTGAAGGATTCACATGCTTATTATGTTTTTTTTTCAGTGGGAGCCTCCAAATGCGGTTGCTTCTAGTCAACCATGTTGGCCCTGCCTCCACTCTTTATTTTAATCCAGGCCCCATCACTTACTAATGGTAGCATTGTACAAATTACTTAAAATTTCCATGTCTCTGATTCCCCATATCAAAGTGGCATGAAAATAGCACTTACTGTATAGTGATATCACAAGGAGTAAATGAATTTGCATATGTAAAACTCTTACACCATTGCTTAGTAATACAATGTAGTAAGTGATTAGTAATCATCAATATCATTATCATGAGTTGGTAAAGAAGCAGGATATAAGGGCTGATCAAGATGACAACTATAGGTTATCCTAACTGATGGGAAAAATAGGTATTATGTGGGATATGAGTAAAATAATCACTGAACAAATTTCTTTTTCTTTTTTTTTTTTTTGAGACGGAGTCTCACTCTGTCGCCCAGGCTGGAGTGCAGTGGCCGGATCTCAGCTCACTGCAAGCTCCGCCTCCCAGGTTCACGCCATTCTCCTGCCTCAGCCTCCCGAGTAGCTGGGACTACAGGCGCCTGCCACCTCACTTGGCTAGTTTTTTGTATTTTTTAGTAGAGACGGGATTTCACCGTGTTAGCCAGGATTGTCTCGATCTCCTGACCTCGTGATCCGCCCATCTCGGCCTCCCAAAGTGCTGGGATTACAGGCTTGAGCCACCGCGCCCGGCCACTGAACAAATTTCTGACTTTCATTCCTGCCTTGTCAGTGAGAGGCAAAATTTAATCTTAAAATTATCAGTTTCTGGTCATCTTTAAATATATAAACAACAATAATAATGAAAATGATTTTTTAGGTCATACATGGTGGCTCATGCCTGTAATCCCAGGGCTTTGGTGGATGGAAGAAGGAGGATCACTTGAGACCAGGAGTTCAAGGCTGCAGTGAGCTATGATACAGCCTGGCTGATAGAGTGAGACCCCGTGTCTAAAACCAAAATGAAAAAGGAAAGAAAATGATTTTTTAACAGGACACTTACCACATAAAGTACTTGACAGTTATTCTGCTGCATCACTGATCCATTTTTCTCCCCATCAACTATTACCATTGATTATGCAGAGGTTGCTATCAGATTAAGGTCTTATCTCCAACTTATTATGTGATTGACGGAAATAAAGTTTGTAGCTGGGAAGAATGAAGACTTCAAGAAGGCACAGTATTGTTACTGGACAACAGCAAAGGAACAAGCTGTGCTGAGTTGTTTGCTTGAGATGAAACACTGCTCAGCACAGAGAGGTGTTCTGCTGTGGTACAAAAATGAATCTATACTCCAAACATACTCCAGATTAATGGAGACTGTGGTAAAGCATACTGGACTGCACTGTAGTATTTATTGACTTATTCAAGTTTCTTGGAGATAGTGTGTAAGAGATAGTGTATACAAATATAGGAATCCATAAAAATATCAAGAGAATAATGTCATCCTTTAAATTTTTATCTTATGTATGAATCTCAAGAAGTTACTAGGTAAGTATTAATGTCATATATTAGAATATCACGGTAGCTTTAAAATGAACCTCACAGATTCTTGGAAAGATCTAAACTATCAGATGATAACTGAAGCAATAAGAAAATTGAGAGGAAAGTGGTAAAACAAACAAATAAACAAGCAAAAACCTAAATAGTAATGTCACTTAGGTAAACATTATCTGGACAGCAGTATGCTATATGATCATTATATTCTACAAGGGGATTCAACCTGGACTGAACTTCGGCTCAATCATTAATGTGGCCCAACTGGCCCAGTTACAAATTCTCATTTGTAACTGAAAGCTACTCATTCATTCAAGGCTTTATAAAGATAATAAAAGAATTAGTTGAAGATGATAACCCTTTATTGTGGAACAAGAATTGTATAGCTTATGTGATTAATCTGAATACCTACACATTTGCAGTTTTGAGCTAAGCATAGGATGTCTTCGAGTATATTCTAAGATTTCTTTGCTAATTCCTTTTTTAAAGCAATTTTTATATTGAGAATAAAATATACATATATGTTATCATCTTTATTATTTTTAAATGTACAGTTCAGTGGTAATAAATACATTTATATCATTTTTCCCTCCATCAGGTCTCCTCCTCCCTGTCTTTCCTGGCCTTGGTAACCACCAATCTACTCTCTATATTTATGACATCTACTTTTTTAAGCTCCCACATATGAGTGAGAACACGTGATACTTTTCTCTATGTGCTTGACTTATTTCACTTAACGTAATAGCCTCCAGTTCCATCCATGTTGTTGCAAATGACAGGATTTCCTTCTTTTTATGACTGAATAGTATTCCATTGTGTGTATGTACTACATTTTCTTTATCCATTCATCTATTGTTGGGCACTTAGGTTGATTTCCTATTTTGGCTATTATAAATACTTCTGCAATAAACAAGGGGGTGTAGATGTCTCTTTGATATATTAATTTTTTTTCTCTTGCATATATGCAATAGTGGAATTGCTGGATCATATGGTAGTTATATTTTTAGTTTTTTGAGGAACCTCCATATGGTTCTCCATAATGTTGTTTTCATTTTGTTACTTTACTTGGCAAATAAAAATTGTATCTATTCATCTAGTAAAATATGTTATTTTATGCTAATTCTTAAATTAATTTTTTTCTAATGTAAACACTTAAGGCTATGCATTTTCTTCAAATAATCACTTTCAGTTTGTCCCACCAGATTTATATTTAGACTTTTAATTAATGAACAATAATAAGTGTTGTTAAAATTTTCACTTTGATTTTTTTTCTCCATGACTTATTTAGTTTTAATTTTCTAAAGATTAAAAAGGGCACTTTAAAGTTACCTGTTACTTCAATGTTGATAGCTCTGAGATTAGAGAATGTGATTTATGTAATTCTCATTTTTCAAAATTCATTAAGACTTGCTGTTACCTACTGAGATATAAAAACTATTTTAATATCTCATTATTTAGTCAGAATTTTAGATAGGACTCATCATGTGATTCTTTTGTTCCCGTGGCATCAGTGGATGGGCTGGTCTGGATGGCTTCACTCATATGTCTGGTGCTTTGACAAGGATGATTAGAAGACTGGACTCAGTTGGGACTGAGTCCTTTTTCTTCAATTTGGTGAACTGAGGGTGGATAGACTTCTCATCTTGAGGCTTGGGAATCTAAAAGCAGATAAGCAGAACTGGCATGCTACTTCGTAAGTTAGCCTTGAAAGTCACATAGTGTTATTTCCATTGTATTCTACTGGTCAAAGCAGTTACAACCACTCCCAGATTGAAGGGTAAGTGACATAGAATTCACATATCCATGGGATATATGTCAAGTTATTTGTAGGTGTTATATTGTTATATTAAAGTGTATATTCTCTTCACCCCACCCCAGGATCTAGTTGATATGCAGTGTTGGAGCCTTACTGTATGAGCTCCAAGTGAAGACAAATCTTCCTTTTTTTTTTTTTTTTTCCAGAAACAAGAACCCTATGATACAACAACATTAAATTTTTCCTTGGGTGTAATAGCTTTCAAGTTCACCCTTTTTATACCCATTTATTTCAAATAAGTTACATCTACTGCCTTCTGCTATTTATGACAGGACTTAGAAACTGAGAATCCATTTCTTGAGACCATCAGTTTGAGAGACTTTGGCTTCTCTAGGAAAGTATACCAGCCAGTCCTTCAGAGAATATCTGAAAATTCAACTAGGAGCTTCCTGAACTAGTTAAGCAATTCCCCTGCTTGTAAATGTCCAATTTAAATAGAGTTTAATCAAGGACAGCAGACCCTGATAAAAGATCATTTCCAGGTGTGCAGATGGTAAGCTGCCAAAGGCAATAAAGGGAATTAATTATGAGAATGATGAACAGACTTAAAATGGGATCTGAGATTGTGTGCACTGATGGGCAAATTGTTGTCAAATACAAATGAGGAAGAAATAGGCTTCTTCTCTGGAATAGGGCAAGGGCTTCCAAAAATGGGAGCTGAGAAATTTCCATGTGGTAGCAATTGGTTAAGAACCAATAGGGTTTGTAGCTAAATTTTCCCCTTTCGGCTCCAACAATGTTGGGCCTCTACCTGTTTTTATTTGCAGCCCCAATATAAAAGATACTTTTTTTTGATACAATAATTATTATACAACCTGGATTTGATGAGAAAACTATATGTAGTAAGTAATGCAATTAACCTAGACACAAGCCAGTGACCAATTTCCAGGTGTGTTGAAAAATTAATATAAAAGATTGTTCTTCAGCAAGTCATATTACATTAAAACAAAAGCATTAATAATAAAAATCTGTATAGTGAAAAATGTAGTAAGCTCTATTTGATATAAGACTTATTTCAAGAAATAATTTATACAATTAAGTGATAATACAAAAATGTTTTAGCTGTCTTTTGAAAACTTTTTTCTTTATTTGTCAAATACTTATTGAATTCTTATGTGTGAGGCCCTGTTATAGAATTCAGGAATATAACTTTGTGCAGATCAGACAAAATTTCCTCTTTCAGAGGTACATTGTAATGATAAGAGACATAGTAAACAAATAAACACATGCTATATTAGGTAGTAATAAGTACTATGGAGGAAAATGAAGCAGAATAATAAAAGGAGGATTGTTTGGAAGTATGTGAGTGTGTGTGTGCGGTGGGGGGAAGTTTTAAATACACTTGTCTTCTAAAGATTTTCTAATAAGGTGACATTGGATTAAACCTAATTCTGAAAGAAGAAAGAAAAAGAGATTTAAAGATATGCAGAATGCTCCAGGCTAAGGAATTAGCAAGTATATGTTCCCTAAAATAGAAACATGTTCAGTGCATTCAAGCAACAGCTGGAGTACAAAGTAAGGGTGTTTGTTGTATTCTCTGTCAGATAGGGGGCCATTCATTCCATGGTTGTCATGTGATTTTCACAGAAATTCTAAGCAATAGCAGTCTTATAGCAGTAACACTCTTTAAAGATTAAACATATACTTTATGTAGCTTGTAATTATTTCCTAATAATTGATTTATCAATATTCATCTAGCATATAGTGCTATGCTAAGAGTTTTAAGATCTTGTCTCTGTTCATAAAGAACTCACAATAAATTCCAAAGATAATTTTTTTGGTTTGCTCTTTATTTCTTCAGACCACTATCCCTTTTATCCCTTTTCTTTTCTCAAATGATTCACTTGGAGTATGTGTGTGTGTGTGTGTGTGTGTGTGTGTGTTTAAATGCCTGAAGGCTTTCCTTCTTTCTGTATCTTTATATACCTCTTGATGCTCCCCCAATTCTCCATGGCTTGCAAAGACTTGAGGATCTGCCTTAGTTTCATCTGAATAGGAAAGTCCCCAGTGGGTTTTATCAAGTACAACCTCCGCTGGTTTCCCATCACTCCTTCCGTCCCTCCAACACGCAATTAAAATTAGGGGCTAGGGAAAAGGACTTCTTTTTTCCTAGCTACTCATTTTACTTCTTTCAGATTTTTCTTCTGCCTCAGACCTGATCAAACTCTGGAAGTCAATTATTAGTTAGCATAATCTTCCATCCAGTCTTTTTCCAATCCTTTATTTATATACTAAACTTTATACCCACTTTCCTTCAGATTTGCATTTGACACCCCAAATCAAAGTTTTGGAACACAAATCCTATTCTTTCTCTAAAAATGTAGCTTTTAAGTTTAAAAATCTTTGACTTCCTAAATTTTATTTCTTCCATAAATTTTATAAAGTCTACCTAGAAACTCAAAAGCTAACAAATTGGCTTCTGCTCTCAAGTTTTGGCTATACAGGCCCTTTACTGAAAAAAAAGCTTGGAATGCCTTGACCTCAAGGCAGATTTTAATTGGGAATGAAGAACTTGTCTGTTAGTATACTTAAATCTTATTTCAGCATATGATAAAGCAAATAAATAGTTGAGTTACATACATGGTATGGTTATGTGGTTAATAAGAACCATTTTCATAAGTGACGAATGTAATACCTCCATTTAGCAAACATTTCCCTCCAGACTGCCATCTCTGGCACTTCTGGATCCAAAGTTGGTACTATTAAAAGATTCATTAACTTAGGCAACAAATGCATATTGGATTTCTTCTTTGTATATATTACTGCAAGGGAAAAATAAAAATGTCTATGAAGAGCTTCTATTGTAATATGAGAAATAAGGCATATATACCAATGTCTGTGAGGTTCCTGACTGCTGAAATAGTTTTGGCCCAAGAGAGGTGATTGGATTAGGCAATTAGGATGCCTGTCTTTGGTGCCCTGTCATTGCCAAACAGTTATCTCTTTTGAAATTTAGCTTATTCGACCTTTAATTTTTGTATTTATTTTGCCTCTTCGTTTTCAAATATTATCTAATTGATACCAGTATATAAATCTATATTTTCAGCCCTCGTCTGTCACCTGAGCAACAGACGTATGTAATCTTCTCTGGTTGGATGTCTTACAGGTGCCTCAAATGCAAAATTGAACCACTTCTCCCCACAGCGCACCCCCCCCCCGCCGCAACCTTACACCTTTTCTTTCCACATATATCACTGAAGTCTGTCAATTTTATTACCTGAATAGCTTTCATAATTTTATTCTCATATCTATTCACTGCTACTTCCTTAGACCAGCTCTGTGATTATCTTCCTTGAACTATGTAAATGGACTCTTGCAAATGTCTCTTAACTTGTTTCCCACTAAAAGTCATCCTCACATGACTTTTTATAGGATTTTCCTAGCTGATGCAATCTTCCCTAAAATTTTTCAGTGCCTTCCCCATTACTTTTAGGATTAAAAATAAAACATCTTAAGCTAACAAGAAAGGCCCTTATTATCACACAAATGGTTTTCAAAAATAATATATTTAGAGCTTGTTGAGTTACAAATTCTAGAATCTAATTCTCAGAGATTTTGGTTTGTTGGTTCTGGGGTAAGGCCCAATAATTTTTATTTGTAACAAGGATTCAAGAGTATCCTGATGGAGTCTTTAGAGCATCCTTAGGAAAGCACTGCCTAAGATCATAAGATCTGTGGAGGAAGGGGTCATCTTCTTTTCTAGTTTGCTCTCACAATCTGGCACAGTGCCTAATCCCCAGTAGGCTCTTAATTCATGTCTACTGAATGAATGAATTAATCTGTACCTGTATTCCTTTTAAGACTCAGTTACAACTCTCTATCAGCTGTAATGGCTCAGGAAAACAAAACATGCAAGTCTGTTTCCCTTCACACACATTTGCATATTGCACATGCTCCCAGGGTGCCTCATGCTTAAAAACAGAACACCATCAAGAGCTCTACCTAGGTTTTCTGATTCATTTGAACACAGCATAAAATTCAGGTCCCATGATAAAAGTCAAAGATTGTGTTTGCAATTAAACTCCTAGAAAACAAAAGAATAAATGAGACCATATCTTAAAAGATATTAATGTATGTGTTTTTATATGTGTTTCTGTTATATGTCTTGATATTTTTGTAAAATTTTCTGTTTTATCTCTTTAAAACAAGGGTACATGTAATTTGTATACAAAGGCATATCTTTTGGATTAAAATTATAGGTTTCCAAGGTTATAAATCTGTGTGGCAAACTCTAGCAGAGATCCAAATTTAGAAATTTAGAAGTCTATAGTCTGTAGCTTATGTACAAACACATCACCTTGATTTCTCTCTCCTTAACATGGCATTGTAAGTCCCTCCATGATCTGGTACCTGCATTCTTTTATAGCCTCATATAATCAGGTTCCTCATTTGCTTAAAACCCTTAAATGGTTTCCACTGCTCTTAGGACAAAACTAAAGACTAAAAACAACTGCCTGTAAAGACCCGAATAACCTCACTTGTCTCTTTGTACTTCTCCTCTCCTTTTCTGCTCTTCTCCTCTCCTTTTCTAGTCTTCAGTTATTTCAATACTCCTTCTAACCCCAAGGCTGTATAAAACACCACCTTCTCCTTCATACTACTTTAACCTGAAGTCCCATCTATTTTAAGATCTCAGCTCAAATTTTACTTTTTTTTTTTTTTTTAAGAATGCTTAAAATGATTTCCCTTCCTTTCTTTGTTGAAGGTCAGTTTTCTTTGTATTGATTCTTGTGGCTCTATGTCTAAAAGGTTTATACCATTTGTTTTGATTATTTGATTGATATCTCTGTCCCTCACTGAACTGTAAGCTCCATAAGGATAGTGGTGGTCTGATTTGCTCACAGTAAAACCTTCAGTACCTAGCAGAGTACTTAGCATGTAATAAACCTTCAGTCGATGATACTGACTTCAGCAGAATAAATAAAAATAATTTCCTGTAACATGCACCCTCCCCAGACTTTAAGCCATGTGGTTTAACACCCCGCTGGTTTTGCACAAATTTTTTGTTTACTGAAACACAGTTACATAATATTTAAAACTCAGTTTAAGAATCAAATGATTCTTCTGGTCTCTTACCACCTCCTAACCCATTTAAAAAAAATTCCATCACCAAGAACTGGTCAATTCTACTGTAATAACAAATCTTACCTCCACCCAACTTCATTGCTTTGGCTCTAAGTCCAAATCATTATATCAGCAACAGGAAACAGAAGGCTTCTTTCTAGTCTTAACCATGTCTGTCCCTCTATCACTACCCACTTTTTACATGATGGTCAAAGTGAGTTTTTAAAGAGTGTACCACATCACTTATGATTCAATGGCTTCGCATTTCATGGATTATATCTAAGCTCTCTAACATAGTCTTAAAGCACTGTGGGCCAAATGGAGAGATGTGGCGATCATTTGGAGAAGAAGAGGGACTCTAACCTTTGGGTTTTCAGCATCTTTTCATTGATTCTTTCTCATCTTAGTGAGTTTGTCTAGTTTTAGTCTTTGAGGCTGCTGACACTGGATGGAGTTTTTGTGGGAGCCTTTTTTTTTTCTTATTGTTGATGCTGTTGTTGTCATTTTGAGCATGTTTGTTTTCCTTTCAATAGTCAGGTCCCTCTTCTGTAGGACTGTTGCAGTTTGCTGTTTCACTTCAGGCCCTATTCATCTGATTCACTCCCATACCTGGAGATGTCACTCGAGGAGGCTGGAGAGCAGCAAAGATGGATGCCTGTTCCTTCTTCTGGGACCTCTGACCTCAAGGGCCACCAACCTGATGCCAGTAGGATTGCTCCTGTATAGGGTGTGTGACTGCCCATGTTGGAGGGTCTTACCCAGTTGGGTGGCATGAAGAACAGGACCCGTTTAATGAAGCACTTTGTCCTTTGGTGGAGAGGGTGTGTTTTGCTTTGGGAAACCCACTCTTCTGGGCTCAACAAGTACTTCTGTGCTGTAAACACATAGACATTTTTTTAGTTCTCTGAAAGAGCAGTGCTCACTCTTATCTCAGATAATTCACACATTGTTTCCTACTCTCTATCTGAGCAATTCCAACTCATGATTCAGATCTCAGTTCAGATATCATTTTCTCAGAGGATTTTCCTTGACAACTTCTATCTATATTAAGTCTTTTTTGTTGTTCTTTTCCATAGTACTCCTTTACATTTCTTTGTGGCACTTATCAAGCTTTAGTGTTGTGAGGGTGTGCATGTGTGTATCTGTCTGTCTGTGTTTATTTGCTCAACTCTACTCTTTACTCCACTGCTTACCTCTTAGTTCATAGGCTCCATGAAGGCAGGAATCATTTCTATCTTGTTCAGCATTGTATTGCAAGGTGCCAGTGCGATCTTTTGCTCATAACAGGCACCTAATAAATGTTTTTTGGATGAATAAATAAACAGCCATTTTCTTCTTTGTATCAGTTATCAAGCTTATGACACTTTATTACACATATTTGTTTTATATAATGTAATTCTCCCTAGAAGATGGTAATTTCTTTTAAAGGTAATTATGGGTTTTTAGAATTTATCTTTGCTTTTTTTTTAACCACATAATAAAGTACCAGAAACATAGTAGATGTCTGATGATTATTCATTGAATAAATACATGAATATAATATTAATGTGAATTGTAAGCAGTTCAATATGATTGGAGAATATGGTTGGCAAAGAGTAGGTATTATAGGAAGAAAATCAAGCTGACTACTTGAAAATTTACCATTATAAACCTATATTTTATACTGTGAATAATTGAAAGAAATTCAGAGCAAAGGAATTTGGCCATATTGAGTAATGGCACATGAGGTTAAAACGTTTTCCAGTTTTGGATATGCCTGGTGCACTGGAGATCATTCTTACACATATCCCACAAGTAGACGGAAGTCCATGGCCCTCCACCTTCAACATATTTTTATTAAAGCTGCAACCACCTTGGAGAAGAAAGTTTCAGGATGCTTTCCTGCTTTCCACTAATAACAGCTGATAGAAACCAGGTCACATGCCATCTCCTGAGAAGCAGTAGTTATAGATGAGGGTGGCTTATATGAGGTAGACAATTTCAAACAACTTGATATTCAGAAAACTGTATCATAAATTACCTTGACTTATGTTCTCTGACATTTAATGTTGTGTAGATCCAACTCCATGGACTGATATCAATCTGTTGGAAGGATCAATCTTAGCTTGGGGAATAGTATTAAGTTGAGGGAAGCCTAAGGCCATGTCAGACTTGGTGAGCAAAGATGTGAAATGAGAGCCAAATGTATATCTGAGGCCAGTGCTTATTGCTATACCTCACAGAAGAGAAGAGGAGAGAAAGAAAGTAGACTACTTAACTATGATTTCCAAGATAGAACAACCAAGAGCCAGGCTATATCATGACAAACTAGACAAAATGAGCAGAGACAACTGATTCAGTGCTATTATGTGGTGTTATACTTTAACATAGTGCCTAAAGTGTGGGATAGAGAAAGACAGGCAAGCAAAGTGCCTTTAAAAATTATGTCAGAATTTTATTGAAATGAAGTATATATACATAACATATACTTTTTTCTCTGTGTATAGAATCTCTGATAATGTTAATGCATAGTAGGATATTGGATATTATATATTATGTATGTATTGAGAGCAGTACCACTAAGATGAGAGAGTAGGAGAAAACACCCCTCATCTCTTCACAAAAATTTAAATATAGAAAGCTACTCATAAGCCAAAATAGCCCAGATAAGCCCAGATAGTGATTAACAGCCCATTAAAGAATCTATAGCAATATAGTAGAGCAAGAAAACCAGACAACATCTGTGTAGAAAGGATTGCTAGTGAGATTGATATACCTGAGATTCCAAGAGATAGCTAGGAGAAAGGAAAAAAGGCAGAGGCTATTGGTATGAGCCAGATGTTGGGAATAACTGTGGACCCCAATAGTATGCTCTTCAGAGAACACCAGCATCTCTTGCCACTGAGGTAACCAATGACCATTGGTTGTTGGTTTCTCTGAGGAAATCCACAGAGAAAGACTCAGCTGCATACCCAGCCCCATCTGCAAGAGGTGGCCAATGTCGAGTAGCTTTGGGAAGGGAGCAGCCCTGTCTACCAACCTCTCACATGCCCTGACCCTATATCTGCAACCACTCTGGGAGTGGTTCTGTGTTTGTTTTGGGCTCTGTGTCTGTGTTGGGCCTACCATGTTACAGGCACTGGAACTATCACCATGGAAAACTAGTTTGTACTTTGGGCCCCAAGCCAAGCCTTCATTATGGATACTCAAGTTTTGGACACTGGCATGGTTACCATAGAAATCTAGACTCCACCCCAATCCAGCAGCTGCTCTAAATTTGTGCACACCTGTGTTCCCATCAGTGGCTCCCCAGCCACTTTGCAAACATCCATGCCTCACATTCTGTTGCTAATGTGGAAGCAAGAGAGTCTGCATCTTGGGCAGCAGTGCTGTTACTGCCCCAGGTTCCAGAGCAATAGTCCCTTCATGCATGCTTATGCTTCAGGTGTTAGCTCCATAGCTGTTCCACAGGTGCTACTCATCAGACATTGGTGCCATCAACACTGCAACTGAACCTAAAAGGCAGATCCAATGCCAAGAGGGATTCTCTTAGCCATAACTTTCCTCTTGGGAGACAAAGAGATGAGGGGGACCTTAGTAGCCATCACCACCAAACACCCCCAACAACCCTCAGGACTGTTATGGACATCTACAGCTTTGGCTGTTGAGGACCTCTGCATTATTTGTTAACACTGACTTCAGCTGACTGAACTGCATACAGACTCTACAGCTAGCACCTTCACTGATGCTGGAACTGCTGGACCACACACAGGAAGAACCCTCACACTCCTCCTCCTCATAGGAAAAGATATTTCTACAATGAAACTAACCCATGAAGTCTGCAAGAGGTGACTGTTCCATCAAATATGCCGACATCAATGTAATACAATAAGAAGCATATAAAAAAATGAGATATACCTCCAAAAGAACATAGTAATCTTCTGGTAGCTGATTCCAAAGAAAATGAGATATATAAATGACCTGACAAAGAATTTAAAATACTTGTTTTAAGAAAGCTCATTGAGCTTTAATAAAATACAAAGAAACAATTCAATGAAATCAGGAAAACAAACAACCAATAGTAGAAATCTGACAAGAAAAGTTGAAATTATTTAAGAAATCAAATTTTGGAGCTGAAGTATACAATAAATGTAAAATGCAATACAGAGCATGGACAGCAGAATTTTTCAAGCAGAAGAAAGAATCTATGAAGATTATTTAAAAATATGCAATCAGAGGAGAAAAAGAAAAAAATGAATGAATAAAGATTTTAGGATTTATGGGACAGCATCGAAAGAGTGAACATTCAGTTTATAGGAGTTAAAAAGGGGAGGAGAGAGACAAAGGGTAGAAAGCTTAAGGAAATGACATCAATATACTTTCTAAATATGAGGAAATATGTGAAATATCCTAGCACAGGAAGTCAAGTCTCCAATCAGATTAAATCCAAATAAGACTACACCAAGACATATTATATTCAAACTGTCAAAAATCAAAAACATAAAGAAGATTGTAAAAGCAGCAAGATGAAGAAGCAAATGACAGATAAGAGAGTTTCAATAAGGCTAGCAGCAGATTTATCAGCAGAAATTCTATAGGCTAGGAAATAAAAGGATGATACAGTTGTCAGTCAGTATCCATGTGGGGTTGGTTCAAGTCCCTCCAATGGATACCAAAATCCAGAGATGCTCAAGTACAAATATAAACTGGCGTAGTATTTGCATATAACCTATGCATATACTCCTGTATACTTTAAATAATCTCTGAATTGTTTATAATAACTAATACAAGGTAAATATCATCTAAATAGATATTACACTGTATTGTTTAGTAACAATGACAAGAAAAACCTTTGTAGGTGTTCAATACAGATGCAATTTTGCAGGGGAATGTTTTTGATCTGTGGTTGGTTGAATGCACAGATGGGGAAATCACAAATATGGAGGGCTGACTGTATGTTCAAAGTTCTGAAGGAAAAAAAATCCTACCAATCAAGAACACTATACGGAGCAAAGCTATTTTTCAGATTTGAAGGAGAGTTAAAGACTGTTCCAGACATGCACAATCTGATAAGAGTTCTTCACTACTCGACCTCTCTTATAAGAAATGCTAAACGGAGTTCTTCAAACTAAAATTAAAATGTGAATTATTAACATGAAAACATATGAAAGTATTAAACTATTTGACAAAAGAAAGTACACAGTCAAATTTAAAATACTCTAAAACTGTAAAGGTGGTGTGTAAATAATTTATATCTCCAATATAGTATTAAGATTAAAAGGTAACACTATTAAAAATTATAACTACCATAATTTATTAAAGGATATACAGTATAAAAATATATGAGTAGTGAATCAAGAACCTAAAATGGGGAGTGGGGTGGAGTAAAATGTAGAGTTGTTTTATGTGATCAAAGTTAAGTTATCATCAGAGTAAAATAGCCTGTTACAACTATAAATTATTTTAGGTAATCCTCATAGTATCCAAAAAGCATAAACCTGTAATAAGTATACAAAACAAAAAGTAAGAAATCAAAGCATATCACTGGACAAAATCATCTATTCAGAAAGGAAGATAGCCAGAGAAGAGAAAAGGAAGGAAGGATCTACAAAGCAACCAGAAAACAATTAACAAAATGGCAATAGTAAATCCTTACCTACCAATATCTACTTGGCATATAAATGGATTGCATTCTCCATCAGAAAACATAGAGTAATTGAAAAGATAATGAAACAAGGCTCAACTATATGCTTTCTACAAGAGACTCAATTCAGCTTTGAGGACACATAGATTGAAAGTGAAAAGATGGAAAAAAGGTATTGTATGCTAATGGAAAGTAGAAGAGAACAGAAGAAACTATATTGATATCAGATAAAATAGACTAAGTCAAAAACTGTATGACAAAAGAAGGAAAGTCATTATATAACAATGAAGGGATTAATTTATCAAAAGGATATAACAACTGTGAACATATATGTACCCAACATCAGAATACCTGAATATATGAAGCAAATACTAATATATCTGAAGAAAGAGATAGACGATAATACAGTAGTAGTAGAGAAATTCAGTAACACACTTTTAGCAATATACAGATCATCCAGAATGAAAATAAATAAGGGAACATCGAATGTGAACTACACGTTAGATCAAGTTGACCTAACAGACACATTATAGAACATTCCATCCAACAACAGCAGAACACACATACTTTTCAAGTTCTCATGAAAAATTATGCAGGATAGATTATATGTTACACCACAAAACAAGTCTTAACAAATTTAAGAAGATTGAAATTGTATCAATTATCTTCTCCAACCATAATTTCATGAAAATACAAATAGGAATTTCATAATATTCACAAATATGTAAAAATAAAGCAATATGCCCCTAAATGATCAATTAATTAAAGAAAAAATTAGAAGGAAAATTTAAAAATATTTTGAGACAAATCAGTTTGAGAAAACAACTTACAAAAACTTTTTTAAGATACAGCAAAATCAGTTATAAGAGATAATGTTTATAGCAATGCTTCCATCAAAAAAAGAAAGATTTCAAACAATCAAAAATTACACCTCAAGGAATTAGAGAAAGAAAACTAAGCTCAAAGTTAGTAGAAGGAAGTAATAAAAATCAGAACATAAATTAGGTAGAAAATAGAAAAACAATAGAAAAGATAAATGAAACTAAGAGTTGGTTTTCTGTAAAGATAAAATCAACAAAGCTTCAGTTAGATTAAGTAAAAAAAGAAGACTCAAAATCAGAAAAGGAGGAAACATTAAAACTGATAACAGAAATACAAAGTACCACAAGACAATACTATGAACAATTGTACACAAATACACTGAATAGCCTAGAAGAAATGGATAAATTCCTTGATGGTACAGCCTACCAAAACTGAATCATGAATAAGTAAACAACATGAACAGAAAAATAATGAGTAAGGATATTGAATCAGTAATAAAAATTCTCCCAACCATGAAAAGCCCAAGACCTTATGGCTTCACTGTGAAATTCTGCCAAATATTCAAAGAATTAAAGCCAATTTTTCTCAAACTTCCAAAATACTGAAGAGGAGGAAAAATGATGAAACTCATTTACCAAGGCCAGCATTACCCTAATACCAAAGCCCAATAAGGACACTATAAAAAATTATGAGCTCGTATCTCTGATGAATGTAGGTGTAAAAATTCTCAACAGAATATTAGTAAACCAAATTTAAAGCACATTAAAAAGATTATTCATCATGATTCAGAGGGACTTATCACGGGGATGCGAGGATGGTTCAACATACCTAAATCAATAAGCACCACACTAATGGAATAAAGAACAGAAAACATATCATCATCTCAATAGATGCTGAAAGGGCATATGACAAAATTTAACATCCTTTCATTATAAAAATTCTCAACAAACTAGGTAGAGAAGAAGCATGTCTCAAATGCTATGTATGACAGCCCATAGCTAACATCATACTGAAGGGTGAAAATTTAACAGGTTTTCACCTAAGATTAGAAACGGGCAAAGATGCCAACTCCCATCAATTCTGTTCCACATAGTACTAGATGTCCTAGAAAGAGCAGTTGTGCAGGGAATGAAATAAGGCATCCAAATTGTAAAGGAAGAAGTGAAGTTGTCACTGTTTGCAGACAACATGATCTTATTTATAGAAAATCCTAGAAACTCCACTGGAAATCTGTCAGAATTATAAACAAATTTAGTAATATTGCAGGATACAAAATCAACACACAAAAATCAGTAATGTTTCTATATGCTAACAAAAAAACTATGTAATTATTTAAAATCTCATTTGCAATAGCTATATAAATATAAAATACTTAGAAATGAGTTTAGCCAAGGAGAAGAAAAATTTGTTCACTGAAAATTATAAAACATTCATGACAGAGATTGAAGAAAATGTAAATCTCATCTTAGTGGATTAGGAGAATTAATGTTTAAATTTTCATATTACCCAAGGTGATCTACAGATTCAATATAATCCCTAGCAAAATTTCAATAATATTTTTCACAGAAATATAAAGAAATTCTAAATGTTGTATAAAACAACAAAAGATCCAAAATGGCCAAAACTCTTTGTGAAATCTCCAAACTGCTTTCCACAGTGACTGAACTAATTTACATTTCCACCAACAATATGTAAACATTCCTTTATTTCCACAACCGTGCCAACATCTGTTATTTTTTACTTTTTAATAGTAGCCCTATTGATCGGTTTGAGGCATTATCTCATTGGGGTTTTAATGTGCATTTCTCTAATGATTAGTGATTTGGAGTATTTTTTTCATGTTTGTTGGCCACTTGTATGTCATCCTTTGAGAATTGTCTGTTCATGTCTATTGCTCAATTTTTAATGGGTTATTTTATTTTATGTTTCTTTGTTGAATTGTTTAAGTTCCTTAAAGATTCTGGATATTAGACCTTTGTTTTGCATTATTTGTGAATATTTTTTCCCATTCTGTAGGTTATTTACTTTGTTATTTACTATCAAGTTTTTTTTGCTGTGCGGAAGCACTTTAGTTTAATTATGTCCTGCTTGTGATTTTTTTTTTTTTTGCAATTTTGAGGACTTAGTCATAAATTCTTTCTGAAAGCTATGTTCAGAATTATATTTCCTAGGTTTTATTCTAATATTTTTATAGTTTGATGTCTTACATTTAAATCTTTAATCCATCTTGAGTTAATTTTTGCATATGGTAAAAGGTAAGGGTCCAGTTTCATTCTGGCTAGCCAGTTATCCCAGCACCATTTTTTTTTTCCCTTCAACTTTTGTTTTAAGTTCCAGGGTACATGTGCAGGGTGTGCAGGTTTGTTACACAGATAAATGTATGCCATGGTGGTTTGCTGCACAGATCAACCTATCACCTAGGTATGAAGCCCAGCATGCTTTAGCTATTTTTCCTGAGGCTCTCCTTCCCCTAGTACCCCAGAGAAGCCTCAGTGTGTGTTGTCCTCCATTCTCTGTGTACTTGTGTTCTCATTGTTCAGCTGCCACTTATAAGTGAGAACCCGTGGTGTTTGGTTTTGTTTCTGTGTTAGCTTGCTGAGGATAATGGCTTCCAGCTCCATCTGTGTCTCTGCAAAGGACATGATCTTGTTCCTTTTTATGACTGCATAGAATTCCATGGTGTATATGTACCACATTTTCTTTACCAGTCTACCATTGATGGACATTTGGATTAATCCATGTCTTCGCTATTGTGAATGGTGCTGCAAAGAACATATGTGTGAATGTATCTTTATAATAGAAGGATTTATATTTCTTTTGGTATATACCCAGTAATAAGATTGCTGGGTCAAATGGTATTTCTGCTTCTAGATCTTTGAGGAATCACCACAGTCTTCCACAATGGTTGAATTAATGTACATTCCCACCAACCGTGTAAAACCATTCCTAATTAATTTACATTCCCACCAACAGTGTAAAACCATTCCTTTTTCTCGACAACTCCCAGAATCTGTTATTTCTTGATTTTGTAATAATCGCCATTCTGACTGGTCTGAGATGGTATCTCAATGTGGTTTTGATTGGCATTTCTCTAATAATCAGTGATGTTAAGCATTTTTTCATATGTCTGTTGGCCACATAAATATCTTCTTTTGAGAAGTGACTGTTCATGTTCTTTGCACATCTTTTTAATGGGGTTGGTTTTTTGTTTTGTTTTGTTTTGTTTTGTTTTAATTTGTTTGAGTTCCTTGTAGACTTTGGATATTAGATGTTTGTCAGATGGATACATTGCAGAAATATCCTTCCATTCTGTAGGTTGTCTCTTTGCACTGATGATAGTTTGTTTTGCTGTGTATAAACTCCTTAGTTTAATCAGATCCAATTTGCCAATTTTTGCTTTTGTTGCAATTGCAAAAATTGACAAATTGGATTTCATGATGAAATCTTTGCGTGTGCCTATGTCCTAAATTGTATTGCCTAGATTTTCTACTAGGGTTTTTATAGTTTTGGGTTTTACATTTAAGTCTCTAATCCATCTTGGCTTAATTTTTGTATAAGGTTTAAGGAAGGGGCCCAGTTTCAATTTTCTGCAAATGGCTAGCCAGTTCTCCTAGCACCATTTATTACATAGGGAATTCTTTCCCCATGGTTTGTTTTTGTCAGGTTTGACAAAGATCAGTTGGTTGTAGGAGTGTGGTCTTATTTGTGAGTTCTCTATTTTGTTCCATTGGTCTATGTGTCTGTTTCTGTACCTGTACCATGCTGTTCTGGTTACTGTAGCCTTGCAGTATAGTTTGAAGTCAGGTAGTATGATGCCTCCAGCTTTGTTTTTTGTTTGTTTGTTTGTTTGTTTTTGCTTAGGATTGTCTTAGCTATATGGGCTCCTTTTTGGTTTTATATCAGTTTAGAAATAGTTTTATTTTTTAATTCTGTGAAGAATGTCAATGTTTGTTTAATGGGAATAGCATTGAACCTGTAAATTACTTTGGGCAGTATGGGCATTTTCATGATACTCATTCTTTCCATCCATGAGCATGGAATGCTTTTTCATTTGTTTGTGTCTTCTCTTATTTCCTTGAACAGTGGTTTATAGTTCTAATTGAAGAGGTCATTCACTTCTCATGTTAGCTGTATTCCTAGGTATTTTATTCTCTTTGTAGCAATTGTGAATGGGAGTTCATTCATGGTTGGGCTCTTTGCTTGTTTGTTGTTGATGTATAGGAATGCTTGTGATTTTTGCACATTGATTTTGTATCCTGAGACTTTACTGAGGTTGTTTATCAGCTTAAGAAGCTTTTGGGCTGAGACAATAGGATTTTCTAAATATAGGATCATGTCATCTGCATAGATAACTTGACTTTTTCCTCTTCCTATTTGGACACCTTTATTTATTTCTCTTGCCTGATTGCTCTGGAGAGAACTTCCAATACTCTGTTGCATAGGAGTGGTGAAAGAGGGCATCCTTTTTTTGTGCTGGTTTTCAAGGGGATTGCTTCCAGCCTTGCCCATTCAGTTTGATATTGGCTGTGGGTTTGTCATATATGACTGTTATTATTTTGAGGTATGTTCCTTCAACACTTAGTTTACTGAGAGTTTTTAACATGAAGGGATGTTGAATTTTATTGAAGGCCTTTTTGCTTCTATTGAGATAATCATGTATTTTTTTGTCTTTTGTTTTGTGATGAATTATATCTATTGATTTGCATATGTTGAACTAGCTTTACTTCACAGAGATGAAGCCAACTTGATCATGGTGGGTAAGCTTTTTAATATGCTGCTGGATTTGGTTTACCTGTATTTTATTAAGGAGTTTTGCATTGATGATCATCAGGGATATTGGCCTGAAGTTTTGTTTGTTTGCTTTGCTGTTTGTTTTGTGTCTCTTGCAGGTTTTGGTTTCAGGATGATGCTGTTGTCATAAAATGAGTTAGGGAGGAGTGCCCCCTTTTCAGTTGTTTAGAATAGTTTCAGAAGAAGTGATATCAGCTTCACTTCGCACCTCTGGTAAAATTCAGCTGTAAATCCATCTGGTCCTTGGCTATTTTTGGTTGGTAGGCTATGTATTACTGCCTCAATTTCAGAATATGTTGTTGGTCTATTCAGGGATTCAACTTCTTCATGGTTCAGTCTTAGGAGGGCGTATGTGTCCAGGAATTTATCCATTTCTTCTAGATTTTCTAGTTTATTTGCATAGAGGTGTTTATAGTATTCTCTGATGGTAGTTTATATTTCTGTAGGATCAGTGGTGATATCCCCTTTATCATTTCTGATCATGTTTATTTGAATCTTCTATCTTTTTTTCTTAATTAGTCTAGCTCATGGTCTATTTCATTAAGTTTCTCAAAAAAAAAAAAAGCTGCTGAATGAATTAACCTTTTGAAAGATTTTTGATGTCTCCATCTCTTTCAGTTCCACTCTAATCTTTGTTATTTATCTTCTGCTAGCTTTGGGGTTTGTTTGATCTTGGTTCTCTAGTGCTTTTAGTTGTGACGTTAAGTTGTCAGTTTGAGATCTTTATAGATTTTTGATGTGGATATTTAGTGCTATAAATTTCCCTCTTAACACTGCTTTAGCTGCATCCCAAAGATTCTGGTACATTGTCTCTTGGTTCTCATTAGTTTTAAAGAACTTCTCAATTTCTTCCTTAATTTTATTATTTATGCAAGAGTCATTCAGGAGCAGGTTGTTCAATTTCCATGTATGTTTAGTGGTTTTGAGTGAGTTTCTTATTCTTGAGTTCTAATTTGATTGTGTGTGGCCTCAGAGACTATTATAATTTCAGTTGTTTTGCATTTGCTGAAGAGTATTTTACTTCCAGTTTTGTGATCAATTTTAGAGTAAGTGCCATGTAGTGATGAGAAGAATGTATAGTCTGTTGTTTTTGAGTAAAAAGTTCTGTAGATATTGATCAGATCCACTTGATCCAGAGCTGAGTTCAGGTCCTGAATATCTTTGTTAATTTTCTGTCTCAATAATCTGTCTAATATTGACAGTGAAGTGTTAAAGTCTATCATTATTATTGTGTGGGAGTCTAAGTCTCTTTGAAAGTCTCTAAGAACTTGCTTTACTAATCTGTGTGCTCCTGTATTGGGTGCATATGTATTTAGGATAGTTAGCTCTTCTTGTTGAATTGAACCCTTTACCATTATGTAATACCTTCTTTGTCTTTTTTCATGTCTGCCGGTTTAAAGTCTGTTTTTTCAGAAAGTTTGATTGCAACCCCTGCTTTTTCTGTTTTCCATTTGCTTGGTAAAATTTCCTCTATCCTTTATTTTGAGTCTATGTGTGTCTTTTCACATGAGATGGGTCTCTTGAATATAGCACACTAATGGGTCTTGACTCTTTATCCAGCTTGCCATTCTGTGTCTTTCTTTTTTTTGGAGATGAAGTCTCACTCTGTCACCCAGACTGGCATGATCTTGGCTCAGTGCAGCCTCCACCTTCCAGGTTCAAGTGATTCTCCTGCCTCAGACTCCTGAATAGCTGGGATTACAGGTGCCTGCCACCAGGTCTGGCTAATTTTTGTATTTTTAGTAGAGACGGGGGTTTCACCATGTTGGTCAGGCTGGTCTTGAACTCCTGACCTTGTGATCTGACTGCCTCAGCCTCCCAAAGTGCTGGGATTACAGGCATGAGCCAACGCCTGGCTCTGTGTCTTTTAATTGGAGCATTTAGCCCATCGACATTTAAGGTTAATATTGTTATGTGTGAATTTGATCCTGTCATCATGATGTCAGCTGGTTATTTTGCAGACTTGTTTATGGAGTTGCTTCACGGTGTCACTGGTCTGGGTACTTCAGTGTGTTTTTGTAGTGGGTGGTAATGTTTTTTCCTTTCCATATTTAGTCCTTCCTTCAGGAGCTCTTGCAATAAATAAAAGACCCCACAAAAGACTGGTGGTGACAGATTCCTTCAGTGTTTGCTTGCTTGAAAAGGAACTTATTTCTCTTTCAATTATGGAAGCTTAGTTTGGCCAGATATGAAATTCTGGGCTGGAAATTATTTTCCTTAAGAATGTTGAATATTAGTCCCCAATATCTTCTGACTTGCTGGGTTTCCACTAAGAGTTCCACTGTTAGTCTAACGGGCTTCCCTTTGTAGGTGACCTGGCCTTTCTCTCTGGTTTTCCTTAACATTTTTTCTTTCATGTCTATCTTGAGGAATCTGAGGATTATGTGTCTTGGGGTTGATCTTTTCATGGAGTATCTTACTGAAGTTCTCTGCATTTCCTGAATTTGAATGCGCCTGTTTTGCTAGGTTGGGGATGTTCTCTGGGATGATATTCTGGAGTATGTTTTTCAACTTGGTTTTGTTCTTTCTGTCTCTTTCAGGTACTACAATAAGTCATAGGTTCAGCCTTTTTGTATAATTCCATATTTCTCAGAGGTTTTGTTTTTTTCCTTTTCATTTTTTTCTTTAGTCTTGTCTGCTTTTCTTATTTCAGCAAGATAGTCTTAAAGCTCTGAGATTATTTCCTCCACTTGGTCTATTCAGCTATTGATACTTGTGATTGCATTGTGAATTTCTCGTGTTGTGTTTTTTAGATTTATCAGGTCATTTATGTTCCTCTCCAAACTGGTTATTCTAGTTGTCACCTCCTGTAATGTTTTATCGTGGTTGTTAGCTTCTTTGCATTGGGTTAGAACATGCTCCTTTAGTTCAGCAAAGTTAGTTATTACCCACCTTCAGAAGCCTAATTCTATCAATTCATCCATTTAAGCCTCCGCTCAGTTCTGTGCCCTTGCTGGAGAGGTGTTGC
The DNA here is from genome assembly GCF_043159975.1 of Macaca nemestrina. Taxonomy (NCBI): domain Eukaryota; kingdom Metazoa; phylum Chordata; class Mammalia; order Primates; family Cercopithecidae; genus Macaca; species Macaca nemestrina. The sequence goes on along the minus strand of NC_092128.1, from coordinate 81,058,613 downwards.
AGTCATTTGGAGGAGAAGAGGCACTCTGGCTTTTTGAGTGTTCGGTGTTTTGTATTGATTATTTTTCTTATCTTTGTTGACTTATCTATCTCTTGATCTTTGAGGATGCTGACCTTTGAATAGAATTTTTGTGGGGTCTTTTATTGGTGATGTTGTTGTTGGTTTCTGTTTGTTTGTGTTGAACAGTCAGGCTCCTCTTTCATAGGCTTACTGTGTTTGCTGGGGCTCTACTACAGACCTTTTTCACCTGGGTACCTCCTGCACCTGGAGGTATCACGTGTGGAGGCAGCAAAACAACAAAGATAGCAGACAGCTTCTTCTTCTGGGAGCTTTGTCACAGAGGGTCACCAATCTGATGCTTGCCCCTATGCTTCTGTATGAGGTGTCTGAAGATCCCTGTAGGGACGTCTCACCCAATCAAGAGGAGCCAGTTTGGGGACCCAAGTAAAAAAGCAACTTGGCTGCCTCTTGGCAGAGTGGGTGTGCTGTACTGGGGGGAACCCCCCTCGTTTAGACTGCCGGAATTCTCCAAAGCCTGCAGGCGGGAAAGGCTTTTGGCCCCTCCCCCCAGGGGCTTCCTCCCAGGGAAATCAGAGTTCTGTGGTAAAATCCTGCCTCAAGTTGCTGAAATTCCCACAGGGAGGCCCTGCCTGGTGATGAGGAAGAAGTGGTCTGGCCACAATCTGCCATAGCTGCTGTGCTGCACTGTGGGGAATTCCTCCTGGTTCAAACTGCCCAGTTTCCCCAGCATGGCAGGGCAAAAACGGCAGACTGGAGTAACAGAGATGTTGGCCGCCGATCTCCCTGGGAACTCAGTCGTCTCAGGCAGTTTCCAGACTGCTGCTGCTGCTGCTGGCTGGTGAAGATTCCAAGCCAGTGGGTCTTAGATTGTTAGGTTCCATGGGAATGGGGCCTGCTGAACAATGCCACTTGGCTCCCTGGCTTCAACCCCCTTCCTATGGGAATGAACAGATGTCCTACCTTACTGGAATTCCCTGGGCTGGAGTATGCATAAACTCCTGCATCTCTGAGCCTGCCCAAGTGGCGGCCGACCTGAGCAGCCACTGAGTCTGCATAGCAGGCTGGGTGCAGTGTGGCTCATGCCTGTAATCCCAGCACTTTGGGAGGCTGAGATGAGCAGGTTACTTAAGGTATGGAGTTTGAGACCAGCCTGGTGAAACCCCGCGTCTATTAAACATACAAAAATTAGCTAGGCATGCTAGTGGGTGCCTGTAATCCTAGCTACTCGGGAGGCTGAGGCAGGAATATTGCTTGAACCCGGGAGGCAGAGGTTGTAGTGAGCTGAGATCTCGCCACTGCACTCCAGCCTGGGTGACAGAATGAGACTCCGTCTCAAAAAAACAAAAACAAAACAAACAAAAAACAAACAAAATTCTGCATAGCTCTGTGTTTGGGACCGAAGACGCTGGTGGCATGGGCTCAGGAGGGCTCCCCGATCCATGTGTTGCAAAGATCTGTGAGAAAAGTGGTAGTTTCCTGGGGGGGGTAGCACTCACCACCTCCCTTGTCTGGCAGGGGGAGCTCCTCTTGTTCTGTGCCATTCCGGGGTGGGCTGTCACCACATGCTGCTTTTCTTTGCTTTCCGTGGGTCACGCCAACTACCTAGTCAGTCCCGATATGAGAACCTGTATACCTCCGTTGAAGGTGCAGAATTCACTCACCATTTTTCGTTCTTCTTAGTGAGAGCTGCGGACTGCAGGCTGCTTCTAATTAGCCATCTTGGCTCCTCCCACACCATTTATTTAATAGGGATCCCTTTTCTCATTGCTTGTTTTTGTTGATTTTGTTGAAGATCGGATGGTTGTGGGTGTGTGACTTTATTTCTAGGTTCTCTATCCTGTTCCATTGGTCTATGTGTCTGTTTCTATATAAGTACCATGCTGTTTTGATTACCATAGCCTTATATTTTTTGAAATCAGGTAATGTGATGCCTCTAGCTTTGCTCTTTTTGTTAAGGGTTGCTTTGGCTATTTGGGCTTATTTTTGGCTCCATATACCAAATACCCCATGTTCTCAGTTATAGGTGGGAGTTAAACATTGAGTACATGGATAAAAAGATGGGAACAAAAGCCACTGAGGACTGCTAGAGTGGGGAGGGAGGGATAGAGATTGTGAGGGCTGAAAAACTACCTATTGGATACTATACTCACTACCTGAGTGACAGAATCATTTGTACCCCAAACCCAGCATCACTCAATTTACCCAGGTAAAAAACTTGCACATGTACCCCTCAACCTAAAAGTTGAAATTTTAAAAAATGGTCAAAGCAATCTTAAGCAGAAAAGAACAAAGTTGAAAGCATCACACTACCTGATTTCAAAATCTGCTATGAAGCTATAGTAATTAAAATAGTATGGTACTGGAACAAAAATAGACACATTGTCTGGGAACTGGATATTCACATGCAGAAGAACAAAACTTAACTCTATTTCACACCATATACAAGAATCAACTTAAAATGGATTGAAGACCTAAATGTCATTCCTGAAACTGTAAAACAACTAGATAAAAACACAGGGGAAAAGCTCCATAGCATTGGTCTGGGCAATGGGATTAGATAAAATAAAAAAAAAAAAATTGCACAACAGAGGAAACAATCTACAGAGTTTGAGACAACCCATGGAATGAGAAAATATATCTGCAAATCATATATCTGATAAGTGGTTAAATTCCAAGGTATATACGGAATTCAAACAAGTAAAGAGTGAGAAAACAAATAACCTGCTTAAAAAAAAAAAGGTACAAGGACCTGAATAGATATTGTGCAAAAGAAGACATACAAATGGCCCCAAGTGTATGAAAAAATGCCCAATATCACAAATCATCAGGAAATTGTAAATGAAAACCACGATGGGATATCACCTCATACCTCTTAGGATGGCTGTTATAAAAAAGACAATAGATAATGTATTAGGGGTCTCTAGAGGGACAGAACTAACAGGATATATTATATATATATACATATATGTAATATGTATAAACACACACACACACATATATGTAAAGGGGAGTTTATTAAGTATTAACTTACATGATCACAAGGTCCCACAATAGGCTGCCTGCAAGCTTAAGGAGCAAGGAAAGCCAAAACTGAAGAATTTGGAGTCCGATGTTTGAGGGCAGGAAGCATCCAGCACGGAATAAAGATGTAGGCTGGGAGTCTAGCCCAGTCTTGTCTCTTCACGTTTTTCTGCCTGCTTTATATTCACTGGCAGCTGATTAGGTGTTGCCCACCTGATTGAGGGTAGGTCTGCCTTTCCCAGCCCACTGACTCAAATGGTAATCTCTTTTGGCAACACCCTCACAGACACACCCAGGATCAGTGTTGCATCCTTCAATCCAATCATGTTGACACTCATGATTAACTATCACAAATAGCAAGTGTTGGTAAGGATGGTAAAGGAAAGAAGACCCTTATACTCTGTTGATGGGAATGTAAACCAGTACAGCCATTGTGGAAAACCAATAGGGAGGGTCCCAAGAAAGTAAAAATAGAACTATCATATGATCCAGCAAACTAACTTCTGGGTATATATCCAATGAAAATAAAACCACTATCTTGAAGAGATATCTGCACTCCAACGTTCATGGCAGCATTGTTCACAGTACCCAAGATATGTAGTCAACCTCAGTGTTCATCAGTAGATGAATAAATAAAATGTGGCATGTATACAAAATGGAATACTGTTCAGACTCAAAAAACAACATAATCTTTTCATTTGCAAGAACATGGATGAAACTGTGGACATTTGTTAAGTGTAATAAACCAGGCACAAAAAGAAAAATACAACATGTTCTCAGGTATATGTGGACTGTAAAATAGTTGACCTCATGGAAACAGAGCAAAAGTGTGATTACTAGAAGCTGGAGGGCGAGGTGATTGGGGAGATATTAGACAAAAGACGCAAAATTTCAGTTAGGAAGAATAGGCTTAAAGTTTTATTGTACATTATAATGACAACAGTTAATAACAATATATTATATATTTGAAAATTGTTGAGAGTAGAGTTTAAATATTCTCACCACAAAAAATACACATGTAAGGTAATATATATGTTAAATAGCTTAATTTATTCATTCCAGAATGTATACAAATATTGAAACATAATTTGTATATCATAAATATATAAAACTTTTACTTGTAAATTAAAATAAATAAAAATTATATAATTATTCATTCATTTAATATATATTGTTTTATTTTCATTTTATTGATGAGGAGACTGACTTTAGGAAAGGTTATATAACTATCCTCAGAAATGGAGATGAAAAGATGGTCTAGTACTCCCAGAGTCTCAGTCTATAAAATATCAAACATGAAAATATGTAGAATTTGTGGCTATTCATATTAATATAATACATTTAGAACTTTAGTAATATAAAAAGAATGACCCCAAGTGATGTCAAAGTATAACTGAATTTCTATCAAGACTGAATGGAAAATAATCTCATTTTCTACCTTCATTTTAATTCATTCTCCTCCTGCTCTATTTAATTCTTCTCTATTTCAGGACTTAGCCTTATAATCATAGTTATCTTTTTTTTTTTTTTTTTTTTAACCCTTTACTCTCAGATCCCACATACTTGATATATAAATAATCTGTTATTAATACAGTTTATTTTTCGAGTTACAGAAAAATTAGTGTAGTACATTTTCCATATACCCTAAACCTAGTTTCTCTTATTATTATTATTATTATTTTATTATTATTATTATTATACTTTAAGTTCTAGGGTACATGTGCATAACATGCAGGTTTGTTACATATGTGTACTTGTGCCATGTTGGTGTGCTGCACCCATCAACTCATCATTTACATCAGGTATAACTCCCAGTGCAATCCCTCCCCCATCCCCCCTCCCCGTGGTAGGCCCCGGTGTGTGATGTTCCCCTTCCCGAGTCCAAGTGATCTCATTGTTCAGTTCCCATCTATGAATGAGAACATGTGGTGTTTGGTTTTCTGTTCTTGCGATAGTTTGCTGAGAATGATGGTTTCCAGCTGCATCCATGTCCCTACAAAGGACACAAACTCATCCTTTTTGATGGCTGCATAGTATTCCATGGTGTATATGTGCCACATTTTCTTAATCCAGTCTGTCACTGATGGACATTTGGGTTGATTCCAAGTCTTTGCTATTGTGAATAGTGCCACAATAAACATACATGTACATGTGTCTTTATAGCAGCATGATTTATAATCCTTTGGGTATATACCCAGTAATGAGATGGCTGGGTCATATGGTACATCTAGTTCTAGATCCTTGAGGAATCGCCATACTGTTTTCCATAATGGTTGAACTAGTTTACAATCCCACCAACAGTGTAAAAGTGTTCCTATTTCTCCACATTCTCTCCAGCACCTGTTGTTTCCTGACTTTTTAATGAAGCCATTCTAACTGGTGTGAGATGGTATCTCATTGTGGTTTTGATTTGCATTTCTCTGATGGCCAGTGATGATGAGCATTTTTTCATGTGTCTGTTGGCTGTATGAATGTCTTCTTTTGAGAAATGTCTGTTCATATCATTTGCCCACTTTTTAATGGGGTTGTTTGTTTTTATCTTGTAAATTTGTTTGAGTTCTTTGTAGGTTCTGGATATTAGCCGTTTGTCTGATGAGTAGATTGCAAAAATTTTCTCCCATTCTGTAGGTTGCCTGTTCACTCTGATGGTAGTTTCTTTTGCTGTGCAGAAGCTCTTTAGTTTAATTAGATCCCATTTGTCAATTTTGGCTTTTGTTGCCGTTGCTTTTGGTGTTTTAGACATGAAGTCCTTGCCCATGCCTATGTCCTGAATGGTATTACCTAGGTTTTCTTCTAGGGTTTTTGTGGTATTAGGTCTAACATTTAAGTTTCTAATCCATCTTGAATTAATTTTCATAGAAGGAGTAAGGAAAGGATCCAGTTTCAGCTTTCTACTTATGGCTAGCCAATTTTCCCAGCACCATTTATTAAATAAGGAATCCTTTCCCCATTTCTTGTTTTTCTCAGGTTTATCAAAGATCAGATGGCTGTAGATGTGTGGTATTATTTCTGAGGGCTCTGTTCTGTTCCATTGGTCTATATCTCTGTTTTGGTAGCAGTACCATGCTGTTTTGGTTACTGTAGCCTTGTAGTAGAGTTTGAAGTCAGGTAGCGTGATGCCTCCAGCTTTGTTCTTTTGACTTAGGATTGTCTTGGCAATGCGGGCTCTTTTTTGGTTCCATATGAACTTTAAAGCAGTTTTTTCCAATTCTGTGAAGAAACTCATTGGTAGTTTTCTTATTATTAACGTATTAATATGAAACATTTGCTTTAATTAATGGACCAATATTAATACATTATTATTAAACAAAATCAATAAGTTATCATACACCTTTTATTTTCACCTAATATTCTTTGCCGGTTCTATGATTCTATCTAGAATGTTATATATAGTTATCATGTCTCTTAAGTTCTTCTTGATTTTGGCAGTCTCTGAGACATTCCTTGTTTTTCATGACTTTCATAGCTTTGAAGCATTACCAATTAGGTATCTCACAGTATGCTGCACTGTTGCAGTTTGTGATGCTTTCTTATGATAAGACTGGGGTGGGGGTTACTAAGAAGTAGACCATAGTGCAAAAGTGACATCACCACATCATATCGAGGGTATATACTGTCAACATGACTTATCACTGTTGATGTTGACCTTGATAACTTGGCTGAGGTAGTGCTTGTCAAGTTTCTCTACTGCAAAGTTACATGTCCCCATTCTTTCCTATACTCTTTAAAAATAAGTGATTATGTAGAGACCACATCTAAGGAGTGGGAGTTAGGCTGCTTGAGGACAAAGTAACTACATTGATTATTTGAAATTCTTCTCTAAGAGTGCTTATCTTGTCTCTGTTATTTATTTATTTATTTATTATTTATTTATTTATTTATTGACTTTAATATATATTTTGGGTTGTGAAAATACTACTTAATTTGTTTTGTTGATTCAATTGTTTCAGATTTGGTAATTGGGAGCTCTTAGCTACTGCCCTCCTTTGACATACCCTATCAATGTAGGGTATATGTTTGGATATGTGTACACTTGTATGTGTGTTTGAGAATTTCCATACTTCCGGTGCTACAAGATGCTCCAGGTTCATCCTGTGTATTTTTTCCCCAGTCCTGGAATCAGCCATTTCTGCAAAAGATCTTGATTCCTTTTTGAAGAGTGGTACTAGAAACCAAGATCTGGGTGCTAGGTATGTTTATTGCTACTGATCATTTCTTTTAGTTCCTCTCAGACAATAGAGCAAATATATATGTTTATACCAACCCATGTATATACACATACCTGTGGATATTTCTATATGTATTCATTTGTATCTGTATTAAGACAAACATGAGTTAATACTTACATCTCCAAGTCTAATCCATGACCACTCTTATACTTGTTTTGCTGTACTTAACACCCCAACAGTGAGAAACTTTACTGAATTGTTCCATTCCAGTTTGCTTAAATTTTATAGCTTCTCCATTCAGAGCTCATCATTCCAGTTTAAATGTATAGTAGTATTAGAATTGTTAACCCACAACCCCACTGGAAATAACATTATTAACTGACTACATTGCTTATGTGTTCCTTTTGCCTTTAGTCTTACAGACTCCACTCCTTTCCAAAGTTACCTCGATCAGCACCATTTCCCCATCCTCTTTAGTGTGGTTGTTTTATACATTTGTAATACAGCTAGATTCTCTTATCACAGTTTACATTCCTTCCTGAGATCCTCCTCACCTCATGAGTTATTTAAAAAAAATTAATTAAGATTTATTTTTTTGTGCTGTAAAATAATGTCTTGTATCCATCATCAGTATTCCATTGGAAATAATTTTACTGCTCAAAAAATCCCCTGTACTTTACCTATACATTTTAGAAACTGGTCATGACACCCATAGATATTTTATCTTCATCCTCCCTTACCCTCAGTTCCCAAGTGCTTTTTAAAGGCATGGATCTTTAATAGTTTTCTGTACTCTGTGCCTTAAATTGGCCTAGAGGTAGCTCATCTTCCTGGTGATTAGCAGGGTGTAGAAATTTTATAAACCTGCTTCACCTTGGTTTCAACATGGAATTAATAATGGAAAACATATCACCCTTGTTTAGCACTTCTTATTTGGTACCTCAGAGCACTTTATCAATTAAACAAACTTCCAAACCTGAGTGAATGAGATTTTTATTGATGATTATGTTGACAGAGAAAAACCTTTTCCAAGGTCATTGAAAACTTCCCAAATCATAGTCATGGAAAGAATATGTCATTTCCTTGTGCCATTTACTCAGACAAGGTTGTCTCTTACAATAATAGGTGATGAGAAACAAAATCATATTTCCCCATGTTCCTCCCTTCTCTCCCCTGGGAACCAGGTATTTTGGGGAAGCAAGAATCTTGGATAGCACCCAGATATATCTGGGAGTCTTTCAATGGCACAATTTTAATCCAATCTAGCTTCTGGTATTTAGGAAACCAGACATACAATCTCTGTCTCTGTAGGGGATCTAAGCACTCACATGCTTTTCTCCCCAATGCTGTCTGCCTATTTTTGCCCAAAGACATAATAACTATTTTAGGTAGCTTCATACTGTGACAAGGCTTGTGTTATGTAAATGAAATGAAGACACTTTAGGCTGAATTAACAGATTTTTTTTAAGGCAAGACAATTCAGGAGGGAATGTCTAAGTAATTTGGGTAGAATTTAAAACTTCCTTTACAATATTGTCTCTGGCACCCACATGAGAAGCTATTTTTTCTCAGCTTACAGTCTTGCTCTTTCTTAGTAAGTCTAATACTTAGTTATTTACACAGTATTAATTACCTGAGCAAACTGTGGGTCTGTTTATTTGAAACTTTTAATTCAAAGACAAAGAATTACTTTGTATAAATTAGGTAAGTATTAGCTTTGATATGCTTTAAAGGTATTTCTAACACATAGTAGGTATACCTATGAGATATGTTCTGCATAATAAGAAATATAATAAATATTTTATTAACTTATGGGCTGGGCATGGTAGCTCATACCTGTAATTCCAGCACTTTGGGAGGCCAAGGCAGGCAGGTTATATGAGGCCAGGAGTTCAAGACCAACCTGGCCAACATGGAGAGACCCCATCCCTACTAACACAAAAATTAACCAGGTGTAGTGGTGCATGTCTGTAATCTCAGCTACTCTGGAGGCTGAGACACGAGAACGACTTGAACCGCAAAGGTGGAAGTTGCAGTGAGCCCAGATGGCACCACTGTACTCCAGCCTAGGTGACAGAGTAAGCCTGTCTCAAAAAAATAAAATAAGTCAACAAATTAATTAATAAATTAATGAATAAAGTATGGTTTAACAGCATTAGATTTATCATGGAAAGTTAAAAATCATGAAATTTTTTACTTCGGAAAAATAAAATATCTTAAAGCATTTTCTTTACAAGGATGCATCTATAGAAGTGGTAACATTTATATAAACAAAGCTTTGTTTTTAAAAGAAGTAGAATAAGAAATTCACTGTGTTAAAAACCCCAAATATTTCCCTCGTTTCCTGGCTGTCATTGGCATCAGGAGTCGACCACGAACCAGACTCAACACCTCATTATCTACTTTGTCTTATATTCCACCTCTGATATCTTATCATATGTCATATTCTGCAGAGTTTACTTCATTACATTTTGATTCCTATTGCTGTCCTTATTTCCACTTCATGCTGCATCTCTACATGGTTTTTATTTGGGGTACTGAGGGAAAAATGCAGCCTACCCTTTTTATTTTCTTTTTTTCCTTGTTTCAGTGTATTATACACAAGGCTGACAAACTGATCCATGAAAAACATTGGACAATCATAATTTATGCTTACTCTATTGATGATTTCCCTCTTTGCTACCAAATTACACATATGCTTTCTATTGTAATGCTCAATAATTTTTTTTAATTCGGACCCCCCAATAACTTTTTTAGCCCCATGAAAATAGAACTATTTTCTGTTCCCTGACCTTGCCCCTCACCACACACTACCTAATTTTCTTAACTGTCTCCATTTCAATTTTAACTGGAATGTGTTTGGTAGCAAAAAGCGAGATACTCTAAATAGGGGAGGGCATTGTTCCATGATTGTGTAAGTTCAGGAAGAGTATACAGTGTGTATCCTTCTTGGAAAACAATGAATCATCACATATGAAGGTTCACAATGGCCTGCAATAAAGAAATTTGTTTAGTTTTGACCAGATTTTCCAAACTCATTGGACCATACAGTTCATTTTAGTGCAAACAATTCCTTAATATGATGCATGCTTCTGTTCAGGGTGTTCCTTCTGCCTGGTGTAAACTTGTCGCCTCTGCTTCTCTGTGTAATTGACAGCATCTATCTCTTCTTCAAAGCTTATCTCAAATGCTCCCTCTTTTACAAATATCTTCTTGAATCACTATCAAACACAGGTCTCCTTGATGAAAACTTTGTCATAATTTTTGAGTAACTTTCTTATGACACCTGCCTTACTGTGACTTTTGTTCAGTTATCAGTATTTTTGGTTTTCACTATCTTATCAAACTGTAAACTCCTAAAGATAATGTGTTTATTTCTCTCAGTATCATTTCTAGAGACTAACATTGTTTCTTGTACGTGGTAAGGGTTCAATATATTTATTGTATTGAACTTTATAATAATAACAATATCTCTTTCTGTAAAATGTCAATCTTCTTTGATTCTTATTACTCTGGGACTGGGCAGGGATTATCACATTCATATTCAAGAACTGAAACCAATGTAATTTCTCATCTCATGTTAAAAAGATACTGAACACAAGCATACTTTCCTTTCCCAATTTTGAGAATAACTTAGCTGCTTACTCTAGAGTACACCAAATTGAAGAGGATAAGACTGTAAACCAACTAAAACAGTATTTTTAAAATAAAGACTAACAGTTTACTCCACAAGACTTTCTTCAAGACCTTCACCTCAGGCTGAGCATGGTGGCTCATGCCAGCAAGCCCAGCACTTTGGGAGGACAAGGCAAAAGAATTGTTTGAATTCAGGAGTTGGAGACCAACCTGGGCAAGGAAGTGCTATGCTATCTCCACAAACTTTTTTTTTTTTTTTTAAATTAGCCAGGCTCAGTAGTATATGCCTGTAGTCCTATTTACTTGGAGGTCAGAGGTGGGAGGATATTTTTAGGCCAGGTATTTGAGGCTACTGTGGGCTATGATTGTGCCACTGGATTCCAGCCTGGGTGACAAAGTGAGACATTGTCTCTTAAAAAAATAAAAAGGAACCTCACCTCACTGGGGCAACCAATCCAAAAGTATTACATTATAAATCCTTCCGCATCTTAATTCTTAAAAGACCTGTTCTGAAAATAGCAGGTCCTAAAACAGTATTAATGTCCTTTTCTGACTTCTAATATCTGAGATACAACAAAGATCCTGCCATGTTCTCTCCTATTGCAGTTAAGTGTGGTGGAATTGGTGGTTGACACTTATAAGTGAAAAATTTGATGCATAAAGGATTAATAATGGATCCACGCTGCTTAGTTAGAAAATGGCAGAGCTGGGATTAATAGCCAGACTCTGAAATCATTATCCACAAAGATTTTTCTCCATTTTTCCTCTGTATTATGTCATTTCTCTGGAACAGTATAAATATCAGATAGCTGTAAATAGTAGTATAAAATTAATTTTCCCCTAGCCTCTTTTTCTTATAAGTATGTTTCATTCATTTATTCCTTAATTCAAACTAAATACTTCTTGAGTCTCTATTACACAGCAGGCATCGGGAGTACATCAGTGATAAAACAAAATTTCTGCTTTCAAAGATGTCTCATTTTTGTTGGGGTAGGGTGGGGAGCAGACAGCAAACAAATAAATGACAGTTAAAGTAGAAAATTAACAGAATGATTGTAGTTTTATATGGGATTGTCAGAGAAAGGCCATCTGAAAGGGTGACATGAGATAATATCTCAAAGAAGTGAGTGAGAGCTGTTCAGGTATCAGTGGGAAGACGTTCTATGTGCTCATTGAACAAAGACTAAACTTAAGAGGCCATGACATTTATGTTTAAATAATGCTACACTGATTGAGCAATCATTTTTTGAATAAAATATTTGTGAATTGAATAAATGGTGTAAGTGGTTTAAGGCTATGCCGATTGTACGTACCACTTTATATTCTGGTGCTGTTTTGATTGTAAACAATACCCCTACTTGCTTTTTCATTTTCAAGCCTTCTTTAATTCCTCATAGGTGATAGGTGATCCTCTCTTCTGATTAATTTTTCTGGATGATTCCTATGTAAATTTCTTGGGTGATATGAAGTGCTTAAAAATCCACTTTCTTTCTGAAAGTCCAGGAAATCATAGCATTTGTTTCCAGAGCCATCAAGGACACTTGGAAGGAGAAAAACCAAACAGAATATATTTAGCCATTCATTTGATTCATTTATTGTGAAATAACTTTCTTTTAGATGATTTAATACAAAGAAGTTTCAGTCCTATGGAAATATTGGTAAGTCCTGAAAGTGAACTCTTTAAGCTGTGTAATTCAACCAAAACATGTCCATTTCTTTAAGAATAATTTCTCCCAATATTTCTTTTTTTTAATTTTTAATTTTTTTATTATACTTTAAGTTCTAGGGTACATGTGCACAACGTGCAGGCTTGTTACATATGTATACATATGCCATGTTGGTGTGCTGCACCCATTAACTTGTCATTTACATAAATCAGGCAAGAGAAAGAAATAAAGAGTATTCAGTTAGGAAAAGAAGTCATCAAATTGTCCCTCTTTGCAGATGACATGATTGTATATTTAGAAAACACTATTGTCTCAGCCCAAAATCTCCTTAAGCTGATAAGCAACTTCAGCAATCTCAGGATACAAAATCAATGTGCAAAAATCACAAGCATTCTTATACACCAGTAACAGACAAACAGAAAGACAAATCATGAATGAACTCCCATTCACAATAGCTTCCAAGAGAATAAAATGCCTAGGAATCCAACTTACAAGGGATGTAAAGGACCTCTTCAAGGAGAACTACAAACCACTGCTCAGTGAAATAAAAGAGGACACAAACAAATGGAAGAACATACCATGCTCATGAATAGGAAGAATCAATATTGTGAAAATGGCCATACTGCCCAAGGTAATTTATAGATTCAATGCCATACCCATTAAGCTACCAATGACTTTCTTCACAGAATTGGAAAAAATTTCCTTAAAGTTCATATGGAACTAAAAAAGAGCCCGCATTGCCAAGACAATCCTAAGTCAAAAGAACAAAGCTGGAGGCATCACGCTACCTGACTTCAAACTATACTATAAGGCTACAGTAACCAAAACAGCATGGTACTGCTACCAAAACAGAGATATAAACCAATGGAACAGAACAGAGCCCTCAGAAATAATACCACACGTCTACAGCCATCTGATCTTTGACAAACCTGAGAGAAACAAGAAATGGGGAAAGGATTCCCTATTTAATAAATGGTGCTGGGAAAATTGGCTAGCCATATGTGGAAAGCTGAAACTGGATCCTTTCCTTACTCCTTACATGAAAATTAGTTCAAGATGGATTAGAGTCTTAAATGTTAGACCTAATACCATAAAAACCCTAGAAGAAAACCTAGGTAATACCATTCAGGACATAGGCATGGGCAAGGACTTCATGTCTCCCAATATTTCTGAAGGATTTTAATGAGGCTAGACACATAGAAGTTCTTCGCCAAGAAAATGTTTGTTGGGTATTCAAATATGAAAAATACTGAAAACAAAAGTAGCAGTCTTCACTATTTAATGTCATTAGAAATGCTGTTTCTTTAAAACTTGGCACTTAATCCATTTAGCCCATTTGACTCTATTTTTCATCCTAGAGTCTTCGGGGTCCCCAATCTATACTTTAGTGTCCCTAATAAGTCACACAAAACCTGTGGATCCTGGACCTCTTCAGCATTGACTCTATCCCTCAATACAACAATACTTGTTTCCTAGTAAACTTCAAACAGCTTAGAGTTGCCTGCTCACCTGTGCTCTCCCTTACCTGTTGTCCTTTATTTTCCTTCCCTTCACTGGGGAATTCTCCTTTCTGGACTTCATGTCTATGTTGGAGTCCTTCAAGTTTCCACTTGATGCTCCTCTCTATTCTCAATGTGTACTGTCTCCCTTGGGGATCTCATCCATCTTTTGTAATTTCAATTATATCTCTACACAGGTGAACCTCAAACTTATATCCACATCTCAGTTTTTCTTTTGAGCTACCTGTCATGCATCTAGTGCATTTAACATTCCAACTCAATCTCCAGCACCAAGTCAATAATTTTTAATCAAAACATATTATTTTTGGAATCTTCCTGAGCTCCTTGAATGCCATTATCATACAACTGATTGTATAAAACATACATTTATATATTTATTTGTTCATTCACTGCCATATGCCAGACACAGTTCTAGACTTTGGAAACAAAACTGTAGATAAAACAAACTATTTATTCTCAAGAAGTTGACAGTTGATTTGGTGGAAGCAAGAACTAATAAACAAATACATAGTAGGCCAAATAGTGGTAAGTGCTAGGAAGAATAACGTAGGGTAAAGAAAGTATGGAGCCTTGCAAGTATAAGACTTTTTGGTCAGTTCAAATTTCAGTTCTTAGGTGGAGAATCTGAGGAACATCAAGGAGATCAGCATGATTACAGTAATCAATAGTATGAATAGTAGGATTTTTCTTAAAGCTTATTGGCTCCTCTAAGATTGAGCCAGGTCACATGTAGCCTTGAGGCCATGGTAAGGGCCTTGACCTATATTCTAAGTGAATGTAAAACTACAGGAGGGTTTTAGGCAGATAAGGAATATAATTTTAGTATGGTCACTCTGGCTGCTGTATTGAAAACTGATTTTAAGGGGTTAAGAGTAGAATCAGTGAAATCAGTTGTCAACATGAAGAAATAATTAGGATGAGAGATATCAACCTTATACTAAGCTTAGATTCAGGTTTTATTAATGGAAATGATGAGAAACTATGAAAGTCCAGATGTGTTTTGAAAGCAGAATTAAAAATTTGTTGATGGGTTGGGCCATAGTTTTAAAAGAAAGAATAACTTCCAGTTTTCTTCCAAACATGTTTAAGGATAGAATTGATATTTAGTGAAATAGAGAAGACTGTAGAAGCATGTTGTTGTTGGAAGGAAATCAAGATTTTAGATTTCAAAAAGTCAAGTGGATGCCTGATAATAATAATGCATATCATTTACTGAGTGTTACAATATGCTGGGCACTGTTTTATGGACTTTATTCACTCCTTTAGCCCTCAAAGTATCTTTGTAAATTCACTATTGTTAGCCCCATTTTATGGATGAGAAAATTGAGGCAAGAATATTAATCCGCTCAGGACCACTTTGCTAGTAACTGGCAGAGTAGAGTACAGGACACTCTCTTCCAGAGCTTTAGATTTTTATCCACTACACTATACCGCATCTAAAATGACATACATTCTAGTGGAAGTATAGTGATATTTGAAAGCATACATTATAAGATAATTAAAATTGTGAGCAAAAGTAGTTTGCTTGAGGAGTGAGAATAAATAGAGAAGATAGCTATGAACCAGGCCCTAGAATACACCAATGTTGTAGTGTAAAGAGATGAAGAGGACCTCATAACAGGGATTGAGAAAGGATGACCACAAGTAGGAGGATACTCTTAAGATAAATTTGTGTCTAGAAATCAAGTGACAAAAGTGTTCCAACATAAGGAAATGAGCAACTACCCCAAATTCTGCTGCTATGTTAGGTATGGAGAAGGCTCTTATGACACTGATTTTGGCCAGTGAGACTTGCACATTTCTGATCATCAGAACTGTAAGATAACTTGTGTTGTTTTAAGCCACCAAGTTTGTGGTAATTTGTTATGGCAGCAACAGGAAACTAATAGTTACTAGAGGAAATGAGCTGAAAAAGTAGGAGTCAATGGCCAGAGAGTGAGGACGAGGTTCTCGAAACTGAGATATGGTGGGAGTGCCATGGTTGGTAATGACAAGGCCCACTTTCAGTCCAATAGTGTTTCAAGTAGGGTGAATGAGAAGAGCACTGAGAAGAGATGAAGGAACTGTGTGACCAAGCTATTAGAAGTGTTACCTATGTAGGTAATAAATTCGGAGGGATAGTATCAAAGACAGAGATATTGAGCCAAGTATATCCATGTTTGCCTTTCTCCAAACCATTCTCCATTCTCTTTGAAGTTCTCTTTCTATTATCCTTTTCCCTTGCTTGAAAGAAACTCTTCCCTATCTTCTCATTGATCTTAGGATAAAAGTCAAAATCTGTAATATGGTCCAGAGAGCTATGCATAATCTGGCCTGGCTCAGTATTTCAGCAACACTGACTTTCCTTCAGTTCCAGGCATGAGTCATGCTCCCCATTTCCTTGGGGGCTTTCTGCTGGACGCACCTCTTTCTGCCTACTTTCTGCGTACTTAAGTTCTGCGTACTTTCCGCTTGGCACTCCTCTTTATGCCTGCCCCCACTGTCTACACTTAGTGAAATTATCCTCATTTTTATCATGTTGATTCAAATGCTGTGCCTTTAAGGAATTCGTCCCTAATCCAGTGGATTATATCAGACTTTTTATGTTATGCTTTCACAACATTGCATACATTTTAAAATTCATGTATCTTTCTTGCTGTGCATATGTGTATGCATGTGTGTGATTGCTTAACTTTTCTGATGAACTGTAAACTCATTGAGAGTAAGGACCTTGTCAGTCTGCTTAATGTTGAAAAAGTAAGAATTTCTCTCTGACAATGTTTTTTCACTCCCTTGTTATGGAAAACTTCAGTTATCAATTAATTCTCACATTAAGTAATATAATATTTTAAATCCATCAAAATTCACATCTTTCTATTAGAAAATAATAATTTGAAGCTATGATGAGAAACTTTTTTTTTTTTTTTTTTTTTTGAGATGAAGTCTCTCTCTGTTGCCCAGGCTGGAATGAAGTAGTGTGATCTCAGCTAACTGCAACCTCTATCTCTCAGGTTCAAGCGATTCTCCAGCCTCAGCTTCCCGAGTAACTGGGACTACAGCTGTGTGCCTCCATGCCTGGCTAATTTTTTTGTATTTTTAGTAGAGACAGGGTTTAACCATGTTGGCCAGGCTGATCTCAAACTCCTGACCTTAAGTGATCCTCCTGCCTCGACCTCCCAAGGTGCTCACCATGCCTGCCATGAGCAATGTTCTTACTTTATCTATTCAAGGATATTAAGAATAAGAGATCATTTTAATATGGTCTCTATCGTAATTTTGATATAAAGAACTTAAACATGTGGTTGTATAGCCCTCATGTTTCATTTCAGTTTAAAAATAGTTCTTTCTATTGCTGTTCATTTATTCCCCATTCCCCATGATTTTCTCTGCTATGTCTGTGCCAGAGAAGTTTGAGACATGATTCTGAAGAAGTATACTTGTTCAGGAAATCTAAACTTTCCTCCTAGAAAATTTTCAGGTCTGAATCAGAGTAGCAGAAATTGCTGGCAAATCCACTGTCTCCACACCATGTCATGGTCTTCAATATCAGCTTTATCAACAACAAAGTTGAAAAATGACAAAGAAAAATGAGGTAGGAGGAATCTAAGGATAAATGTTTCAATGACAGATTAACCAAATGCAACATGAGAAATTTGTTTGGATTCTGATTCAAACAACCTAACTGTAAAAAATCATGTACAAGACGATCATAGAATTTGAGCATTGACTGAATGTTTAATGATACTCTTTTATGCAAAGATGGTCATGTAACAAATTACTCCAAAACACAGTGGCTTAAAATAACAAACACACTATCTCACAGTGTCTATCGGCCAGGCATCTGAGCATGGCTTATATAGGTGTCTTTGTCTCAAGGTCTTTCATAAGACTGCAATCAAGGTATCCTTTAGGACTGCAGATATCTGAAGGCTTGACTGAGATATCTTGACTGAGGATCTGCTTCCAAGTTCGCTTATGTGGCTTGTCAGGCTTCAGCTATAATCTGGCTCATGGACAGAGTCATTAGCCTGCTACACAGGCCTCTCCATAGGGCTTTTCACAATAAGACAGGTTGCTTCTCCCAGAGTTAGGGCTCAAAAAGAGATAGAAAAAGTATGTGTGTGTGTGAGAGAGAGCGAGAGACAAAAAAAATATATAAATGAGAATGATCAATCATGGCCCATGGAAAGATGTGGAAAATGAGAAATTGAGAGAACAAAAGAAGGTGAGAGAGAAAATATTCACAAGATGAAATTCTCAGTCTTTGTAACCTAATCTCAGAGTGATATCCCATTCCATTAGCTATATTTTATTCATTTAAAGGTTCAGGTAACACTCAAGGGGAAGAACAGCAACAAAAAGTCTTTGATACCAGGAGGTGAGAATCACTGGTGACCATCTTAGAAGGCTATCTATGAGATACATTAAGGAATTATTGTTAATTTTTTCCTTAGGTATGATAATAATATTGTGGTCAAGATGTTTTTTATCTTTTATTGATAAATACTAAAATATTTACGGATGAAATAATATTAAACATTTGTTTCAAAATAATACAATAGGAGGTGGCAAAGTAGATGGGGGTATAAATCAAACAAATAGGACCAAAAACTGAAGAACATTGAAGCTGGATGTTGAGGATTAATTCTATTATTCCTTTTAATTTTGTGTTTGCTTGAAATTTTTTAAAGAATTTTTTTTAAATAAAAATATTTTACTTTCCATCTACTGAATTTCTGTGTTTATTATACAATAGCTGTTATCTGGGTCAAAGTAAAACAAGTGTATTTAATATGCCCCCTAAACTTCAATAGTAATAAAGTCAACATGCCGTGACTTTATGATTGATCTTTATATTGCTTTATATTTATTCAATCAATGCTGAGTCCAGAAATGTATGATGTTTCAACCTATTTATATTAAGGTCTAATCTGTTTAAATAAAAGTTCTGCAGCTATCATAGAAACTTGAGATGACTACCCTATATTAAAAGCCCCATAAGGCTGAATACTCAGAGTAATGTCATCTTAGAATAAAATTCACCAAGTGGTGTTATAATTCTTTCCCAAAGTAATTATAAATTCAATTTACATACTAGCAGTTAAAGTTGGCTGCATCCTTTAGAGTAAAGAAGTTGAGCGATAACATGTAAAGAATGCTTATTTTAAAAACACATATATGGTTAGGGTAGAAAAAGATGCATATTTTGATTCTTTAATTCATTTGGTAGATAGAGAGGATGTGGTAATTTTTAATAACACATATTTTTCAGCAGAGTATATAAAGTGACTTTTCTCATAACCCAGAGGCACTAATACTAGAAATATTAGGTTAGTAAATGAAAAGAAGTATAAGACTTAAAAAATAGGAGACAAGGCACCTGCTCCTAAAATATATTAACATTTGTCTAAGAAGAATATATTCACAAAAAGACCATATGTGTCACAGCATACCTGTCAACTTTTGTGTCACCCTTTTAGAATTCGCCTGTCTTCATGATGTTCCTCAAGTTCTCTATGACGCCTTCCCTTATCCCTCAACCAATGGGAATCTCTCTTCCATATTCCTTCATTGATCTGTGTCACACATTTATGTGGCAGCATAGTCAATATTTTTTGGTTTGTGTCCTTTTCTAAGAGTATTTTTAATACCTTCTTAGGTCATGGATTAGCGTTTTGAAAGCCTGGGCCGGGTCTCTTACTTTGTGTACACCTGAAAGGCCTTGTAATATGGGTTCTCCATACATACATGTTGAAGGAGTAATGGAATAAAATGATTTGCAAAGCTTTGATATTTATTGACTAAGTTTTATTCCACTGTAGAGTGTGTTCCTGTGTAGTCTTCTCAGTGATGTGTATTGAACTGTTCTGTATGGGCTCTGTTCCGTTGGGGAAGATATGTTAGTTGTTAACTCTTTACTTGAAGAGCTCTTTCCTGAGAAATCTTACAGGCTTTTGGGAACAACATGGGATTAAAACGTTTAGGTCTCTCTTCTCTCAGTACGTTGCAGGTACTTACTGTGTTGTTATCTCAGTCTAATTGCTTTAATGCTTTCTCTTAAGATACTGTGTGAATGAACAATCTGAGATGTATCGATAAAAATGGTGCAATGTGGTGAGGCAGAGGTGATACTAGAATTCTATTATCAAAGTGACCTTTAAGTGCTTTCAGAATTTTCTGTTACATAATTTAGTAATAAGTTGAGTTCATTGAGTTCACATGAATTCTTGTTAATTCTTTTTAAAATGATTAACATTTGAATAGTATATGTTGATATAGCATTTCTACATTGCCTTTATAATTTAAAATATATTTGTTATTATATCTGATGCATTTTATGAGAAGACATTAAAGCATGCTCAATGAACTTATAGATCATTTTAAATTCAGTCTTAATAACTGCATGCTTTAATATCTTCTCATAAGAAAATGTGTCAATGTCTGAATATGTAGCTGCTTTTTAAAAAAATAAGTAAATATAAAACAAAACAAAATGAATGAACATAAATGCTTTGAAAATATCCTTAAACATTAAAGAAAAATATTGAACCTGAGCTCTTTGGAAAAATGCAAAGAAGCTTTACTCTTTTCATTTGGTTCATGGTTGGAAAAGGCTTGGAGAATGGATGAGAAGCTTCCCTGGGATTGGAAGAACATCAGGCAGAAGCCTCTAGA